>NC_087558.1:4180000-4504545 GCF_036250125.1 Pseudopipra pipra | reverse complement strand
CACGCTGATGGTGCCCTACGATGCCATCGACACCGAGTCCCCACTGATGGAAATGTTTGTGGTCCACGGCTTCTACGCGGCCAAATTCATCGTTGCCATCGGGTCCGTGGCCGGACTGACCGTCAGCTTGCTGGGCTCCCTCTTCCCAATGCCCAGAGTCATTTATGCCATGGCTGGTGATGGGCTGCTCTTCAGGTCGGTCATGCCCATGCTGGCATTTATTTTTGGCCCCTTGGGATCTGGAGGGGAATTGTGCAGGGGGATGGGGGCTGTCCTGTGCCCCAACACCCCGACAGTGCAGGGGGCAATGGGCACACAGTGACTCAGCGCTTGCAGAGCAGGGCACACACCAAAGCAATAGCCTGGGGGGAAAATATCAGGAGTGGTCTACCCAGAAGTTTCTCATTTGGTGCTGGTACGTGGAGGTTCCTCTTATGTGAGGATGAGAGTTTAATTCCAGAGTTACTTGCAAAGGAGATCAGCTTATACACATAAAATCTAGGCACTTATTTGCAAGTGTTCCAGTGCCCATTTCAGAGCTGCTCAGACCTAGATCTAACTCCAGATCCAGCCCCAGCAGTACTGCCAGTCACCAGCTTTCTGGAGTCTAAGCTCCAAAAAGCAGCAAGAGCTGAAGGGGTCCCAGCTGTGAGTCTGTCCCTTCTAGCTGGGGATGGGTTATTGCAGCAGAGAACTGCCGTGATGTGAAATTTTAACTTCCTGCAACTCTTTTTTGCTCCAGGTTTTTGTCCCACATCAGTTCTTACACGGAAACCCCCGTGGTGGCTTGTATCGTCTCCGGGTTCCTCGCAGCGCTGCTCTCCTTGCTGGTCAGCCTGCGGGACCTGATAGAAATGATGTCCATCGGCACCCTGCTCGCCTACACGCTGGTGTCCGTCTGCGTCCTGCTCCTCCGCTATCAGCCCGAGAGCGACATCGACGGCTTCGTCAAATTCCTCTCCGAGGAGCACACCAAGAAGAAGGAGGGCATCCTGGCTGACTGTGAGAAGGAAGCTTGCTCCCCAGGGAGCGAAGGAGAGGAGTTCTCCGGCCCACCGACCAACACGTGTGGGGCAAAGAATCTGCCATCGCTGGGGGATAACGAGATGCTGATTGGGAAATCCGATAAATCCGCCTACAACGTGAATCACCCCAATTATGGCACGGTCGACATGACCTCGGGAATAGAGGCAGATGAGTCTGAGAACATTTACCTCATCAAGCTGAAGAAGCTGATTGGCCCTCGATACTACACGATGCGGATCCACCTGGGGCTGCCAGGGAAGATGGACCGTCCGACAGCAGCCACCGGCCACACGGTCACCACCTGCGTGCTCCTGCTCTTCGTCCTGATGTTCATCTTCTGCTCCTTCATCATTTTCGGGGCAGACTACATCTCCGAGCAGAGCTGGTGGGCTGTCCTCCTGGTCGTGCTGATGGTCCTGCTCATCGCTGTGCTGGTGTTCGTGATCTTGCAGCAGCCAGAAAACCCCAAGAAGCTGCCCTACATGGCACCCTGTCTGCCCTTCGTCCCTGCCTTCGCTATGCTGGTGAACATCTATCTCATGCTGAAGCTCTCCACGGTCACATGGATCCGATTTGCTGTCTGGTGTTTTGTGGGTGAGTCTCAGATTCATTTATTTTAATTTTTTAACTGACACTTCTTTGAAAAGTTGTTAATAATAACAACTTCCCTAATTAGAGTGCTTAGACTGAGGCTTCTTCAGCTGGGACATGCCCAATCCTTTTCGTCTGCCCCTTGTCATCCTGAAGTTCTCAGAGACCTCATTTTATCAAGCCCCTGAACCACATCTAAATGGAAAATTACACCTCCAGGAAATGTCAGTTTGATGGAAGCAAACTGCTCCATGCAAAGGTGACTATTTTGATGGCTTTTTTGATGCAAGGTAGGCGGGTTCTAGAAATTGCCTCGCAGGCAGGTTTCATACAGATATCAGCCTGCTTTCTTGCTATTGCACCCACTTGAGCTCTTCAGCAGCCCACACCAATATCTCAGCACTGTGTTTCCAAAGCCTGGAGCTGCCCAACCCCAACAGCCCTGGGGAAGACAGAACCAAGGGACCTGTAGAATGTATCTCCTTTTCTTGTCTAAATTCTTAACTATGTGGCAGGAGCATCTTAGGACTCACAGGCTCTGTTGTGGATCCTTGTTTTTCCAAATGTAGGCTTTCTGATGCATAGCCAGGAGTCCAGCACAACCACAGTTTCCCTTGCTTTACATTGCAACCCACTTACTCCACAAACCCAAGAGAAATAGGCAGCTCTCATAGCTCCTCCATGCTGAGCCACTGAGCAGGAGCTGCCACCTGCACTGTGTGGGCTGGCTAAGCCACACTCGGTGCTTTTTTGGCCCTTGAAGGTGATAGGTGAAGCTGTAAATCCAGGGAAAGCCCTTCTACCTAGAAGCAAAGATGACTCTGAAGCATCAATTTAATCTGCTGTGATTAAGTACTTTCCCCTGTGGATACATCTAATACCTCTTCAGCTGCCAGCAATGGCAAAAAGTCAATTAAGCCACTGCATTAGGTGTTATGGGCTCCAGCAGCCCATCCACAGATGTTTGTTTGCTGGGGGAGGCACATCCCATTGTTTTTTCTGGCAGAGATGTGTGGTCCTGATTTAACATCACAAGCAGTCCCCTGTGGTCAGTCCACAGCATGTGGAGAAGTCTGGGGTTTCTCTGTGCACACTGTGGTGTAGGTTAATCCCAGGATCAACTGGAAAGGAGATCTCTGGATACATTTGCGCTCAGGGAAAGCATTGGTGCAGGAGGGTGGGATCAGGTAGGGGTAGTAGCTAGCTGGGGTCCAACCCTCTCCCTCTCACCCACCGCAGGTCTGCTCATCTACTTTGGCTACGGGATGTGGAACAGCACTCTGGAGATCAGCGCCCGGGAGGAGGCCCTGCACCAGAGCACCTACCAGCGCTACGACGTGGACGTCGACCCCTTCTCTGTAGACGACAGCTTCTCCTTCGCCCCTGAGGGTGAGAGCTACCCGGGCTGGGATCCTCCCGAGGACAAGGGCTTCTCGTACCAGCAAATGGCGGGCGCCAAGGAAAGCCATCGGACAAGTAGCAGGTCGAAAAGCAAAGGCAGGCACAAAGCGCCATCAGAGGCTCTCATTGCCAACGATGAGTTGGACTACTCGCCCGAGTAGCAGGACGGGCAGCGGGGTGCCACACCACCCAGACCATGAGGAAGGGTCCCTGTGGCTCCCTCGTCCTGTCCCATCCTCCCCGGGTCCTCCACCACCGCCCTGCTCACCTCCGGTCCTCGGGACACGCTCTGCGATTGCCGTTGACCCCGAACCAAAATCACTCGTGGCCCGTCCCAGCTCCACCAGTCGGGTCTCGCCCCGGTGAATGCTGGCTGATCCCCCAGCACTTGTTGATCTCCTGGCGCCAGCTGCACCAGTGGAGGCAGTGGAGTGGGAGACGTGCCAAACTGGCAGGGTGTTGAGAGGTGGAAGGAGCCACATGAGGGGACAAGACAAATTGTCCCTGGGGAATGTCCACCCGAAGGCCGCAGCAGTGGGATGTCACTCTTACATTTTTGGCACTTTCTTGGCATGTGTATTTTTTTCCTTTGAACCACCTAAAGTGACAGCTGAGCCAGAGACACGGGCATGTGGATAGGTACAAAATGGAGATGGACAAACTCTTTCCCAGGAGTTGTTCAGAGGTAGATGGTTGTTTCCATCACATGGTGTTTCCGTGGCCCGTTCTGGTGCGAAGGCACTCGGTGCACACAGCAGTGCTACCCCTGAGTCCATCCCCACATCCTGAACTCAAGTACCCCAAATACAGGGATTCGAAATTAATCCATGTCTTAGTCCAACCTTGAAGTCCCAGCACAGCCCAACATCCCAAATCTGTGGTTGCGACCCTGGTCCCATTTCTGGTTGCAGCGAGGGCTGTGACCCACTCTTGGCTAACCCACTTTTTAGGAATGGTCGACAAGGACCACGCGCTGCTGCTCTGAGCATCACCTGTCTGAGGCTGAGCGCTGCTTCCAGCACCTTGTGTCTTTTGCAGAAATGACTGCACCATCATTCCCTCACCGCGCTGGGCACATTTCAGTGCTCGCTCTGGCCTCAGTGCTTCGGGGATGCATCCATGCCCTCACAAAACAGCAGCGTCCCTGGGTCAGCCACGCCTTGACAGGGCTGGGCCACACGGGGTGAGCAGAGAGGACTTGGCAGCTGAAATCTGTCTCCCTGCTGCCATCTCCGCCTTGTACCATTTCCTCTGACTTTGGCTTGGTGGGTGCTGTATGAAAAACACTGAAATGCTGCTCGTTCCTTAAGTGTCCATATTTCAGTCTGAAACCAAACTGAGCTGCTGGCTCGCAGGGCAGAGGTGGTCAGCAGGTGGATGTTAAACCTCCTGAACATGGCCATGGCCCCCAGCAGTGCCATCAGATTCCCTGATGCCAGCGTCCCCACAGAACCATTAGCAGTGATGGGGTTTGGTCAGTGATTAGCAGCAGGTCCAGTGCTGAAGCCCATCATGCTTGGTGTAAAACACTGCAATGGAGGAACATCTTATTGAATAAATAATAACAAAAAAAGCACCCCATCAGACAGCAATGCCCATCCTCCTCCTGGCTGCTGAAGGCCACAGGTGAATCCATCCGTGGGGCTCCTCAGCACAGCCTAGACCAATCCCTGGTATCAGGTGCTGCTGCTGGCATTCCAGAGGAAAATTTAACATCAGTGGGGGCAGAGTTTCCAACATGGAATTATCCTCATGGATATTGAGAACCATTAACACTTTGGTTCACTGAATGAGACTCAACCCCCAAAACACTTCCTGGCACCCTCTGTGGGTAAGTGGCTGCTGGGTGCAGAGGGTGCCTGGACGTGTGTCCACCCCCATTGTTCCCAGAGCTCAAGGGTTCAATGGACAGGCTCTGCCTGGGGCCACAGAAGTTTCCCTGCAGCGCCTGTCCCAAACAGTGACAAACTACAGTCATTCTCCCAGTGGAGAAGAGTATCTGATTCTGCAGATATTAACCTGGAGCGCTGCGGGCAAGCCAAGGGATGTTTGACCTCTGTGGGGGCTTCCGACTGGGAGTGAGGATTTGGTTAATGGACTTGTAAGCTTTGCTCTGGCATTGCCTCCTGCTGCCCACCCCTACCACGCTCCTACAGCAGAAAACCGGAGTGTGTCCCACCGAAAAACTGTTTGCAATGTGTGCACCGCTCACGGGCCAGCTTGGAAAACCTTCCTGGTGGTGCTGAGCTCCTCTCGCAACGGTCACCGCTCACTCATGCTTGGCTGCTCTCCTCCTCAATGCCTTAGAAGTTCCCAAGAGAGATGGCACCTCGCAGGTCTGGCGTTACATTTTCAGGGAGAAAGATTGATGCTATTTTGCTACCAGCTCTTGTACTGTACCATATCCCAGGTAGTCGTTTTGTCCTGCTTCCTCATGGTATTTAGGCATCTGCCGAGCCACAAACTCAAGCCCAAGTACCCTGTTGAATCAAAGCCCGTTATTCTTCTTGCAGCCTTAATCTCTTGCTACAGAGCAGTTACCAGTTCCAGTGTCTGTCGTCATGTCTGCTCTAGTTATGCCGTATAATTTGGTGGGGGCTTGACCCCTTGCTCTTTGGTGTCTGTAGGAACCTCTCCATTGGATCCAAGCATTGAGTGAAGCCCTTTGGCTGCTCTTGTTCCCATTCACCCATCTTCCTTCCCCTTCCCAAGGAAGTGCTGGGGCAGGATGGCTGTGCCACATCCTGGGACTGCCAGGAAACAGCATTTGATGCCACAGCACTGTCTGGTGCGGATGGGCTGCCGTCAGCTCTCGCCGTGTCAGGGGTGGAAGCTGTACCCTCTTCCCAAGCCCACTACATCCCACCCAATGGAGCTGTTCAAGGAGAAATGGCCAAGCCACAGGCTGGGTCAGGCCTGGTTCACAGCAGGATCCCTGCCCCCTGCTCCGGGTGGCAGTTCCTGGGGAATATGTGGATTCAGTCTCCATTTGGGAGCTTATGTGCTGTCTCTTGTAGCAGTGTTGGGGTCTTCAGTGGGCACGAGCAAAAGCTGCCAAGGCAAAATGTCCAGGTGTGTCCATCATCCCTGGGCACCGCTGGCCCCTGGGACAGTCTTGGGTGCTGCAAGAGGCACAAGTGCTTGTTTTGCTGTAACCCCAAATCCAGCCTTTCTCCCTGGGTGCCCTGAGGGATGTTCTCACATCCCTGACCATCACAAGGGCACAGGCAGAGCGGTACCATCCCGCTCCCACCACCGGTGAGAGGCACCCCTTCATGCCTGACCACCCCTCCTGAGGGGCCCAGTGCATGGTACAGATTGAGCATAAATACCTCAGACCTTCCAGACCAACTCTATAAGATCTCAGCCCCTCCACAAATTCACTCTGCACCATCACAACCCCTCAGTCCGAGGCCCAGCACGCTGGCATCCTCCACATGGCAGCGAAATCACACCCTGAACTACGTGGGATGTTGTAAATCCAGCTTGTAAATGACCTTCACTTTGTTTTGTTTGGTCTCTCTGATGTATATCTTGCTTTTTTTTTTGCAGGTGGTACTTTCTGGTGTAACAATTCTCTGCAGTTCTGGTATGAAGTTGGTGTATTTGTTAAAAGCAGTTTGTTATATCCATTTATTTTCTTTTTTTGTGGTTTCCAGAATCCCATTGGTGCATTGTACAATGGGATCTTGTAGTGTGTCATGAGAAAGAAAAAAAATATGCAGATATGTTATGGAGTGATTTTTATTTTCAAATGATTGTGTTGTTGACAACTATACATATAATACATATATATAATCAAGATACTAAGAAAAAAATCTAAATTTACCAAATCTGTATATTTTAATAAATGCATAAAGCTTTATTGTGTGCCTTTATATTTAAAAATCAAAGAGGAACTAAGGGATTTGTAAAGAAAGCCAGATACAAATGTGTCTTAGTATCAGTTTCCATAGTAATGTAAATCTTTTAAATGAAAGACTAAACCAAAAAATAATAAAAGAAAATTTCCCATGTAAATTTTGTTAACCCAATCAGTACCTGAAGGTCTGATACTTTTTCAGTGCTAAATTGAAGCTAGAGATGAAAAAAATCTTGCCTTAAGTGCTTCAAAATTTCCATTGTAGAAGATCCATTTCAGTGAGCTGACTTTGGTATTGACTTGCATTGTTGTGAAAGAAAATGGTTATCTGTTTACACAATTAAAAAAAAAAAAAAATAGAAGGAAAAAGCCTAAAGCTAATGACCACAGGTTGATTACTGCAGTGTGAAGCCCTGGGGAGCTACCTGGCCTTTCCATCTGCCTGTGGTGCTGCTAGCACCCACCTTTCCCTGGAGAAACTGGAGTGTCACAGCACTGTCCCCTCCCTGCACAGGTACCGGCACTATCGGGAGCCAGGTTTCACTTGTGAAGACACAGCTGCCTGTCCTCTTTGGGGTGCTCAGGGCCACCAGTGTCCCCCCATGGTCTTCTTCCTTATATCCTTGCTATCTGGGGAGTGGGGAGGCTACCAGGTGCATTCCCATCATGGGGATGGGATCACCAGCTCCAACTGGTCCTGGTGGAGCTGGGGAGAGCTCCACTGGGCATCGGGGATCTCCACCCCCACAGTGGGGTGGCCACTACAGCTCACACCCACTGCTCCAGACTCGATGGTAGGCACGGTGTGGAGCAGTTTTTACATTCAAGACAATCCTATTTGACCCTGTTTTGAGGCTTTGAGTCAGCAAACAAGCACCCAAAGCCTTCAAGAGCCGACAGTACCATGGCCATCCCCACCTCTGACAGCCCACAGGGGAGCAGCGTGTTTGGGGAGGGCACAAAGCAGGTATTTCAGCTTTGATCCTTTAAAAACTTGAATAGTTTAGTGTTCTTGGTGCTTCCTTTGAACACTTCCCCTCTGCCGTGCCAGCACTAATATCCTGTCACATTCTTGGCCCCTTCTCCTCACACCCCACAGTTGCAGACAGTACATTTTCCCCACAACTGCTGGGGGGTTGTTTTGTTTAGTTTGGTTTTTTTTATTTTCTTCCCTGAAATAAAGTTTATTCCCTCTGAGCAGCTCGCCCAGGGCTTTTCAAGGGTTGCATTTGGGATCTGACACCGGTAACTTGTGACCATGGGCAGAGCAAGCAGAGCCCTGGCACCATGCCCTGCCAAGGGGCCCCAGCCCCACCTGCCTGAAGATCGTGGAATCACAGAACGGGTAAAGTTGGAAGGGACAAGGTGCAGTCCAAGGATGTGGACAGGAAAAAACCCCTAAGGGCTGCCTGGCAGGGCTCGTTCCCCATCAGGCCATGCACCTCCAGCAGCACCAACACCTTGCCAAAGACCCGAGTCAGGCACCTGAGAGCGGTATTCCTGTGCTTTCCCCTCCCGCTTTGCTCCAGGGCTGCTTGCGGGGCAGCATTCCAGCGGTGTCCTGCTCCCACGCCGCTGTCAGTCCCGGGGTTAAATCCCGGGGCTCAATCCGCGGGGCACAATCCACAATCCCCGGGCAGCCCGCACAAGCTGGCACGTCTGTGCGCCGCCCCCTCGCCCGTGGCACCCGCACATCAATGGCAGCACTGACAGCGCCCGGCGCGTACAACAACTGCCTGTGCCCTGCCTGTGATGTCATGGGCACAAGTGTCCTGCCACCGGCCCTGCCCGCCCTGGGGACATCGCACAGCACGGCGGCGAGGCACAGCGCACACAACAGAGCCGCCTTCAAGGCTGCGCGGCGTTAGAGGCAGATGCTCGGGCTGCTGCCCATCCCTGGCCCAGGCAGGCAAAGGGTCGCTGTGGAGCACAATCAGCCTCCCTTTGGCTCGTTTTAAATGCTCCAGCCTCTGCTTCCCGCAGGGAGGTGGGGGGAGGTGGGAGCTGCAACAGCCTTGCCCATGGCTGTGTTGCACAATTTGGCTTCTCCTGAAGCAGATCAAGGTGAAAGGACAGTCCCGAATCCACAGCCTTGTTTTCAAATTATTCTTCGTCACCCCAAACAATTTGGTTGTTCAGACCCTTCTCCTCCCCTCACCTTTCCATTGTGGCTCTCTCCATGCCCATCCCTGAACAGCAGCTATTCCTCTTTTCCCTCTCCTGGCTTACACAAATTATTTGAACTGAGTTAACATCTCTGGGAACAGATGGGATTTTGTATCAACATAATTAAATTGCTACAGCCTCTGGTAAGGAC
This sequence comes from Pseudopipra pipra, assembly GCF_036250125.1. Lineage (NCBI taxonomy): Eukaryota > Metazoa > Chordata > Aves > Passeriformes > Pipridae > Pseudopipra > Pseudopipra pipra. The sequence continues at coordinate 4,495,348 of NC_087558.1, read as the reverse complement.
AGAGTCAGATCTTGATCTTACAGAGTTTTAATCAGAGCGATGACCCCAGATCAGTCTCTTCTTTTAGTTGAGAGCACTTCCAGCAACACGAGGTCTCAACTTTACAGTGCTGGGGGTGCATCTCCACCACCTCAGGGAGTTTCTAAGTCTTCTTCATAACAAAGAATCCCACAAGTCGGTACTACTGGTACAAGCTGCTACTGGGAACATCGAAAGAGCCAATGAATAAGATAATGGTCAGTTCCGTGCAGGAAGATTACTCATATTTTAAATATTCCCCACTTAATGCCACAGCAGAGCAGAATTTTTCATCCTGAAACTGCTACCAAAAAAAAAAAATAAAAAAAAAATCTTTGGGAAACTCCTGTCATGGAAAAACTAGCTATGGAAACACACAGGAAGGAAGGAAAAAAATGAAGTCAGAGGTTGCAGGTACTCTGTTATTTATTGTACAGTATTTCACTGAAAGTACAAAGGCATCATCAGTACTCACCAGAATTGTATTGTAACAGGTACATTATACTGCATGTTAAAATGTGGTGCTTTAACGAGGCAATACAGAACACAAACTTAGAGGAGGAAAGCGAGGAGTTTAAAAAAATGTAAAAATACATTTTTAGTAACTGGTCTGTACAAAAGAAAGATAAGAAACTAAACCAGAGGGTGGGGATAAGAGCCCCCAAAGTCATTTATAACTATTTGAAAAGGCACTGTTATCTACCGCGTCATTAGGACCTTTGGGTTCGGTTTCCTTCATACTGATGACTGTGGGGGTGGGGGAAATACTGTTACTAAAATGATGAAACTGATACAAAAGTATTTACAGAGAAAGGCAGAAAAGTCCCCTCCTCTTGTTCCAAAAGAGAAACATTCGCCCGGTGGGAGAGGACAGCCTTCCTCCCTATCCTCTCTCCCCAACTGTGCCAGAGCCGAGACCTTGAGCAGGGGAAAGGAAACAGTGAGGTGGGGGGAGAAGCTGTCAGAGTCCTTCTAACAATGGGAAAGTGTCTCTCTCATTTCTGTTTTATTGCTTTAAACTCTCCTATAATCAGGGGAGCTAGAAAATAAACTAAAATCCCTAAAACCCACATGACAACCCCAAACCATCTGAGTCATCCTGGCTGCAAGAAGACAGGGCAGGCAGTCAAGGACAAACTGGGGAGGGACTAAGAGGTAGGGCTGGCTGGAGCTGTCTTTCTAGAGAAAGGGGGAACAGATGGGGGGGGAATAATGCTTCAAACTACCAGACATTTGTGCTGCTTTTTCTAAATCTCCCCCTGGGAGCCTGACAGCCGTGTGTGTCAGTAGGAGCAAACCCAGGGCACACAAACCCACCAGCCAAAGCATCCGACGGCAGCCGTGGGGCGTCCCCGGGGCGGTTACACGTGCGCGCTCTTGGCGTGGGTGGGGGAGCTGGACCCCGAGCCGTAGTAGAAGCGGTTCTCACCGAACGTCTGGGCATCTCCCGAGCAGCAGACGATGACACAGCCACCGAAGAGGCAGAGGGCAGAGCCGATCCAGCCCGTGTACAGGGAGTAGCCGAAGCTCATGATGGTGGTCTCGCGGTGGGCGCACACCGGGAACCAGATCGTCGCGACGACACCGCACATGGCTGGGGAGAGAGGGGGAGGAAAGAGTCAGGGTTCCAAACCGGAGGGGACTCCAGCATGGAACCCCACCACGGGACACACAGCATGCCAAAAGGGAAGGAAGGCTCTGTAGGACAGGGGACAGAGACGAAGCCCATCCCTCCAAGAGGTCTCCGAGCCGGAGGCCTCATGAGAGAGGGAGCAAGAGAGAACAACCATCCCTCTCAGGAGCCAGCAAACAAGAAGAAAAAAGAACTGCTGCCTGACACAATCTGATATGTTTATGAGAAGGGGAAAAGATTTGTTCCCCTAGAATTATTTTTAAGGAGGAAGAATGAGAGTCATCCCTGCAACTGATGCTCTGGAGGGCTGCAGAATTAGGAATAGGTTAAATATGAAGCAAGACCACAAAAGCTGTATGCATTAGTGACAGAGCAAAATCAGTGGCCCAGAATCACCTGATTTAAATCACTATTTTTGCATGGGCCCATGTGCTGTGTCCTCAGCCCATGTCAATCCACATCATTGCAGTGGCTCTACTAAATGGTCACACAAATGTCACCAAAATATCCCGGCAAGGCAGAGTAGGGCCTTATGAAATAGGAGCAGAAAATGGGCAGAGACGAAATGAGCAGCAGTTCAGCATTATCAGGATTTTTTTATGGAGAAGAAAATGTCTCACAACTCTGGAAAGCAGATTCTGCTTCCCTATGGAAAATTTCTATCAAGTGATGGGGTCAAACCTGGCAAGGCTGTCCAGAAACTTACTGAGTTGAACAGAAGTGGGACCTGGAGGGTCTAAACAGGAGTCTACCTAGAGTGTACAACGGGTCAGAAAATGCATGGTTTTTTCCCACAGAAAGCAGGAATGCTGGTTCAGAGGTGCTGTGAGGTGACGTGTGAGGGAGACAGTCCCCACAGAGTCCCTGCATGCACCGAGGGCAACGGGAGTTGATGGTGTTAATCACCTCCCATGAGCAGGTCCTAAAACAATACTCCTTGATGGCCTGTACATCTGAGAAGAATTAATGTGTCAATATTTACTTGCCTCCGGGACAAGCTGTGCAGGACTCCATCCTTGTGGCTATCAGAGAATGAGAGCAAAACAATAACAGGTCCGTGGCAGCGTTACAGATTCCACCGACCGCGTTAAAAGGTATCTGGAGGCAGTGTCAGAAAGTTAAGGTTGCAAGAGGGAAAAAGAAAGGGGTGAAATTAAAAATAAAATTGTTTAGTTAAAGCAGAGAACAAACCATAGCTCCTGGCCAGTACAGCAGAAAACCCATCCCCAAAGCTGCAGTTATTGTGAGAGAAAATATTTTCTTATGGAAGAGAGAAGAACATTTGAAGGATGCTAATGAAGCCAGTAATAATTTTGGGCCTCCTCAAAGCAAGGGCCCCGCAGCTTTGGAAGGAATTTTTGGAGAAGGCAGGGAGGGGAAAGAGCATTTCTCCTGCGTGTGGAGCAGTCCTGCAAACAGCTCATGAGCTTCCAACGCTTTAAAACAAAAATGTATCAGTTGGGAATCCACAAAGCATTCTAATGGGCTCTGGAAACAAAGCTGCTTTGTTGTCCGAAAAAACACAATCATCTTTTCTTTTTTCTGTCAGCAGTAAATATATATAAATATATATATTTTTGTCTATAGACTATAAGAGCCTTATCTATCCAGACCCTCCCCCACAACACAGGAGCAAGGAAAACACTTGCACTGGGGTGAGAAGAGCTCTCAGGGATGCTCACACAATGGCATCTCTTTGTGTGTGTGGCCCCACTACATGTAAACCCATCTTATTTTAGTGCTGACAATACCAGAAAGCTGTGAAACACAAGCCAAGGACTTTGCATGGGTCCTTTTGACCTCTCTGCCTTTGGAGGCCACCAGCTGCCATCAGTCACCAGTGACCCCGTTGCTGAGCAAGAGGGATGCCCTGGAACAGGACTGGGTTTCATTGCCCTGCACAGATGAGATTGGGCTGTAAATCCTCCGAGGAGATGGGAAAAGGACAGTCAGCAATTGGAATGCCTCTCCATGGATCCAAATATTGGTCTAGTTGTATCATAGGGAAAGGCTGAAAAAAACCAGGTGATTTGACAAGGAACCCAAAGGGATTGGAAAAGGCATTTTAGGGCAAATTTCAAGTTCTGAAACAGCTGCCTACATGGAAAAGGAGTGCAGATGGAAGTTATCATCCCTTCTCTTCTGTTAATGCCGAGATACCCTTTGCCTCTCTCTAAATAAGAAAGTCTTCAGATAGTAGAGCTGCTGTAGCCAATATAGCCTAGGAGAAAAGGAAGTCCTTCAACAAACAGAAGGAATATTTTCTATTAGAACAACCAGGTTAGCTGAAAAAACAGGCATGTTTTGGAGCACACACGTATGGAAAGCTTGCCTGCTTTTTGCATCTGGAGTAGGCAATCCTGTAGAAGCTACTGCCTCTACCTAAAATATCTCAGCTCTGCATGGCATGAATGTCCTTGCTCCACCAGATTCCTGTGAATCCACAGGGAGATATTCCAGCTCCCAGCATTTCCAAGTCCTTTTTTGACTGTGAACTTGCAGTAGCTCAGTCTGCTGAGCTGAAACTCTTAATATTCTACATTACAGGAATATTTGAGTCAGATGGAAGTGCACAGAAACAAGAAGCACAGAGGGTACTTGGAGAGCTGGGGGAGAGGGAGCAGGATTACTCTAACTCAAGGGACAGTGAGTCCCTGCCAAATTCCTTAACAGTAAGTTAAGGCTTTCTACAGAATAAAGAAGTTTTCTTTCACAGCTAAATTTAACTACTCTGAGTTGCTGACTCAAAGTCACACAGATTTCTCTTTCAAAGCATTTGGTTGAAATAATAGATATCCACAATTTTTTTGTTCTATGCTCAAGGTAATCTTTTTCTCTTGATACCTATGGTTTTACAAGTAAAACTCAGGCAGTGTCCAGAAAAGCTCATTAACATCCTTTGTTTAGTACACAATAGCTGATAGGTCATTTTGTAGTAGCAATTCCCATTAACTGATATATATTTCACTGTGTTTTCCAGTGTCTCAGTCTCTCTCCTCCATTAGGAAGATGCCCCTTTGGTTACCAGCAAGGGGACCCCAGATTAGTATCAACAACACGGGTTTTTCCATCAACACCAGCCTATGAAATGTTTTCATGCCAGCTCAGAGCAAACCTCTGCTGATGGTTGTTTTCAACTATAAATCAATTCTCTCAGTCAGATAGGATCAAGCCAAGCCATAAACACATCAGCAGCAGGATAGGAGGGCGTGTACACAGGTTGCACTCTGCAGCCTGCGATTATCAGTGGACAGAAAAATCAATGGAATATCTGAGCCCATTGTTTTCCTGGCAAGTTTTCAACTTCTTATATATATAATTTTTTTTTTTTTTTTTGCTCCATGCTGTGTTTCAACCCCTATTTTCCCTTGTAATAAATGTCAGTGACAAACTGCCATCCCTCCCCCAAGGAAGCGAAGTTTGCCATGGGGCCAGTTTCCCTGATTGTATTCCCACTCCCCATTTCTGCTGTGTTAAGGAGTGTTTTGGGGGTTGTTTTCTTTTAGCCAGAGCTCTGGGACTTGCTCTCTCCTAAGAGGAAACGTCTGGAGCCTGTGAGGTTCTGGAAACCACAAGTGAGAGTTCAGTGGCCAGGGGGAAATAAGAACAGTCCAGAGCATGTTACTTCTAGAATATAATGGATTTTAAGTCGGTATTATATCTCTCAAGGCCTGATCCGTGCTTGTTAAATGCTCTGGAACGGTAACACCTCATTTTGCAAGTAACAGATAATTCATCAACCTAAACAATGTCAAAGTCCAAAGCTCTGTATATTATTCTTCTTCCAAAGGGACTGTCTTGCTGATCAGCCTGGAAAAATTTGAGCTTTATAAAAGTAAATGTGGGTTGGTTTGTTTTTTCTTAAAAAAACATTTCCTTTCCTCACAGGATCTACCTAGTGGGAAAACCATGTTCAGAGGCAGAGGGGAGCCTGGCCTATGGAGCACCACAACTCTCCATCATCCTTGCACATCTATTCTCCTCCCTGCTGTCCCACCACAGCACGACCAAGACAGGATAGTGGCACAGCAGACCCAAATCCTGGTGTGACACTGCAGGATAAGGGGTTTCACTTGTTCTAGTGCAGCATTATCCAATATTATCACTGCAATTTGCCACATGTGTTCTGGTCCTGTCATCCCATTACCCTTTGGGATTTTTAGGGACAATCTTCCTGCCTCTGTGTCTGCAGCCACAGAAGCAGAACTGACCTGCAGCATGGTTCTCCTTGGCTAGAACCAGAAACTCCTGGCTTTTGTGACACAGTGCAGCTCTGCTGGGCCTCCTCATCCTGGGCAGACTCCTCCAGCACTGAAGTTTCACTCACAGGCAGAAAATAACCCCACTTATTCTTTCATTTTGTTGAGCCCAGATCTGTGACTCAAGGTTTTGGGACAGGGATGAAAATCGCATTCTAACAGCTCTCTAATGTGGCTCTTTGTGATTAGGATGCTCAAAACAGGCCCTATAAAGCTGATTTTAGGACTTCCAACCACGATAATGTGCCCCTAAACCCTACAGATACTAATAGGGCCCCTTGGACTCAATCCCTTAGATTGGGATGTATGGACTCGTACTAACCACAGGGGGCCAGAGTAGGGATCACTTGCATAGAATAAGCACCCAGGGGACATCCCTTCTGAGTGTGCAGCCTATATTCAGTGCCCACTTGAAAAAAAATAAGGAGAAGAAGAAGAAAGAAGACGGGCATGATGTCAGTGCTGGCTGCCAGTGACCAGCAGAGCCACACAAAGAGGCCACTTTCCCTCCCCCCTCCTCCTCTGCCACACAGACGGGTGAAAACAAGGCACCGCAGGCTGTTGCTGAGATGACGAGGCTTCAAGAACATGCAGGTGTTGCATGGGGGACAATGAGCTCCACAGTCTGTGCTGCTCAAAACAATCTCCTCCACAAGCACTGAGGGCGGGAAGAAATTCCCAGGGGAACTTGGAGGCCAAGGACTAGGCTGGTCAGAGGGGGTTGGGAGACACAGGGGACACACCAGCCCTCTTCCCATGTCCATGCCCACTCTGTGCTCCTTCCCCTGCTGCTTCCACAGGACCAGCCCTCGCTCAGTAGGGGCTTTCCCTTCCCACACGCCTCCATTTATTTCACCCTGTTGCATCCGCAATGCCCTGTGAAAATTTGGAGGTCATCCATTCCCTGGAAGCAGCTTGGTACTTTAGGTCTTTTTCCCAAAATAACGTGGCTTCCACAGCAAACCAGCAAAACCAGTGCCTGCAGGCCATGCCTGAGGACTCACAGGACAGAGACAGGGGGATTCCCATCCCTCCTTCCTCACTCTGCTTCACTCCCTGCCTCCTGTCTTTGTCCCCCCACTCCTGTCTGTGCCTTTTGTCCACCCCACAGACTGCAGGGATGCTGGAGAGCTCCAGAGTCAGCCCAGCCTGGACAAACATCCTTCCAGGTGAACACGCTCAGCCAGCCCACACCATGCCATCCTGGAGCAGGGGAAGAGCTCCAGCTCTCCATACGCAGCAGGTGCCTTACCCAGGAGGATGATGAGGATCCCTCCCAGCTGGGACCGCCGGTACTTGGCTGCTCCAGGCTCGTGGCCCATCCGGATGCAGGGCAGGACCGTTATCAGCAGGAATATGGCAGGAAGGCCCAGGACGGAGGCGGCGATCATCAGTGCTCGACATGCTTGGACATACCCTGTTGGCAAGGCAAGGAAAGAGGATTTGGGTTATTTGGCACAAGAGAAGGAGACCTTTGGACAAAGGCTCCTGTTTGATTAGATCCAGAGACTTGCATGGAGTATGGGAGATGGGATCATCCCTCGGGTAAACATTAAACCTGCGCCAGGCGTGAGGCGGCGAGGCCACAGTGCAGTGGGCAGTGCATGAGTACAGGATGTGCAGGCTCAGAATTTTCCAACAAACAAATAGCACTGCCTGGAAAACACAAGCTCTTCCCAGCAAGACACTGAGAAATCATGGAGCTGGAAAATATGGGAAGGGAAAGTAGAAGAAATGGCTAGGAAGGAGTTTTCCTATAGCTTTTCATAGCAAGAGCTTTGATTAAATAACAAGAATTTGCAGTCTTCAAGATTAAATAAAGGCATTTAAAGTTTTAAAGAATCTCCCATCATTCAGAGGGTTGAATAGTGGAAGACCCACTACTGAAACTCTCAGGTCTGTGGAATACTACGAGGAGCTGCCCTGAGGTGCTGAGCAATGTTGACCTGGGAGGAGGAGGAGGAGGAAGAGGAGGAGGAGGGACATTCCTCAACCACATCCCAGTGCTGCACCCCTGGAGCTCAGCCTGGCTGTGGGGCTTCAGAGAAGATCCATGGCTCGAGCTGACCACTGGCACAGCTCTTCCTTAGGGAGAAGTGACTGTACTTTGCAGAGCTGCCTGAGTTGCCATAACTGAGGGCCACGTTATTCCTTTGGGTCCCTACAGACATCACAGGATCTCCTGGCTTTTCATCATCTCCCACTCCTCTCCTGCCTGTTCCTACACACAAGGCAGCAAGAAACAATAGGAAATCAGGGGCTATGGGTGTGCTGGGCAGGACTATGGCGTTTCTGCCACTCTGGGAGGGTCTATGTATCCTAATATATGATTTTAAAAATATTCATACGTAGACTGTATATATAAATTTTATTTATTTTATATACAATGTATATATACACTATATAAAAGTGTATATATACAAAAGAAAAAGAACCAGTGTCAGATTTGCCCCAGTATCTGGTGACCTCCCCCAGCTCCCGAGACAGTCTCAGCGGGTGTGCTGGCTCCTTGTACCCTCTCAATAACAAAGCTGCCAGATACAGACACAGGGTTTCATGATGCCTCAAACAACAACAGCACACTGGAGCCTCAAGCATGTCCCACTGACACACGGGTATGGCACCAGGAATGAGGACTTACTGTTCCTGGAAATGCAGACTCTCTGTATATTGAATATTTGCTTGATTTTTTTTCAAGAGGAAACTTAACAAAAAAAGTTACCTGAGGAATTCAGGGCGTAAAACAAAGCCTTAAACAAAGGTGATGGCAGTGCCAGGTGAGGTTTCTGTGCAATCACTTCCAATTAAACGAGAATACCAACAATTCATTTTAAAGACTTGATTCAGACCATGAAAGACTCTTGGGCACACCAGGATAAATTTCACCAGGATAAATTTCCCTCTCATGGCAAGCTGTGGGTATCAAACAGGCTACAAGCAGAAACATCTTGGTTTGTAATTTGTTTCTGCTGGAGGGAAGCCTTGCTCTCTGCTGCTGCAAGACCCATTTACCTATTTCTTGAGTTGCATTCAATAACGTTTCTTTGGGACAAACACTCACTTCTCTGCTGGATCAGATTTAACAACAGGAGTAATAAGAAAGGCAAACCCTCTAAAATAAAAGTATACACACACAGAGAGAAAGGGAGAACAGGAGTGAATCTGAGAGACTCAATATTGCTGAGCACTGTGTGACACAGACCAAGCTCTGTAACAGAGAGAAAGTCAGGAACAATCCCTTTTACCTCTGGTAAAACAATTTTCACATCAGTTTAAACAAATAAACCAAGAAACATGAAAGAAAATGACGAGGAATAGTAATTTCTATGCTGTCAGCTTTGGGAGAGGCACCTCTGACATGATATAGGAATTGCAATTTAAAGCACAGGAGAATGAAGCACTTCAGAGTTAACAGTGATTGAAACGGGCAAGATCACAAACTAAACCTACAGGGACCAGACCTCACTAGACTTTGGCAGGTTTAGTTAGCTCAAAATGCTAATTAAACACCTTGCTTAATTTTTGCTTTGTAATAAACTAGGTGAAAATTGCTATATCATTAAAAAACATCAAGACAAGTTAAATATAGTCACATCTGTTTGCTGTGTAAAAGTTCTGTCTTGCCTCAGAACCTTGGGAAGCACAAGACCATCAAGACTAATGATGATCTTCCAAAAGATTAAAAGCCATAGGAGCATTAATAATAGATGCTGAAAGATTCATTATGCTCCAAATCACTTTAAGGAATTGAGCCTTAACGTTTGTAATAGTTCACCATCCTCTTGAAATACTCTATTACACCTCAGTGTGCTCTGTATGTTTTGCAGTGCAATCTAGAGACAAGATATGAGAGGAACAGTGAGCTTTTACTCAGAGCAATGATTAAACATTAACTGGATTTTCGTAGCCACAGATAACACGATACCTGGGTATGATTAAAACCAGGTATAAATCAATAGGAATCCTGTTAAGAGCTATCATTCACATTCTTTAGGGTATTTAATGGACCATCTCTTGTGCTGATGAAGCTGAAGGAGCTCCACCACGAGCTCCTCTGGCAGCAGGACCTGTGCTGCTCCGGGCAAGGCTTCACCCTTCACTCTGGGTGGAAGGGGGAGGATGGGACACACGTACCTGGCAGTATGAGGATGTCCACGAGGGGCTTGCAGTGATAGAGACCTGTTGCCATGACACAGTCTGCCCACAGCCCCTTGGATCCCAGCTCATCCATCTTCCTGCAGGTGGTGATGGTGTAGCCGCAGGTCACCACCCAGTCGTTGGTGGCTGTCGCCACAACCACCCCGATCCACCCTATAAAACTGCAGACAAATCCAGCCAGGTGCAGGCAGGTGGCCACCATCTCTGTCCCTTGCTGGGTCGAGCTGGACAGGACAGTGCCCGCAGGGGTTCAGCGAAGCCGCCCGGCGAGATCCCGGTTGCTGGGAGCAGGAGGGATGGGGTTTGGCAGGATGAGGTCCTTGATCAGGCTCTGCTGAAAGAACTCGGCTGCCTCTGCCCAGCTCCCTCCCTGGGAGGGGTCAGAGCTGCCTCCAGCCCCACAACACATGGGAGGAGCGAGCGGGGAGCCCCAACTTCTGCCAGTTCATCCAGAGCGTCCGAGGGGAAGGAGGGTGTGGAGAGGAGGAGATGCACAATCACACCCAGCCGTGCCTGAAAAACAAACCAGAGGGGTTTATTCAAATGCAAACAGCCTGACCATTCAAAATTCAGCATCGACGGAGAAAAATTAAGGCAGTGTTTGTGAGCTGAAGACAAATGGTCACACTGGTACCTCCTCGTGGAATGATGAGGGAAGAAACGTGGTGGACGGAGTTACTGGAGAGGTGGAACTGATCAACTCACCAAAGCCATCAGCACGGCTGCAGTAAAGGGACAAAATCACTCTGGGGTCTTTCCTGGTGTTTTCAGTAATTGTAAAAATATAAAAGACCCATCACTGCATTCTCTGCTGCACCTGGGTTTTCAGAAGTATTAACTAACAGTCACCGAGTCTTAAATATCTGTATTTTTAACAGCATCTTATTTCCACTTTTGAACGCTCAAAATAGAATAAGCAGATTTTAACTGAGACTTTTAGTCTGAGTCAATTTATTATATGAATTTCAGTGTATTTGATAGAACAGGAACAGCCTGCTTCAAAACGACAAAAGAAGGGAAACTTTGCAGCTCGTTCTGCATCAGGAAAAGCAGGCAGGGAGGATATTTTCCTAACGTTGCTTTGTATTTTCACAACACATAAATGAGTTATCGCGTGCCAACACACTCCTAAGGATATTTCCTCACTGTGCGTCCTCCTCCAGCGCTGCTGGGTTTGCCAGGGGAAGGTTTGGATCTCGGCAGATGCCACGTGCCTGGAGAGACCACTAGTGGAGAGCTGTCTGTGGTGCACGGGGAGGGAAAAGAGGCAAGAAAATGACACTGCAATGGATTTGATTCACTCCTAGAGCTGTTAGTGAGAAATAGTGGAAGCTCCACTCTGCGATTAAGGTGTCGGGAATGAAATATATCCTGCTCTTCACCCTCTTTTGTCCAACGGTATTTTTTCCCATTTTTTAGCAAATAAAGTGAAAAACATGAACAAGAGCATCCTAAACTTCATCTGTCATCTGTTCCTTAGATACAAAATTCAAGGACATTGAGGGCACAGTTTTGTCACGAAGCTTCATCCACACATTGGAGTTGCTACATAAATAGCTGAAAATTATCTTTAAAGAGAAACTTTTATAATAAATAGAAGTTTAATAGTTGTTTTCACATTTGTTTTATATTGTTGGTTACTCCTTGGTTTTTTGTGATACCTGGTTTATGGTATTTTTGTGAAAAATTGACTTTCCTGATGCTATTCCAGCTGCCTACATAACTTACTCCTCTACTGCACCCACTTCCAGTGGAGCATGTTGTTCTTACATCCAACCACCATTTTTATGTTGCCTAGGGTTCAGTTCTAGATAGATTTAATCTTTCTCCAAACAATATCCCTGTTTATCTATTATTCAGTAGATAAACTTGTCTTCTCTTGAGTGAAACTAGTGTTGTTCCACTTCTTGGACTGCACATTTGCTTTGGATGGATCACGTGTCACCTCCTGAATTTGGAAGGAGATTACAAATTTCATCCCAAGGCTGAGGTTAGAGGCATTTTACACAGTGATAGTGCAGGTGCATCCTAATGTACAATAAAAGTATTTTAAAAATGCTGCAAGGTATTAATTTGCAGGTTGCAAACACATCCTTCTGTAATTCAGTCTCCTACAGTTACATCTTCCTTAACCACAAAACCTTCTAACTCCATGTTTTCCTTCACAAATGTATTTATCAGGGACTGTGCAGCAGCAAAACAGGCAAGGAATAAATTTTACACTTTGGTAACTAACACTATTCAATAGTACTGGAGCTGGAGCCTGCAGAGCACAGTGTGAATTATTTCACTAATGTCGATAGAGACAGAATTTTATCTGTCTTATAAATCACTCCATCAGTAGTTAAGTGAGTATAAGTTACTACGAGACAAGTGAACAATGATTTATAAGATCAATAAAATATGAAATAAGAATGACTTTCCCAGTAATATGCCAAAGAAACTGAATCACTTTGGGCCACAGTCTTAAAAGTTACCCTTTTAAAAGACACTGCTGCACACACATTTATTTCAGCAACAGTGTGAACTCCTTAAAGATCAATCTTTTCACCCTTCACTCACAGTTTCTGTTTGATCCTCATTGTTCTCTCTGACAAAAGACAGGAGCTGCAATTAGTCATAGCCAAGCTATCAACACCCCATGGCTCTTTCTCATCCAGATGACTCACCTTGAACTTTTTCTTTACATCTTCAGCCCTCCAGCTGCTCCCTATTTAGAAACATAGCAGTATGAAAATGCAAGATAGGATGCAGAATAAAAGCAGGTTTAAGTGGTACAGCTTGTTTTTCATTTTCTTCTATACTGAAGGCTGAGCTCATGAAAATATCAATTTATCCTGGCTTATACCACCCCTTTCTCTCCTCAGCTGTAAAACACGGGCAATTACAAGGCAGCATTAAGGGTTTGCAATAACCTGAATCATCATCAGGATTTCCTATATGCAAGAACAGTTCCTTAAAACAAGGACAAAGCATTTTTGCACTGATTTGAGGAGAGGAAAAAATACCAAAGTGTGTGTATGTGAATGTGCTTTCTTATCTGCCTAGAAAAAACTCTCAGGATGCATAAAATCACCCGGAAAACCTCCAAAATATTACTTGTGCCAAAAGTTTTATTTTACTACAATACAGGGTGTTTTTAAGTGACAAACAGAATACAGTTAATTGTTATAAGTGGTGGAAGCTCAAGGTAAATGGAAGACTCATTCATTTACAGCTTAGAGGAACTGCTCCCTTTTTTCATCTCAACTGCTCTTTCCCTCTCCTATTCAGATTTTTCTGCTATTTAAGCTCTCTGATAGGACACAAAACTTGTGTTAAGCAACACAATCACGTGGTTTACAAAAACTAAGAACTCCCAAGAGTTGCTCTAGGAAATATTTCCCATCAGCAGTAACCATTTTTTCAGGAAACACAGTAAAATTCTCATTTCTGATTTTAACTTTGTATAAACTCAGCATTTATTCTGGTAATGTGTGGTTTTAACCTCATCCATTATTGAGCTCTTGAAGGGAGGTGTGAACAACTCAAACATTGCTTGAGCAGCCGAGTGGTGACAAAATTGAGCACCACAGAACTTGCCAAGCATGCAAGTGGTTGTATTTACAGGTATAAACCCCAAATTTATGCCAAGATACACAGAAATCTTACTGTCAATACTTTGACAGAGCCATAAGAGCTTTAGGAAGTGGAGTCGTGGGGAGGGAGAGCTTTGATCTTGTAGATTTTGCTAAAAATACCCTCTAGAGAAGTGGGGACCTGCTGCAGGCCACGGGAGTTCTGCTAACAAATTTCAGCATAATCAGGTTTTGATTTACTGTAATCAAAGCAAGGAAGGCTCTGTCCTCGTGTTAAACACCTTCAAAGAGTCAAGTTTAGAAGTCGGTGTTCAAAAATATGACAGAGACAAAGTGCTCTGACATTACAGTTCTTTATTTGCTTTTGAATCCACGATCTATACAGGTATTTACAAGGCATGGAAATGGATAACAGCACAAAATACAATTGAGGTATAAGCTAAGAGCACAGTATGTCATGTTTCAATAAATATAATTCAAAATTTGTAAACTAAGTGACCAGATAGATGCATCTTGTTTACTAAAACCATATAAAATATCTGTTAAATCTCACGTGAGGTAGAGGACAGTTCTGTGTGTCATGTAATGCAACCACAGCAACGCTGACAATAAGACTGTACATCATTGGCAAAGTATTAAAAATTGTTGAATGCACGGATCGTTTTTCCTATGGTTTCAGAATAGTCATTCAACCTGTTGCCTCGAGCTCACACGGACTCGGTTGTTTTGCAGCTACTTTCTGTCATTTGAGAGAATTATACTGGCATGTCAACAGCAAAAAATACTTTGGAGAGCGAGGATGAAAACACAAAAACGTTTTGTCAATCACAGAAAGCAACGTTGATGGCAACGAAATATTTCAGACCAACTTTTTTATTATTTCCTAGAATTAGTTTAAATACAGTACAGCTGTGCTTTCCTTTAAGTGAGGTATCTCTTAGAAGAAAAAAAAAAAATTCAATTGGTATTGTTACATTTAATCCATTTTCAAATAGCAAAGTTTTATACCGTGTTTGCTGTGCTTGATGAAGTGCTTAAAACTCGTTTTTCAAGCGTTTTCCAACTGAACCACTAACCCTGAAAAAAACAATTTGCTAAGTAATGGAGACACACTAGAAAATCATCGTGCAATTTGTAAGCAATAACTGCTTTCACAAAAGCTAAAAAATGACTGCATTTTTTTTAAATAGATATATGCAGCAAATAGAAAATTCTACAAGCTTTCTGTAAAGAAAACTGATGAACACGCACACTACAAATGTAATGAGCAAAAAAAAAATATTGAAATTTGCAGCTTTCTGCTGCTTCCTATTGATGGCTTAAATAAAATTACTGAAATATTGCAAGCACAGATTAACAGGTAGGAGAAATTACGTCTTTTGTCGACTTCACCATGTTATAGAAAACTCTGTTGTGTGGATTAATTACACAAATTAAGTGCAGAAAAAATACAAAGTTGTTATCTTTACCGACAATCAAAATATATACTCTACAAACAAGTGAATTCTAGGTAGCTGACCATGACAGCACTGCAAGGCCAACCTCCTGACTAATGCTAGGAAAGGTTTCCAAAAATTTCATAACACATTCTAGCTATCCCCTCCCCAATATAAAACAAGATGTATGAATAAAACATTGTGACTTCTAAAATACGGGCCAAGACTTATTTTTTTTCCAGGCCACCAGTAGCTTTATGCTCCCACCCAACTTTTCCTACTTCACTAATTGCATTATGCCTTTACTATGTACAAATGGTTTTACACCTAAGCTATCAATATATTAAATATAGAATAAAATTAGTTTAAGAAGGTGAAACATAACTACATTCATCTAAATGCTCAAACTGAAGGATATGCTTCATAAAAACCTAAAACACGGACTTAAATCTGGAGATTTAGATACAAATCTCTTTCGTTGAGGGATACCTGGTTATACTGTGAGTGAGGGTGTTTCTAGACTGCCAAAATTACAAGAGTTTTACTCTCTAAGCTCTTATATTTTGTTGATTAAAATACACAAAGCACGTGAAAGTTCTCTTTTAAAAAGGTATAGGAGCAAACTAGGTATTCACCTTGAATCCTACTTACTTTGTTCCAAAAGGTGCACTAGGCAACTTCAATCTTGCCCTAGGTGTTTAATAATCCAACTTTCAAATTAGGGGCAATTTTAGGATTTTTTTTTTCCTACAGGCTTCATGTCACAAGTATCTGGGAACATGACTTCCTGCCCGAAAGACCAGCAAGCAACAGCTGAAGGAAAAACAAATAACAATACATAAAATGAGCATGCTATGACTAAAAGCAAGGATCTGATGACAGAATTAGTTTCTACCATTAAGTGTGCACTTAAGTGAGTGCCCTCAAGTGTGCATTCCAAGTTCCTAAATCAGGCTGCAAAATAAACCATTCAATAGAACTAGCATAAGGTAGGGGCAAAAAAAAAAAAAAAAGTCAACATATATTTGTTCTAGAACTTATACAGTACTATTTACAATTTACTAAAAAACTATCTTTCGAAGACTGTGAACACACAAAAGGCTATGGCACATTTATGTATACATTATTACTGAAAATCAGTATAAAATTAAGTCTACGCGTATGAAAATTATGTTATGCCAAGAGCCTGGAAGTAGTATTTAAGAATTTTAAGAGGATTACAATAATTTAAAATGCATTCTAACTTTAGGTTAACTAAATGGAATATTTACAAAGCTACTTTTAAAGTCATTTTAAGAAACGTCCCGTTAGCTTTATCAGCCAGATGTTTGAAAACGATCAGGAGGCCTCATCTGCAGTTGGAATTGGTAAAACATCCTACAGCTGCTGGAATTCTTGCAACAGTGAAAATATTAGAACAAAGGACAGGCACCAGCATTTTAAGAGCCTCCAGCAGTCCACCAAGTGCTGCTGAACATCAACTGCTGGCAAAAGGGGAGATTTGAGCAGAAGTCACAAAACAAAGACAAGACCTGCATGGAAACGGAATATACAGTGTTCTAATATAATAATCCCAGGAGGATTCCATACATTCAACAGCTAAGCTATAAATACTGTGTGAATTAGTCACTGCAGCTGTATTAAACGAGCTGGTGGCCTTATTTATCTACACTGACAACCCAGCAAGTCTGGGTCCAAACACTGACACTGAAAAGCAACTAGAAATGCACCTCTCCATCCTTTAATAACACCTTTTTCCCTTGCCCATCCAGCTAATCCAACACAGGATCTGCCAAGCAAGTTGGGCAACTTGCTCCATTCCCTAATCATCACACTTTTATCAATATTCCTGCCTCCTCTCCTGCCATCCCTGGGTTTGGTGGTTGGTACAATAAAACATTTACGGTGTTTTTAAAACAAGTGCTGCATACACAGCCAGAACTATTTAGTCAGCACCTTCCCCTCCAAACCACGCTGCAAAGACAGGCCTTTTCTTTTTTATTTTTATTTTTTTTAATGTAAGAATTTGGAGATGGAGTTGAAGAAGGGGAAAATATAATCTGGGTTTTCTTTTCTGGCAGGGGGGTGGTTCAAGATCATCTTTAAGGCCCCTTCCAATCCAAACCATTCTATGATTCTGATCGACACTGACAAAGAAAACTGATAATTTTTCATCTATCCTGCTTTAATTGTCAGTGTAACTATGAAACAGAGTTCATAAACAAAATTGTACATAGTTATAAAAAAATCATCCTATGACTCCATGACATTTAATTTACCACCTCATTTCTCATCCAATTTAAAGATATGTGCAATTTCATCTTTCTCTGTGATATTCAGTCTTGTTATACCACTAAAATAGAAACAAAAAAGAGCTCAAAAGTTTTCAGTTTTACAAGTTCAGGGAAAAAAATTAATCGACGTAGGCTTTTACTAGTGGCTTCATCCAAAATTAACTGAATTATTAAGAGGATATTAAACCTAAGTACCTTAAAAAAAGAAGCTAAAGCACAAGTTAAAATATGTAGTGAAATACTAGAATTACGAAAATATTCCTATCACTGACATGATCAGCTGACATCTGCCAGCTGTATCCAACGTTTTGGAGAGAAGTGCAAATAAAGTATTTCTTCATCCAACTCTGTAGCCATGCATTTAATCCACCAGGAACCAGACTTCAGAAGTACTCAAACATTATATATACATAAAACAGTAATTCTGTACAATTACACATTTCCCAACGTTATAGCTTAACAAACATGCTGTATTTCTTAACTCATGGTAACCCTACCATGCCAGTCAAATACAGAGACTATCAAAATGATTTTTCAAAGTGCCATACCTCAGAATTTTATTTTTTAAGCTATGATCACAATGTCAGTTAAGGCCTGTTCTATGCAATGAAAGAAAAACCCACAAGTCGGCAAGAAGCTCAAAGTGTGGAGGCTTAGGGTGCTAAAGAAATTAATACATATTCCTTAATAAATATTTTTCTTGAAAGCATTAGAATCTTGAAAACAGTTAAGTCAAGCTTTCTCAGTTTCTAGAAGAAATAGCCCCACCTTTAAGCCTTTTATTAATGTTTCTTTCACACCTACTACATAGAAGAAAACAGAAGAAAACTTGTGAATTTTTAACTTCCAAAGATTCCATTGTAATTATAAATTTTTTAATTAATTAAAAAAATCCCAATGTTTTCTTCTTCCAGCACAGCAGGTAAATGCTGGCTCAAGCACTCTTTAGATTGATAACGAGCTGTTAAATAGACAATACTGAAAAGATCAGCCTGACTTCACACAATGAAATTATAGGGAAAACTCATGCTGGTAAATCACTTTTGAGGCTCAGTCATCAGTCATTGAGGCAATTCTGAGCATTACCTAACAGATGAAAAGCTGCCTTTACTTTCCTCAGTTCAAGAACATTTAATTCTCACTGAAACCCAAACTATTTTTGACTTTGAAGAATTCAGAATGTTCTTAATGTACTTGTATAACTGGATGTGCAACTGATAGCAAAATAAAGATACCCACATATGTTTTAACAGACAGTGTTAAAAGGTGTGGAGTCCTTAAGACTGTGTTAGAAATAGACAGAAACTGGTCACTCTAAACCAAGGGTTTCATATTTTTCATTGTTTGAGAAAAACACCAGTACAAATTAATGCAGATTTTCATTGGTTAGGAAAATCTAAAAATGTCTATCTATCTCTAGTTATTTATATCTATGTATATCTTCATCTGGACCTGTCTGGGAAACAGAAACCTGTAGAGAACACTTTTTCTCAGCACACAGAAATTGTTCACAACTCATTAAAAACCAAAACACCCTGTTTGAAGGAGGCAGTCGTGCTTCCTCTTCCGATTTCTATTTTCCTTTCCCATTTTTTGAAGACTTCAGGATCTGTAGCTTCAATTCCTTTATCATCATCTCTAACTTCTCCCGTGCCTCTCGTTCCTGTCTCAGTTCATCCTGAAGCTCTTGTCTATCTGCCTCTGCATGATCCAACCTCTGTCTCAGTTCTGCCAGCTGTGAAACAGGAGAGAGAGAGAGAGGCAGAGCACATTTTAGCAAAAATGAGAAAATCTAATTTTTAAATACATATAAGTTGTAGTTATAGGACCTGTCACGCTAGACCACGTTGACAATACATATAATCTGTTGGGGAGATTAGGATGATGTCTGCATCAGATGTTTCACAAATCCCAGGACAAACTGCACTTTTCATTTCCCAGGTTCATTTCTCCGACCTGACAAAATGTTACTTCTTTATTTCAATACCTGAATGCATTTCTAGAGCAAACAAACCCACCAACACTGCTTTCTGATACCCTTTGGTATAAATGAAACAGAATTACCAGAAATGACATTTAGAAAATCTTGACCATAACCATGTGTGCACGTTCAAACGTAAACCTGAGTCCACTCAAATGTTTCTGTGAAATATTTTATGTTTAAACACAGAAATAAAGTACCTTCTTCATCTTTGGAATACAGTAATAGGCTGTTAATGCAAGTCCTCTGACTCCAGACTTGGATTCAGTGAAGTGCTGCAGCACAACAGTGCCCACTGCCTGCATGTTGCAGCACGTCCCACATACACATTTCTCTGGCTGAGTTTTGATTTCCAGCTCTAAGGAAAGGTTCCAGTACTGGTTATTCTGCCCTGCTGTGATTGACAGGGTGAAGCAACAATTAAAGTAGACAATAAAGAAGCCAATTTAATAAAGAAGCCAAAAAGGGGGAGAAGGCAGTGCCTAGACAGGCCTAAAAAGAAAAAGAGACTTTTAAGCAAGTAACAAATCCCAAATTATTAATTTTGTTTAATGCACTCAGAGGGTTCCTCCCAGTCCACAATTCTCTGACAGAAAAGGCAGCCTGGGCAACTGCTTCAGGAAGACATTGGATTAAGGCTTGGGGAAGTTCCCTGTTCCCAGGACCTCTGTTTAAATCTGATGCTTCTTGGAACCAAAATCTACTATAAGATGTGATAAGTGAAGAAAAATGTTCAAATTATATGTTGTGAATAGCTCCATCACACAGGTAATATCAGAGTAAACTTTTACACAAGGAATGTATTTAGTTTTCAAAGTCTAACTTCAAAAGAAGTTAGAACTTGGGGGAACAATCCGTGGTTTTTACCCTCTAAAGAAAGAAAGTTGCACAAGCCACATAAAACGTGCTATACATGATTATCTTCATGAATTAGAACACGTTGTTACTTGCACTAATAGGGCTTGTACCAGATGTTTAGTAAATCAGGCCTTAGTCAGAGAGGATTATTTCTGGCAGCAAAGGCCAGGAATCAGTGGAGTGGGATGTCATGAAATTAAATTCGTGAGAAGGATTTACGATGCTGGTCTCTGCCCTACTCACCAAAAATACCAAAACCTGTCTCTCAAGTACTGCCTGTTTCTCACTTTGAGTCAGTAAGAACAGGAAATATACACAGTCAGGAACAAATAAGTGACCACAAAACTTTGCTGAGCTCAAGTTTTCGATTTTGTTTACTTTAAAAATGAGTCTGTTAGGACCAGTTTTCTGTGACATGGTGCAAAATACATCACTATACATTTGATCATAACTGCAGCTGATTTTTAAAAGGGTATTCCAGGATTCCCTTTGGCATTGGCTATATTTTGTCCCATTGGAATGACATGAATACCCTCCAACATAAAGGGACAATAGTAAAAGCTGAAAGGAAAGTGAAAGGAAAAAACAACAACTCCACAGGTTTTGACATATGAATCCAAGGGGCAGGAATGAGAGACACAAATATCATTTTCATTTCCAAGAGAACTCTTGGCCAAATGCTCTGCTACAGCACAGAAGGGGCTCAGCAAATAGTGCAGAAGATTCTACCACTGAGGAACAGAAAGAGCAGCAAGTTATGCCACTAATCTGACAAAACCATGGTTTAGAGGTTTGGATTTTCTTTTTAACATAAAAGGAAGAAGATGAATAGCTTATTCAAAGAAATAAAATGAGATTGTTTAACTCTATACCACTGGCAAGCCCATATACATTCAGAACAGAGTTTGTTTTAAATGAGGATATAACAGACCTCATGTTTAAGATTAATATTTCATCAATAACATCATGTGTTTCTGTAGGTTGCATTCTACCCCAGTTTCAATCAAGGGACAGGAAAATAAATATTGCTGTCACTGTGACCTATTTTGGTATTTGTCTGTGGTGTCAAAACGCACAGAGAAAATGAAACCCTTAAGTGCCTGAGCAACAGCTTCACCATTTCCTGATAACTAAATACTGCTTGGTTGGAAACAAACCTTCCCTTCTCACCTGTGCTGCATATTCAGCTTCTTTGTCTTTTTCCAGATTGGAGTCACAGCTACACTTTTGCTTCATCACTTGGTCCAGTTTCTTCTCCAAGTCTCTCTGCTCAAAATAAAACTCTTCCATTCTTTGAGCATGATCTGCTTGCAAACACTCGAGTTCTTTCTGTAAATTCTGCTGCTCTTCAGTCAGTTCCTTCATAGCTTTAGAGTTACTTAACATTTCCACTTCCTGTAAAGAAAAATCAAGATCACATACACCTTTTTTTCTAAGACCAGAAAAGTAAAAAAACCTGGTTTACTAAAAGTTGTAAGAAGTGCATAATCAGAAAACAGAATAAATGTGTTTGGCTTCTTTTTCCACTAGCATTTTGATATCTTTAAAGACCTTATTACCTCCAACAGCAGAACAACTTAAAAGTAGTAGCTTTAGGGCCCTACCTGAACTCATAGAATCTGAGATTAGCATTTAAACTAAACTAAACTAAATTAAAATAAAATATTAGGTCTGTTCCATGAATGTAAGAAGCAAAGACAGTATTTAACTTAATTCAGAAAACAGAAATGTCACAAGGAAACACCAGCCTCTAAAATCATCCATTATTACAAAAGGGCTAAAACTAAAATCCCTAAAAACAAGCCTCAGAAAACTGAAATAGGAGGGTGGTGTTCTTTTTTTGCACAGGGCAGCGATAAGACCACTCCTAGAATATTGATGTCACCTCTTTAAAACCCTTAAAACTGAGAAATTTGAGAGGATACAGCAAAAGCAGGAGCTGCTTGGACCCAGCAGCTGCAAACTGAAGAGACACCAATTATTAGCGGGCTCAAACCTCCTGAGCGTAAGGGATACTAAAGATCTGGTGTCTGGATTCAAGCTGAGGGAAAGATGATCTGTGTGTTTTGCTGTTCCTAAATGAATGTAATCTGTGCTATTGACTCTGGGGCCAGCCAGCTCCCAGCAGCTCTCTGGTGTCAGAGGTGAAGCGCTCTCAGACTGGCACTGTACCATTTGGAGCTGCTGCTTCCTCCGCAAAATGGTGTTCAGCTTTTCCTGCTGTTTGATGTAGGTTTTCATCACTTCTTCCATGATCTTTCCCTTGTCATCTTCACAACTGATGTCCTTCATGAGCGTGGGGGACAAGGTCCGTGCATCACCCCCCCCTTCGGCACGGGCAGAGTCTCTGGTGAGTTTGGAAGAGACGCGTTCGGATTTCCCACCTCTCGCAGGACGAGTCGGCACCACAGGTGGATCTACACAGAAAAGAAGAACGCAGCATAACAACCACAGAAAATTCAACTCCCAGAGTGGGGGAAAAAAAAAAAAGGCAAAGAAAAGCAAGATAACAAAAAGGTGCAAGGAATTTTTGGAAACCTGAGGTGACGTCACAAAGTTCTTGCTCAGAATTTCCAAAATTCTGTGCTATAAAAATCAAAGACTTAGACATGATTCTGACTACTCACCTAAACGTTTATGCTGCTCCACACCACTTTTCAAGTCAATTTTTTCCTGTTCTTCAAGAGAAACCTCTGGATAGGAGGCAGCCTTTTTGTGCTTTCCACTGCTGAGCTTCTTCTCCGACTGCCCAGGTGAGGATTTAATTACTTCTGAAGCTTTGACTGTTGTTTTTGCAACATCCTTATATTGTGATGCAAGAGATACATTCGGGGCAACCACTTTATCACACATATACAGGTAGTAACTGAAACAGCAGAAGAGTAAAATTCATAGTGAAAGGTAAGACATAATAAATGATGGCTGGTACAGAGCAGTAAGTTTAATTTAACACGAGTTCAAACTGTAAAAAATAAGCACGCCCTTTTTAAATTTTTCCTATGCAAAAGGAAATCCTAACAATCCACTTAATCTTTACTGAGTAGATAATCTAGATAAGGTTTTGAGGCTATCAAACAAGAGGATTTTCCAAACATGGCTGATTAAAAAAAAAAAACATACAGAAAATCATATGAAGTCTTCATTTAAATGCAAAGAGTGAAATTAGAATGCCACTAAATCCAGACTCTAGCATTTTCATAATCCTTATACTTATATTAGCAGTGGAGGATGGGGAAGTGATCAGTGAAGTGGGAATGAGCATCTTAAACAGCAAAGCTGCATCCTGACAGTGCTGGGGTATGTCCCGGACCAATGCTGGACCTTCTTTTCCACATACACTGAGCAGCCTGTTTGGATTTTCCTGGGCTCCCAGGAGCATCCCTGTGTACCACTCCAACCTCACCACTCAGCTTTTGGGTAGTACAGAGGGAAGAGAGTCCCAGATGTGTCCAAGTCACTGCCAAGACAACCAGTGTCCTGATGCTGGAGTCAACATTGCTGTCTCCAACACCTCCCTTTCTTCTGGGTCTGAAGGAAGGCACTGACAGAAACGGGAATGTGAGGGACCATCACAGGAGTGCTCCCACTCTCGTGCCTGTGTGGGAACCAGTGTTTGCTGCTTTGCTGCCTGCTGTTAACCAAAAGGGTCTGCTCTGACCCAAATCCCACAGGGGGTGAAGGCACACGGGAGGTCAAGAAAAACTGTTTCCCTCATTGAAGCAGATGACAAACTGTGTGAGAAGTTAAGGAAATGCACTCAGTTTCTCAAACCAGGAAACTACTCAACAGATAACTCAGCTGCAGCCATTGCTCCACTGTGGAAGAAAGCCTTCAAACACCTTTTGCAAGTCTTTTCTGGAAGAAGATTAAGTTGCCTTCATGGCAAGTGCAGCTTTCCAGGAGCACGCATTGTACTATAATGTGAAAGGTCAAAAATTATCTTCTGTCATTTCTACTCTGAAAAGTGAAATTTTAATTACATTTCAATAGTACTGCCTACTGAAGAACACTCACAGATCACAGCTTGAGTCCTGTACCAAAAACTACTCACAAGCAGTTCATTAGTATTGACATTAAGAAATGCATAAAAAGTTAGAGTTCAATTATCCCTGTGTGATCCCTTAAGAGTTTCCTTAACAGTTCAGGTTGCAAATACCTTTTTTTTCAGTTTGAATTATACTTAAATAGCCAAAAATATTTAAATATTTGAAAGTACTTATACTTTTAACCAGGAAATTCAGTTACCTGGGATGGAAAAAGGAGGGTGGTTGAGGATCAGTTTCTGCTTCTTGCTTTATAACTGGATACCACTGCGATAATTCAAGGTTCTGCTGTGGCTCTGCCTAAAGAAAAGAAAATAAATTGGTAATTGGAACATGGGTACATGTTATTTACATTTTCATAAGCACTCCTCAGAGGAATGGCATTTACACCATTAATGCAGACACACCAGAGAAACTGGAGTATGGGAAGTGGGGTGTCTTTGGCAGAGCTTCAGGGTGAGGCCAAGCCACAGAAGTTTCCTCGATCTCCAATATCCCATTATGGGCAAAATAGCAATGAAATTAAAAGAAAATCTCTTTACAAACCTATCTAAAAGCTCTGCTGAGTTCCCAGAACTCTGCCAGAGGCACGTTAAACAAGTTTGGGGGAAATAGCAGAAACTAGGATTCCCAAAAGGTTGTGGGAGCCTTTTGCAATAAAGTATCTCTACAAAGACTAAGAACCTGTGAGACACTTTATTACAAAATAAAAAGGAACAATTTGATGGTGTTCCAGGGACTGAATTTTATTCAATCGTGAATTTTTATTGTAGAAGCAGGCAGAGCTGCTCACAGTAACATGACAACTCCATTCCCTTTGCAGTAACAAACAAAATTAACTCAGGTGCATCAGAATACATCATCTTAAAAACTTCTGTGCATTCTCCCTTTGGATAGCAATTCCTGTTCTGTGTGTCTCAAGAAATATTTTTGGAATCACACTTTAATCAAAGTTACTTGTGATCCTTTGTGCTCCCCTGCAAAGCTGCTGGTAATTTCAAGGGAAAGGTGTCTCATCATATATTTAAGCAAGACTTGTAGGTAAGAAATTGGTTCTTAATTTCACTGTGTTAAAACAGCCCTGGGATGTGGGTTTTTGGGTAGGGTGTGGTTGGCTGACCCCAGGCAGCTGTCAAACACCCACACAGCCACTCCCTCAGCACCACCCCCAGCGAGATGGGGACAAGGACAAGAAAGTTCCCAGGACAAGATAAAGACGGTTTAATAAGTGAAGGAAAGGGAAAAATACAAGTGAAGCAAAGGATATCACTCCTTGTGTGCTGTATCATCAGAAAAGTTTATAACTACACACCCTGAAATAAACTGTCACAGAACTCCATCCCTGGCAGTCAGAGAGCACCCAATGACACCAGGATTGTCTGTGCCATGGTCTGCAGAATCCCACATGATTGGAATCCAACATGAGGGACCAAATCCCACCTATTTCATTCTGATCACAACTTCCAGCCCCCTAAACTCAGCTCTCACAATGAAACTGAAATTTAACTCCACCCCTGCAGTTCCTCAAGTCAGTTCCAATGCAGACAGAAAGGAGGGAGGGCACAAGGAAGTAGAGCTCCAGAGTAGAAAATTCATAATCAAGCCTTTAAACAATAAAGACTTGAATAATCTCTAGAAAAATTGGCCTCATCCTGACACTTGTGAAGTCTTTTCTACTTACTCAGATCATTCGAGTAATTTAAATAATCACATATAATCTACTTATACAGCAGCTAGTATGCAGCAACCTGATTTTGTCCTGAACCACACTTGTCCATATTTTACAATCTACATTTTAACATGTTTATATATTTACATATGAGATTACCTATCATGTAATCTCTATTTTCCAGTTATTAAGTCAGATTTTTACTTTTTTTTAACCTATTTCAAATGGAAACCAACTTTACTGGCCACCCGTTAATGTGCATTTTGCAAATAAATTTCACAGCATGCAATCAAATTTTTACTTATGAAAGAAAATGCAATGTAACCATAAACATGAAGTCATTTTCTAACAGGATTCTTCCCTCCACATACAGGTTAATAAAAAAAAGCATCTACTTATATATATATACATATGTATATTATTTCATTACCCAACAATTTGTTTATTTTAGATGCTCTTAAATAATTCTGTAAACACATTGAATTAGTTATACCCAAACTGTTTGAAAGGGCTACAAGAAATATGTCTTATTTTTCTTCTAAGCTACTTGGACAAAGCTGTTCTCCAAGGAAAAATAATATATAGGAAAGTAGCTTTTTCAGTCTAATCATTAAGCCACTAGTTTCAGCAGAGACAGGATTTACAAAATACTCAGAAGCAATGTTAACTCTTCACACTGAGCTTTTCCCCACACACTGTGACCAACTCAAGGAATTAGTCTGAGAAGCAAGACAAAGTTTTAATGCAGAGAGGTCAGAAGCTGTCGCAAAGTCAAAGGAAACGAGGATCTGTGAGCGCAGAGATCAGCACAGACTCAGTGACAGCTGTTCCATGAAGAGCAGGTGGATGTGGCACTGCAGTCTAGAACTCCACAGAAAACTATGATAATCAAGCACACAGCTTACAGATTTCTTACTAGTACAAAGAACAGAAAGGAATTAACCTCCTGAGTACTTTGTCTGCTCTTAAAATACTGAAGCAGAATATTTATGCACTGTGAGGTGAATAAACTCAGAGTGAAACGTTAAGGAGAAAGGCGAGGCATGGGGTCTAAGATGCTCCAAAGGCTATGGGAATGAACTGATTTATTATTACTAGATGGATAAAGATCTGGCCAAGGGCAACTGTTCTTCCTGGGCCCTCCAAGATAACAAAGATGCATTGGCACTTCAGAGCACTGACTCAGCAAAGGTGGTAAAGAGGTGACAGAACGGCAAATGGAACATCCTGCAAATAAATTCCCTTAGGAGTATAAGGAAAGGGAATGTCTACATGTTGTACCTAATACTTCTCTCACACCACAGAAACGAAGGAAAGAAACTGTGGCTGTCCCATTTCTGGAAGTGTCCAAGGCCAGGTTGGACCGGGCTTGGAGCAACCTGGTCTAGTGAAAGGTGTCCCTGCCTATGGCAGGGGGTGGAACGAGATGAGCTTTAAGGTCCCTTCCAAACCATTCGATGATTCCATGAAAAGACGACTGAAGCAGCCCAAGCTTCCCCAGGACAAGGAAACAGAGGCTGTGCTCCAACACTGCCCTCTTAAACTATTCTAATCTTTTATACTTTCCAGATGAATATCCACAAGACAAAAAAAAAAAAAAAAGAAACCAAGAAAAAATCCTCCCCCATCACTCAATTTTGTTCACGTTTTCACAGCTTCTCACTCTGGTTTCATACGAAGCTTTGTAAGAAAGAATTACACAGGTCTGCAACGGAAGACTGCAGAAAGTTTCTGTATTTCATTTGCACCGGTCCAGTCCAAATGACTGCTACTGCCAATTTCAGCTGGCTTTTTTTGTCTGTGCACAAGAAACCGAAAGATCTCATGGTCTGAAATCTGCTACTGTGGAAAGGGAAGCAGCATTTATAGGTATGAATATGGAAGACTATTTCCACCATGTTGTAGCTTATTTCCTACGCTGGCTTTGCAGGGATAAAGACTGACAGGTCTTTATCAGTTGAAATGCAAAGTTTCCTTGCTAGGAGACTGCATCTTCAACTAATTCAGCACATGGAAGTGTGCCATACTGCAGACTTCCATAGGAATTTGCTGCTAAAACCTCTTCTTGTAGACTGACACCACTGTAACAGTACCTGTTACTACAGCAAGCCTTCCTGCAACACTAACTTTTCAGGAATTTATGTCAAAAGGTGTCAGCTTATAGCACCCCTTTTTGGGCTCAGCCATCTGGCCTGCTCTTGCTGCTATTTTGAAATCCACCACAAAACATCCAACAGGCAAAATGGATTTATCATCAAACCAAGAGCCATCAAACAGACATGGAAAACCAAATACACTGAAAAGAAACAAAGACAAGGGGCAGAAATCATTAAAGACCTCTTTTAAGCTTAAATTATACCCAAAACTTATACTTTCTATGAATGGAAACATCTATGATGTAAATGTTTATCTGGTGCTTGTCTTATTATTTAAAATAGAAGCTCTCCAAGGGACAAATAAGCTCTGTATTTTTGAACCACAGCACAGACTTGCAGCAGTATTTTAGGAAAAAATAAGACGTCTATTATTAACCATTGTCAAGATACCGGCCTACAGCTCATTACTTGGGCTGCTTAAAACCCCCCTCTTTTTGGCATATTTCTCTACACAAGTGGTTTAAACAGAAAGCTCTTGCTGAACAAGCAGACTTTGGGCTCCTAAATAGCCCTTTAGCAATGCACCACTACCCTGCACACAAGTCATGAGATGGGTGGCCAGCAAGCCAGGTCGCCACCCTGCCCACGTGTGTGAGCTGGAGCACAAATAACAAATGAAGAATTCATTTGTAATACTTGATTTTCAAGCTCCTTTCTGCTTTGCTCAGCTGCTGCAACACACGCCACATAAAACCTACTCAAAGGTCAAATGGGAGAATGAAAATTCCCACAACGGCCCTGATTTTTCCAGAGTCTGTAATACGTCAGAACAGAACAAGAACCAACAGAGCCAAGCCGGCTCCAGTGGTTACTTACAGCCCAAAGAGGAAAGAAATTACCGCCCCTTTTAATGAGAAATGTTATTTCCATGGTGAAGCTCTCTCACAAATTTAACTTAGGCTTGATGTGACAAGCATTCCCACTTAGCAAAGCCAAGCAACGCGCTTCCAAAACAAGTATTTACATGTGAGCAGGAAGAGATTTGGGAGTTTTACCAGAGCAGGTGAACTTACTTTGGACCGCGTCCTTTTCTGATTTTTCTCACTGAATTTCTCCTTCATTTCCTCCAAGAGATGCTTCAGCTCCCGCTCCTCCGACGTTCCCAGGTATTTTTGGTTAATGTGCAGGTAGCAGTGCCACTTGGCCGACTCAAACCCCCAGTGGCAGGTCCTCTTGTCCGGGGATCTGTGCGAATGCATCACGAACGTCTGGGGCGAGAACATCCCGTAGCACTCCAGACACTGGATACACGGGTCGTCCGGCGCAAGGTAGAACTGAGGTGCAAACAGCCCCTGGCACTTGCCCAGGCATTCATGCTCTACTTCAAAGGCACTGCCAGTCTCTTTCAGCTGGGCCAAGGTGTTCTTACAGGGGAGAAAACTGCCGTTTTGGGGAAAAGTGCGGGGGCGCAGTAAAGCATTGCATAGTCTCTGAGCATCCGTCAGCGTAATGAGCCCACAGGACGGAGCGTTGAACGGAAGAATTCCCAAAACCTTCAGGATATGGAGCTGGTCGGAAGTGCACCGTGAGCAGTAAATGTAGAGTTCATCACACACCGTGTTGATCTGCTGCAGTGAGAAGTCTCGGAGAACCGAGTTCAACACTTGAGGAAGGCAAAGTCTTTTTTCTCCCCCAACTTTAAAACAAGAGATGGATTCCCCCTCCAGCAGAGTCTGGGTGAGCTCCGTGGAGCTGTCCGGAGGGATGAGCAGCGGGCCGGAGAGTACTTGTGGCGATGGAAGAGGCAGGAAGACGGTGGGTGACATGGTCTCCTGGGAATAACGAGCTGAAAAAGCTGCCGGTCCACCCAGAGAACTCTGGCTGCTCAGGTGGAACTGTGCCAATGTGTGTTTCAAACCTGGATTTAAACTCAAAGGCTCAGATAGTGAAGCACTGTTTGGCTTGGCAGATTCCCCATCAGCCTCCACAGGAGTTTCGTCATAGTCATCCAAGTTTTCCTTCTTTATTGTTGGCAATTTATTTATTACAACCTGCACTTTGTTATTTACATGCATTTCTGTCATTGCTTTTTTCAGTGGAGGACTCCCATCCTCTTGGATCCTGCTCCTTTTCTGGTCTGAAACCAGACCTAGAGGGAAGTTTATCTGTGGGCTTTCCATTGCTAAACACCAGAACTTTAATTAAGTTAGTCTTAAATGTGCATTTTCCTGATTGTTCATATAAAAAATAGTTTCAAGTGATCTTGGATTACCTCAGGTACAACAAGTTTCACAATCCTTTCAGTAAAATGTTACTTCTTCAGCCTCCAACAGTAAAAACTGTAACCCATTTTGCATGTAATACCATAAAATCATTAATGGAGAGGTTATACAACTTTTTTAGTTATTTGTTCAATTTTCTAATATAAAAAACCCACTGCAATATTTATACAAAAGGCTTTTCTTCACACCCTGCCCCCTATTTTACACAGTAGTCTTGTACAGCAATTTAGTAAAAAATGATGTGCTGATACATGTCCATCCTTGATCATTGTTTTCCTTTAAAAAATATACTGTCTTTTCAAACAAGTCTCTATTTAAATATTAAAATAGAAAAATGGGCTCAGCTTGAAGAACGTCAATCTTAACGCAGCCAATCCAAAACGCAGTTTTAAGTTGTGCGAAAATTTTATTCAGCACTTTCAGCTCCCAGAGACCAAACACAATCTTAAGGGCTTGCTTTATTGTGCTGCCAGCTTTATGATTTCACCACCACCATAAGAGTTACTACGGCAGTTCACAAATAAATCCTCAAACTAAAGGCTGATCCAGATCGACAGCAAAAGCTAAACGTCCCTAGAGAGTCACCTTTCGCCCAGATGTCACTGGCGTGTGTCAGAATTTTCCCAGCCTGAGTTATTAGTAGTAGAGGTGAGATCCAGGCCATGGGCTGAATTCATGTGCTATAGCAGAGTTCTGCCAGTCCTTCCTGATAACCTGTGAACAGAGAGAGGGGCCGGTCACAGGCAATCTCAGGGTTTGCTCAGCACCTAAAGGGGCTTCAAGAGAGCTGGAGAGGGACCTTTGACAGGAGCATGGAGTGACAGGACAAGGGGGAACGGCTTTAAGCTGAAAGAAGGGAGGTTTAATTTGATACAAGGAAGAAATCCTTCGCTGGGAGGGTGGGGAGGCCCTGGCACAAGTTGCCCAGAGAAGCTGTGGCTGCCCCATCCCTGGGAGTGACCAAGACCAGGTTGGAGCAACCTGGGCTAGTGGAAGGTGTCCCTGCCCATGGCAGGGGGGTGGAATGAGATGAGCTTTAAGGCCCTTTGGAACCCAAGCCACCCTGGGGTTGGCTGCCAGAGGCAGGGTGCCTTTCCCAGTGACTCACGGAGCCCCGGGACGAGCCCGGCAGACGGGCGATGCCGGCGGGGGAAGGGGCGGCCCGGAGCGGCTCTCCCGGCGAGCACGCCCCGCAGGGCGGGCGCTCCCCCGAGCCCAGGGCCGGGCACCGACCCCACTCCCGGTTCCCGGCCCCCGAACCCCAGCCCCTCCCGGGACGCCGCATCCCGCCGCTCCCTCCCGCGCCGTGACTCACCCCGGCCCCGCCGGCAGCGCTCCGGGCACGGCTCAGCCCTTCCCCCTCCCGCCGCCGGGCTCTCCCCTCCGCCCCGCCCGGCTCCCCGCTGTCCGCCCCGCACCGCCGCCGTGCCGCCCGCTTCCCCCGCGCCCCCCTTGTCCCCCTCTCCCCGCCGCCTCCGCGCCGCCGCCGCTCCCTCCCATCCCCCGCGGGCGCTCCCGCCCTTCCCCCCGGCTCTCCCCCCCCTCCACCCGCGGCGAGGCCGCCCCGCTCGCCGCCGCTCCCGGCGGGTCCCCGTCGCGCTCCCCGCTCCTCACCCGGCGCCGCGGGGGCTCGGGCGGCCGCGGGGAGCGGAACAGGCGCCGCGCTCGCGCCGCCCACCCGTGACCTCACTGCGGAGACCGAGACGGCGGCGGCGGCGGCGCGCGGGCACGAACCCGCCGGCGGCGCGCGCCGGCCCCGCCCACTGTCTGGGGCAGCGGCGGGAGCGCCCGCCCGCCCCTCCCCCCCTCCCTCCCGACACCGCCGCCGCCTCAGCGCCGGGGAGCCCCGAGCGGCCCCCTCCGCCCGCGGGAGAGGGCGGAATACGTTAAAAATTATATTTTAAAAATATATAAATATAATAGACATTAAAAAGTGTTGTTTCTGTCCGTCCGCCGCCCCCACCTCAGCCCGCCCGGGTCAGACGCGGCCCCGCGCCGCCCTCTCTCCCCCGTCAGAGCTCGGCAGGCGCCGGCGGAGGGACGGGCACGGAGCGGCAGCTGCGGCGGGGGGGAGGGAGAGCGGCTATGGCAGAAGGGCAAAGCCGGGCAGGAGGAGGCCCCGGCGCCGGCAGGGAACTGTCGGGAGGGTCGCGCCCCCGAGGCGCGGCGGCGGCAGGCGGAGGCCCTCACCGAGGGGCTCCCAGTGAGTGTCCCTCAATGGGGGTCCCTCAGGGACTGTCCCTCGGCGAGGATCCCTCATAGAGGGTCCCTCAGCGAAGGTTCCTCAGCGACTGTCCCCAGCAAAGCTCCTTCAGTGACTGTCCCGACAGAGGGTCCCTCAGTGACTGTCCCTCAGTGACTGTCCCCCAGCGAGGGTCCCCACGCAGGGTGGGCTCTGCTCTGCTCCCCCACTGCTGGGGACACGGAGATGTGGTGAAGGCGAGTGGGTGCGATGGTGTCTGTCCCCAGAGCAGTCTCACAAGACTGCTCCCCCAGTCACAGACTCACAGGAGATGCTGAAGTGCAAGAGACATTTAGGGAAGCGGAACGATCAAATTCTGCAGAGAGGTGGGGAAGATGCTCTTCAGGGACTGCTTAGTCGCTGTACAACTAGTTCACATATTACAAATTCCTGCTGCCTGCAAGAAACCCAAAGCTTTTCTGTTTTACATCTTTGAGAAGACAGCGCTTCAGCTGGGATTACGGCACAGTCCAATTTGCCGTTGCCTTTCATCCCACACAGTTACATATTTTGATGCGAGTACAAAAGCACAGCACATGAAAATGGGGCAGTTGTACAACTGCCAGGCACTGCCTAGCACCGGCCAGCGCTGCCCACGGCCAGGGCTCCCTCCTGAGCTGTTTCCTAATGCTGTCCCAGAAGGATTATTAGAGAGCGGCAAAACCTGCCTCACTGTTGATCAGCTGAGAGGGGAGTTTTAATCCTTGACTTTGCACCTTTGGTATGCTCAGCTTCCCTCTGGGCTGGCAGGGCCCACCAATGGGTCCTTGAGCATCTCTGAAGCTGCTTCATGAGTCATCTCTTGCTTGTAAACCACCACATCCATTGTGATATCTACAACAATATCTACAGTATCTTTGGTACTGGGTGATCTTTAAGGTCCCTTCCAACCCAAATCATTCCATGATTCTATGATCTACATTTCCTCCTGATGATGGCTGGGCAAGGAGTGACCTGGAATTACTGATGTTGTGTGTGGGTTTTGCCCCTTGCTGATCTTAGATTGTCACATCTGTAGGGAGGAGCAATCCCTCATTCCATGTTTGCACAGCAGCTGGTGCAATCTTTGGGCCCTGTGGTGCGTTATATTGCAAAAATAATTCATTTTTGACAGTTTAAGTAGTAGAATAGGGTTTAGAATAACTGTATAAAATAACAATGCCTGAGCTTTTAATGATAACTGTGATGACAAAGACAATAATGATTATATTCATTTTTTAAAACCTACAGAAAACCACTTCACCTTTCTATTATTAAAGAACACAGGTACAGATGAAGGAATCGTAAAACTGAAATAGAGCACGACCTCAATTTTTACATTCAGTAGAAAATCTCGTAACAAGGATCACTGTTTTACTGTTGCCACATTGCAGCACTCAGGCAGCTTTCCTAGAAACAAAGGGGTACCAAAACCAAACCTTAGTGTTGTTGAGGGATGTAAACCTCTGAATTACCTGTGAAAACAGAGAAGGAAGAGAAGGCATAAATTCCTTTCATTCCATGTAGGCCAAAGCAGAGAGGAAAGCTTCCCAAAAACTGGGACTGAGATTTAATACTGGGGAAGAAAACAAGCATTGGAGAAATACATCCCCCCCCAACTTCCTTTAATACTTGATTACTTATCCTTTTTTTTGTTTCTGTAAATCATTAAAGATTGTCAGTCTTTCCCCATAATAGTACTTATTTAGTTATTTTCATGACTACTACCATTATGAGGAGAGCATATTTCCTTACTTACATGTACCCTAGTACTTTCTAGCTCCTTTTGCCAGACTTTGCCTGTGCAACTCCCCCACAGCAGCAAAATCATCGCCAAAAAGGGTAGGTATGACCAGGACTGACACCTCTGTGCTTTCCAGCCACTCGAAAGTCACCACAAATAGTGTGTATTTTAAGAAAATTTCATGGATGCTGGACCATAAACCTGAATCCAGCACTGTGCAGCAATGGGCAGTTGAATCCTGGTGCTTTCCATGAATTCCATCCTCTAGCCTGCAGCAACACAATTGCACAGGGCTGTGCAGGCGTCATCTCACTGTGGCTGCGACAACAAATGCCTCTGCAGCCATTTCCAGGATTGCCTCACACAGTGATTCTGCAGAAGGATTTATAAATATTGGCATTTCCTCTCCATTTACAGTTAAGCAAACACCAGGAGGCAAAGCAGTTGCAGGAGTACAAGCACCAGCCTTACAGGAAAATGTGAACTGCAAGGAAAGGGATAGGGAACATGCAGAAGTGCACTTATGTTTGATCTCAATTGTCTGTTTAAATTCTGTTTAATTCTCTACTGTTCTGCAATAAGATGTTTGCAGGTAAGACAACAAATAGCTTTATAGAAAAGCAAACACATTTGTGAAGAAGACTAACACCCTGTACTTATTTATTGAGATACAAAGCCATGAATAGCAGA
Organism: Pseudopipra pipra; assembly: GCF_036250125.1. Taxonomy (NCBI): domain Eukaryota; kingdom Metazoa; phylum Chordata; class Aves; order Passeriformes; family Pipridae; genus Pseudopipra; species Pseudopipra pipra. The sequence goes on along the minus strand of NC_087558.1, from coordinate 4,460,388 downwards.
ACATATTTATATATTTTTAAATATATACACATATATATAATAGCAGAATAAAACAAGATTTCTAAATATACCAGCTTTTGGAGCTGATCCTGAAAGACCCAGACCTGTGATAGAATTGTCCAAACTTTCTAGACATTCCTGTCTGCTCCACCCTCTAGGAATTTAGGACCTGATAAAAAAAAATTCTTTTCAAATACCAATCTGCTAAATGCACTTTATCATAATCCATTTTAAATTTACTGAAGAAAATGCAAGATGTATAACACCAGAGCTGGACTGATCGATGGCTGTAAGGAAGGCAATGTACGTAGGCAGATATTCCATCTTTTATTAGACCTACTGATGTAATGGAAGCTTAGAAAGTCAGTGGCATTGTTTAATTTGGGGTTTTTTTTCAAGTTCTGCTGCACATTTTCCATTTCAGGTTGCAAATTCTGGTAACTATTGTGCTGTAATGATAGTGTTGCTATAGAGCTACAATAATCAGGCAATGGAAGACAAAGTTTGTAGGTAGAGGATTGTCTAAAAAAAGATGTTAACTCTGCCTACAACTTCTACTGTGGACTGTGAAAAGCAGTTCTGAAGACACTGTGCAACTAAAACCTGAGTTACAGACCTTTGCAAGAGGTAATAAAGTGCACTAACAGTGCACAGGAGGAATCTTTTGACTACTAAAGTCTCTGAATTTTCAAGAAGTGCTGGGGCTGTGGGGAAGGTTACAAACTTTTCATATACACACTCCCTGAAGATGCTAAAGAGCACAGTTCAACCCTAAACTAAAGACTGTGCCTTCTCTTAAGGTATTATACTGCACTTTTAAATCACTTCAGTAGTAATGTTTAATAGTAAACTGTAACACTTCAGACCACTGTTGTGAAACCTCCTATGCCACATTAAGTCAGACAAGATACTGTATCAGATACCCTATTATCTTACCCTAAGCACAGAAAGTTGATGGATTTTGGCAGGCACCACATCCTGCAGGATAAGTCATTGTGGGAACAGACCCGTACAGAACACTGAAGCTCCTGAAGAACTTGAACTACACCTTAGTGCTACCCTAGAGCAGAAGAGGTGTAAACCCAGGCACTTTGTTCACGTTTAGAAGTCAAATGTGGATACAAATGTGGTTCTATTTATGCCATCCATCTCCTGCAAAAGCCAAACAGACAGGGGAGGTAGATGCTTCTCTGCTTTTAATTATTGGTGATTAAATGGTAAGAGCCCACACTTCAAGTAGGCAGTTCAGATCCCTTTATGGCAAGCAGAAAAAAAATTATCTTAAAATAAGATAATTAAAATAAAATAAGTTCCTGGGGGAACTCTTCAAAAGAAAATGCAAGATATGGTAAAATCCCCTTTTGCTCAAAGAGGCTTCAATCCCCACCTCCCTCTTCCCAGGAAAACATCATTATTCTGTGGCCAATTTCAGATTAAATGTCTCTTGCTTAAACGTCTTACACCGTCCAGCACAAAGAGAGGACGCACGCTTAGCAGTTATCAAGTGTATATATAGATTATACAAGCTATTAATTTCTTTTACAGAGTGTCTTAGCATAAACAATTGCTCAGACTGAGGCGAGAGCAGCTGGGCACCCAACTGAACAGAAACAAGGAGCGTGCGTGGGGGGAGGTTAAGCATGTAAGATATGCAGCCATCTGCAGCACTCGCCGGGGACTGCTGGTAACACTCTGCATAACCAGCCAGACTGAAGAGATTTCCTCTTGCTAAAACATACACAGAGACTGGAACACAGATATATTAAAATACTGCATCCATAGCAGGGTATGAGGTAAGTGCCCTCGCCCCCTCTCATGTCAGAAATCTCAGAGAATGCAGGGGAGGAGTTGAAGAAACAAAGAAAGAAATCATGCAGAAATAAGTGCAGCAGACGAGAGCTTTGCTCAGAACTCCAAATCCCAGCTCTGGCAGCTGAGGTGACGTTGTACAAGTTCCAGCTGAAAGAGGCCCTTGGACGAGCAAGCTGGAGTCGCGTTTTGTATTTCCCTTGAAGGTTTCAGTCTCTGCCCAGCACACTGAAGCCTCACAGCTTTTGTCTCAGCTCTGGTGTTAGAATGAAAGACAGAACCTACGAGGATGCTTTTTCTCCAAAAGGGCATGAGGAACATGAGGCTGAGGAATGATGCTGGAGAGGGACCTGCATTCTCAGACACATTTGGGAAATGCAGGCTGAGGAAGGCATTTCTTGGGTTGCTGGGGTCTATCCCAGAGCAACGTTCTACAAGAAATGACAAGATTAGAACAAGGCTCTTGTGAGTTGTGGATAGTTAAAAGGGTCAATCCCAAGCAAAGCTCAGCATTTCACAGCATTTGTTTGAGATTTTAACACACAGAGGCCTAATATAAATGTTTTATTTAAAGTAAAAAGTGTGCACAAACAAAGGAAATGATTACACAACAACATTCAAGACCATATTCCATATGAAACAGGAAAATAATAGTGACAATATTAACTAGCAGAGCACCCATAGGAATCCAACTCACATACAAAAAAGGAGGTTACTCCACATAAATACATCATGCTTCTGATGCAGACACGTTCTCCAAAAAACAAAGCCTACTGCACTGGACTGTTTACACCCAATGTCCCTTCTGAATATTTATGACAGTTGCTATATGCTTAACAGTGAAAAATAACAGTTAATATCATGGCACTTTGGAAAAAATTAAAGTTTAAAACTGGATTTACAGTAATTTAAGATATTTGTCACTTTTGCAACATTCTTAATGGTTAGATATGTAAATAGAAAAAGTATCTTTTCTGTGGCATTATCTATGTTAAAAAACAAAAATTAAGTTTTGCTTTACTCTTCTGTGATAAATGGCAGAAATGTCCTCCCTTACATAAAGCCGTTTTCCTTAATACCCCATAGGAAACTAAGCCACTGTAGAGACAAGGCTTTTCTTGTTTAAATAGCTTCTGCATTTAATATCAGTTCTGCCCTGATGTCTAAACCAGCCATGTGGGTGCAGGAGTCAGAGGCTGAACAATCACCATTTTAAAACTGCACGTAAGCAGTTCACTTGACATAAGCGTGCTGAAGGTATTAGCTGCTCTTTAAAAGGTTTACTCTGATATTTTACATTTGAAAAGACACAACTTGAGTTTAAGGGAACATGATTTTTAACAGTGTGGAGGTTCAACACTTCCCTGAAACCGAAGCCTCTCAAATCACTTCCCAGTTTTGAAAACTCAGCCCAGTATAAAGTTTCCTATTCATGTTGCAAAGAAAAATATGAGCTGACTATGATACCATGACACCAGCATGTATTTGTGCAATCTCTCTCCTTGCAGCTCACATGGAAGTGAACAAACATAGACAGGAAGATTTGTACTATGAATTTACAGTGTTGCAATACAAGGATTTTCAAGGAGAGACACTGGCCAAGCAGAAAGTCTTTGTAAAAGCTCCAGGTAATGTTTGCTAACTTGTGCTTGCAGATACTCAGACCTGCTTTCAGTGACACTTAGCTTGTCTTGCAGCTCTTACACAATACAGATTCCTTTCTTCAATGTCTCTTAATCCCTTTTCCCCAAAGCAATTAAAAAAAAAAAAGTGGTACATTTGGCATTTCTTCAGCCCAAAACATTCATAACTATTGCTTAAACATTACAAATAAGAATTACCTGTGCTGTATATTACACTGCTTACTAACATGAAATGTAAGAAACACACCTCCTAAGTCCTAGTTTGAACCATTCTTTCAATTGCTTTCCTTGAGCCTGCTCCCAACATTTCAGGTTTGACTGTGATTACAGATCACCATCTCTAAGGGGAGGAGTTGAGGGAGTTATTGTGGACAGCACCTATTTTTATTCTAGATGTGCTTTTTCCACTGGCAAAGTGGAACACATTCCCAACAATGTGGCAGTAAGATCAAAAAGGAACCAACGCCCTGATCCAGGCCCCAGCTGTACCGTGTGCAGTTCTGATGCAGTTAAGACAGAAAGTGTAAAAACAATAAACAGAATGAGGCTCTACATCTGTCAGTATTAGCTGCCCATTACCGCTAAACTATGCTGTAGAGATTTTAACTTCTCAAAGTGTTAACTGAATTCTTTATTTAAACTGACACTTGATGCCGTGTCCAACCCTTGCTGACAGGGCCAGGCTAGAAAGGCACTCTCTGCATCAGCATGTAATTCCTAGTGTGAATTCTGGAGCAAAGTCTACCAATTCTAATATCGAGTTAATCATCTCCTTCAGGACAGGATCAATAAACCCTGTGAAAGCAGCCATTCTTGACCTGTGCAGTGTCTGCTCTCCTTGCTGTCATTTCAATCTGAAGGGCACTAACATAGCTCTAAGCATAAAACAGGGAAATCAGATGTTTAGAGAGAAGAGATTCAGAACTACAGAAGTGATAAGTTCTTACTCATCTTGCTGAAAAACCTGAAATCCTTGAATGATAATTAATTACATCACCTGATGCAATTTGTGTTTATTAAGCACTAAAAACCTCTCCTTGCTCAGAAAGCTGTACTGGCAACCTATACAGCCCGACACCTTTGTTCAGGCACAGGAGCCCCATAGACCAACTCCTGTGTTAAAATTCAAGTTTGGCAAAACTGCTGGAAAGTTGAACATTTTAAATCTGGCAGCTGAAGGTTCAGCGTAACAACTGTCCTGGACAACATTAATACAAAAAGAAAATTAGTGAGTAATTCACTGGTGGCAAGGGCAGGATGTTCAGTTACTCATTCTATGCAAGTGCATCCAAATGGAGAGATGTTTATCCATGCAGAAACAAACAGAGTAACAATTGGCACAGTCCAGAAATGGAGAATTCAGACACATTCCTCAGCTGACATCAAAAGAGGATTTATGTATTCAAAGCCTTCAAATTCAGACTGGTCAATCTTCTTCACAATATCACTATTAAGATTAAGAAACAGTCATTAGTTCAGCAAAATTTAAAAGATAACAATATTAACTAAATAGTTTGACTTAAAATTTAAACTTGCACAGTGGATTGCAATTGAGAACATTTCCCTTCTCTCTTTTGTTCCTCTCTACCTTTATAGTTACCACTGGTTTTTTTCTAACCCTTATAATGGTACTGAAACACAAAACCCCTCAGGAGCAGTGACTGGGCTGCATGTTCTCACACAAAGCAATCTACAAGGTCTGCAGTTTTAAAACTTTCCCTAAACAGTCAGTTTTGTAAAAACCTGAAAACATTAGATGTGACAGATACTGCACCTGCATCAGGAACTTTTCTACACTTTATTTGCACATTCCACATTTAGAAAGGGATGAAGAAGGAAGCTGGATCTCAGACCTGATTAAGGTGCACAGGTAACATTTAATGCTCACTGTGTTAATGTGCTACATGAATGTTACATAAAACCCTAGAAAAATTCCTGAAATGTGAACAGCAGTGACTCAATCAAACTAGAAAGGCCCTTCCCTCCTCATCCCACATCAGGGCCCCTCCAGAGTAAGGAACCACAAATCCACTACCAAAATCAACCACATTATCATGCATTTTACCAAGGCTTTTCAGCCAGGAAAACCTCACCTGACTACTAACAATTTAAAACACCCAAACAAGCCAAACCAAGCATCTTCTCTTGTTCAGATAAATTCAATTTAAACCCAACATTCTAGAAATAACATTGCTTGAAGCAATGCAAAAAGAAACTACTTGACAAAACAGGTCTTTTCCTTCACACATTCATTTCTTGCAGATGATACCACTAAAACTTGTGAAATAGCACTTGTTTGTCTTTTCCTGAACTAAGATTCTTTATAGCAACTTTTCCACTGTTAGTTAATTTTTACATTGTGCCAGAGTAAATTGCTTAATCCAGAAATACTATGTCTATCATGAGGACACACAACAGAATTTTCTTTGAACTAACACAAGAAAATGCTATTTACTGCTTTAAATATCCTTTCATGTACTACAACTACAGCTAGTAAATGAATTTTGACAACCTCTTCACTGATTTAATCAGAACCTTGTAAATTCTCCATTACTTACTCATCGTCTGGAGTGAGCTGCACAGGTTCATTGGTGAACTGGGAATCAAAGTTATCCAGACCAAACTCTCCAGATATATTTGGCTTAAATGGAGGCACCACTTGTTTTTGCTCCATCTAAGAATAAATGCACTTAATAAGTGACACCAAGAACGAGTTACAACCTTGCTTTTAAACAAGGCTGGAAGTTACTACTATGTTTTACACTTTCTACAATCATTCTATTAATCTCCTGGCACTTACTGTGTGTAAAAGGGTTAAAAGATTCTGCATTGCAATCATGGTATAAGACAAATTAAGAGCTCAAGGGTTTTGAGCTTAGTCATCTCTTGTGCTCAATACGAGTTTTCAAGCCAATTACTGTAGCAAAGAAGATCAGCCAAGCCAGTGGGCTCTCACATACCAGATCCCAATCCACATTGCGGAAGAAGGGATGTCCCTGGATATCTGCAAACCCTGTCTGAGGATGGCAGCCCAAACGCTCCTTTGGATCCTGTGCAAGGAAGAAAGTATTTCTAAATAAGTGCCCTGGCCTATTCATGGTGCCATGAATGAAATGCAAATGCTACAAATCCCACAAGAAATGAAACACCAGAGTCATACGGGACACTGAAGAACTAAGTTCACATTATTTACTTTGGAAACTGCCCCAATTCACTGTCTGAAACAGGCACGAATATATGGAAGCCCCTAACTGAATGTTATATGAACGACCATGCCATATTTCTTCATTTGTATTCAGACCTTTTTAAACACATCACATGTTTCAGAGCAGGTGTGGTTAGATTACTAATTAATTTGATTTCTAACCCATACCCTCCCCTGCTCCTCCCTGAGCAGATTATGCCAGGCAGTCACACTGGGGCAGTAACTGCAGCTGGTAAATACTGTGGAAAGAAGGTTCTTTTAATAAGACAATTCCACCTCCATGTACAGCTCTCCTACCAGGGAGCTGTAACAGTGTGCAGTGAGCAGTGTTATTTTCTTAAAGTAATTTAACAAAATCTGGTTTCTCCTGTTCCTTTCTTCCTACTCATGCAACTCTCACTGAAGGACAGCACGTGCTTGGACTCATCCTCTACTAAATGAGCACCTTCTGACCCTCAGGCTGGAGAGCTCCCAGCAAGCAGTGAGCACATCCTGCCTCTGCGTTCCCTCCCTGGAGTCATCAGGAGGTGTTAAAGTGATTTGTTAAGCTGCTTCTGTAAGAACCAAAATAAATCTGATAAGTTTGTTCAGTTCCCCAGGTTAAAGAAATCACTTGGAGCACGTCTATGCCTTTCACTTTGAAATTTCCTTACAATCCCAGCCTGAGATCCTGCAGCTTCACGTTTTCAGACAAGTGTTCAGCCCCACTAAAATTCTGTTTTAGGCTCACGCCTTTTCTACTCCGTTTCTCTATATGGCAGACAAAGTACATCAGCTGCACATCAGTCAACAGGTATTCAAAAAACCAGCTGCTCTTGAGAAGCCTTCAATAAACCCCTTTAGCTCTTACCTTGTTAAGGAAACTCTTTAGAACACCTGCTGCTTTAACAGAGAGGGATCGGGGAATTCGGATCTGTTTTTCCAAAATTACTGCAAGAAAACAAGGTTCCTATCAGCCTTGACATCTTTGAAGTCAGATTAAAGGTAAGCAGAAGCACAGCACTGAAGTGTAGAGTGTAGAAGCACCTATGGTCCTTACCTTGGAAGAGATAATCTTCTGTGTTCTGATCAGGATTGTCAGAACTCCCCACGATGTCAAACGGTGACCGGCCCGCCATCATCTCAAACATGAGCACGCCAAGAGCCCACCAGTCTACGCTGAAGCCTAGAATTCAAGAGAGAAAACACCACTGGAGACATTTCACAACAAAAATACCAACACTTTTGAGGCTAAAAACAGTCAGAGAAGAAAGAATAAAATAAAAAATGTAAGTATTGCCAGTCTTTCCAATCAGCTGAATAAAGGAGAGATAATGGTTGTAGCAGACGTTACTTGGATCATTATGTGCACAACAGGAGGGGATGCTGTACAGAGACAAGGAAATGTAGAGTTTAAAGGTTGGTGTTAAGACCTTAACAAAGGTTTAGATAATATTTAAGCTACTCATTACTAACCAACAGTGTGTTATCCAGGGAGGGAGATAAGGACAAGGAGGAAGTATGTGATTCCTAACAGTAGCAAGTCAGTCATTCATGGAGCAAAGCACATCTACTCTGCTAAAGGAAAATCCCAGTAGCCAGGCTGGGACTGATACAGTCTGTCTGGCCTAGAATGTTTGTGATAAGAAAGGAAGATCTAAAGCCAGTCTGAAAGAGACATCTGACTGAAATAAAATGGCAGATTAAAAAAAAAAAAATACGCAAACATCTACTATCTAGGCCCTTTGCAATGCATTTGTATCTAATCTATCACTGCTGCCAAATGTAAAGCTCCAAAGCCAAACACAATTCCAGACTGCAAGTATATCATTAGTAGTATCTAAAATAGTTATAAACAATAATACATTTGAAAGACTCAAGCTATTCTTCAAGACTGGCAAAAAGAATTTAAAACAGGGAAGGCAGAGTCTCTCATTTGCTTTGTGTGATGTTTTCTGCTCTTCCTTTGAAGGCTTTATTTACTTTTTCAGACAGGATGATGAATTAAGACTTCTAATGGAGATTTAGACTTTCTACTGCTAAGCAACTCACGTAAGAAGTAAGAGACAAGGTGGAAGTTATGAAGTAGCACCAAAAAAATTCCATTTACCATAATCCTCTCCCCGGAGAATTTCAGGAGCAATATAGTTTGGAGTCCCACAGAATGTGCTGGTTGTGTCACCAGGTCTCAGACCCTCCTTTGAGAAGAGACAGGAAGAAAATACTTTACAGTTAACCAAAGATCCCACACTCTCTCTCTGTTAAGAAGTTAATTTTGAGTTCATTTAAGTGTCCTTAATAACCAGCATAATGGCAATTCCAGGGCAAAGTCAAACTTGTGCTCCAGAGTCTTTGTAGTGACAGAAGTTTTTCCAGAGGAAATGGGCAGAGTCACAGGATCCAAACAGAACCAAGCGGGACTGACACATTTCAGCCTCTTGCTCTGTTTGAAATCCAGCTGCCCTGACTGTTCAGTCAATCCCTCCCAGGCAAGTCGATCCAGCAGCTTTATAAAAACACAAAGAGTACCTACACTTGTAGTCTGTGCACTTTGGCATTTGTCTTTTCTCCATGCGTGGAAGTGAAATGAGTAAACAGCTCATGAGCCCTGTGTCCAAATCTATACCTTGACATTTCACATTTTTAAGTCTCTGCACCTTTTAATTTATGACAACTTCTTAATTGTTGATTTCCCTGGTTAGCAAGAAAATAAAGCTTACCTTGCACATGCCATAATCTGTGAGTTTGATATGCCCTTCAGAATCTAGCAGCACATTATCCAGTTTTAAATCCCTGTAGATTATCCCTCGTTCATGTAAATAGTTCAATGCCAGACTGATTTCAGCAGAATAAAACCTGATGTAGAAAGAGATATTGATTGCTCGAGTGATCAAAACCCAACCCACAATAACACAAGTCTTGGTAGTATGATAGTTTTGAAGCATAATCCCATGTATTCTATTATTTTTCCACAGAGAAGTGGCAAGTTGTTTATAATCATCCAAATGTTTCTATCCACTTCAAAATTTGTTTTTAATTAATATTAATGACTACTGCAATCATCCCTTTCATCTCACCATCTGAGATTAAGCATATGCACCAAGAACTCAGCATTTGCCTGGACAGCTGGTAGTGGTTGTTGTAAGAGAAACACATTGATTTAGACATGTAAAAAAATACCACAGAACTGTTTTTCTAGGAAAAAAAAAAATCACACTTAAGTCATACAGGGTAATGCCAATGCAAACGATACCTAAGGGATTCCTACTACAGTTCCTCCTTGAAATGAAAGTACGGAGGCTTGCAGCACCAAAATGAGGATGCAGTTCCACATTGCTTAAATCCTTAACATCTGGAGAGGATTTGCTGGCTCATCCTCATAATCTCTGCACTGTTTTGATGCAAGAAATCTGGAATGAGACACACCTGGCATGCTCCTCTGGCAGCTTCCTCTGTCTCTGCATATGGAACATCAGGTCTCCTCCATTCACATATTCTATAACAAAGAATAACCTGGAACACACAGGATTGTTACAAATGATTGTGCACATGGCTGAAAGGGGTTTGAGATGCTACAGGTCTGGTATCAGTGAATGCCAATTCCATTCCTCCCACCTCTCTGCTAATATGGCTGGTTTCACCACTTCCCCTCCTTTTGAATAAATTTCCAGTGTTAAATATAATATAAAAGTATACTAAGTTTCTCTAGGTAATTCCTTTATTGCTAAAAGAAAGTAGGTAAACCTTTCCATACTCCTAGATTAGAGCTAGTGCTTGTCATTATTATATCTGTGACTACATAAATAGATGTACATCAGTTTCTATGCACAAACCAGGAAAAAAACCCAAACTGATTTTCATTCCTGATCCTTTTAATCTCCTTTGTTTGTGGTTAATACTTTCTTCTCACTTCCCTCCCCTAGCTTGTCACCTTTACAAAACAATAAGAGTATTATTTAAATATACAATAACTGTATTTTATAGGTACTTAAAGTTATTACTGTATAGAGTAGGAAAACAATCATTTTCGTCTCTATTACTTGTGCTTTCCTTTTAAAAATTCAGATTCTATTTTCTGAGTCTTGCCCGGAGATTCATCTTCAGAGAATCCAGGCAAGTTTGAGACCAATTTCCTCATTGTTTAAACTTATGATTTTCCTCTCGCTTTTCCCCTCCCATTTCAAGGTCCCTTATATCTCATACTCTCAAGCCTTTTTTCCCCACTAGCTGCACTTCTCTTTCTGTCCAGAAATCTTCACATCACACCTAACAGTACTTTATATTCTTTTGCATCTTTCCCATCTGAAAACCTTAGATGAACACGGGATTTGGCTCATAAAATGCTACAATGATTTACAAAACACTGACTTTTGCTACCTACCTACCACCTTATGCTTTAAATAGGCCTTTGAGGTGCCTAACAGGATGATTTTTTTTTTAATAAGACTATCTTCTTATTTTCTTATGACCTTTACCTGCTTTCTGTCTGAAAGCAAGAGTGCAGTCCAACCAGAAAGGGATGGTTTGAAGCCTGTTCAAAGACGTGTTTCTCTGTCTGAACCCAATCAATATCCTGTTTATTGAAGAAAAGTGACATTCAGAAAAAGGACTGTTGCACTTCTTACGTCAAGTATTAATGACAATTAGCAGAAAGACTTCCAAGTGCTTTGCTGCCCTTATTTTACTTGCAAGAAATTAAATATTACATAGTTCTGCTATGTGAAGCAATACAATACAGTATATTCCATTTTTTTCCTGAACATCCTGTACTTTTAACCTCAATGTGTAACCACACTTGTGAATGAAAACATCTATCAAAGATAAACTGGTGCAGACAAATGTAAAGTAGCACCAAGAGGTGGAGCAGAAATTAATGGCAGACTGAGAAATAAATGTAAAACCTCTTGGACAGCAAGTCACAGTCACTCAAATCTTTTCAGAGTAGCCTAAAGAAACCCAAAGAAATCCTCACTAACAGGAGGTTTTCAGCAATTTAACACTGCAGTTGCTGACAAGTTTTCACTCATCACTGTGCAAGGTACAAAAATTGTTAAGATAGAGGTCTGATTTAAACAGCAATTCAAATAACATTGGGAGATTCCTTCGTGACAAAAAAACCCCAGACTTGAACATAAGAAAATCAGACTCCACCCACTTCATTTCAGCCCAGCAAACCAACATAAGAGGAGTGATACAGAATACTGCTCCAAAATAAGGAATCAATCCAGGCTTATTCACTTCAATTCTGCAGGAGTGCTGCTGCAGACAGTGCTGAGTATGGAAGGAGACACTGAGAGCAGAAATCATGAGGCCCATGACAGAACCACAGGTACAGGAGGGTGGCTGGAGCCACCAGCCTGGCAGTGAAGATCCCAAAATCTGTTACCTGCCTTGTTTACCTTCTATAGTGCAGTATAATAATACATGTTTAATTTTCCATGAGTGCTGCAGCCCACAGCCTGGCTCTCACCTCGTGGGGGATACTGGAGCTCTTGGGAAGAGCTGCCCAATTCACTGACAAACCCCCTGCCCAATTCACTGACAAACCCCCTGCCCACCTCATCATCGTTGACGAGCTCTTTCTTCACCACTTTCATGGCGTAAATGCGCTCGGTTTTCTTCAGTCGGACCAGCAGCACTTTGGCATAGCTGCCTCTTCCAATGACTCGGAGCAAGTCAAAATCCTGAAGGCCCAGGCTGGAGGAAGCTTTGCCACTTTCCCTGATGCTCATTGCCTGTGGATAAAGACACTTGGGAATGGGGAAGCAGCTTGCCAATGTGAGCAACTGCAGAAGTCGGCATTTCGAACAGAAGAGCAAAATTAATATAAACAAGTAATTCAATTAACAAGTTGTTATTCTTAAAACTGCACTGTCCTGGAAAGGAATGTGAGGGGAAAAAAAGGAGGCAGAGGAGAGGTGGTAGCTAAGAAACAAACCAGACTGGAGGAATTTGGAATACTTTCTAAATCAAGTGAAGGTTCAAAACAAAACAGTGAGCAAGCCATACGTGCACACACCTGAGTGAGCAACCCAAATGTGCCTTATGTGCTCATTTTCAGTTTGTGACAAATTAGATTACCAAAATCTACAAACTGAGAGACACACAGGCTGTAAGATCTCTGAGGATCCTCATGGATCCCTTCCAGCTTGAGATATTCCATGCACAGAGTTAGCCTGGTTAAGCTATTTTACCTCTTTTTCTTCACCAACATGGTCCAAGCTCTCATGACTCGAGGGATTGTATGGAATCACTAGAGGTGAAGGAAGAATTATTAGACCAATGCAGCACAAAAGTATTTTCTTTTGCCCTAAGATTTCCACACTCAGATACACAATTTAAATGCATCTATGGCAAGTATTCAACTGATGGGTTTGAGTTAGAACCATCACTCTGACTGCTACAAGAATAAACTGTTTGGTTACCACTCCAGTAGAAACTATGCTGATGCTGGTAAGGGTTGTTTTTTTTGCTTGATCAGGGCATTTAAAGCTTACTGATGGAAAAATGTAACTGCCAGCCTAAATTCTCTGTTTTTTGTCAAGTTTCTTAAACTGATATGGAAAACTGGAATTTTTGTATTTACATCCTCCTGATTATTAAGAAGCTGTCTTACTTTTCTTATTCTACGAAAAAGTAAAGAAGGGTTTTTAAAATAATTTTACTTCAAAGTTCATGTTTCAGCAGGTTGCAATAATTTAAAGAAATAAAATTATTGATGTTACCTGATTCTACATTATCTGAATGCACTGATGATGGATCCATAGGCATTATTGGCTCCTGTAAATATGCACAAAATTCTTGTAATAAACTGTCCAAGTGTGAGAAGCATTATTTTAGAGTCAATAAATGAAATTAATGATCCCTAAGGAATACAATCTAGCTACTTTTTAACTTGACTAGTCAATATAATTACGGCTCTAACCCTTAAACAACAAAAAAACCCAACTGCAGTCCTTATTTTCCCTATTTTCTGGAAGTTACGACATTTCCAGAAGCTGTTGAAGTGACAACTCAGTACAACATAGGACAGAAGGATAGCAGATGAGAAGTGAGAAAAACTTAAGTACTTCAGCAGTACATATATTTGTCAAAAGAATTCATAAAATGTAGACTTGTAGCTGTCTGCTTTATTAAACCAGAAGCAGTAATAAAATTTTCTGGTGACTTAAGAACTAAGGATGATTGAAACTTCTTGGGAGAAAAGTTAAGTTTTCTACACTTCATCTTCCTTTTCTGTAAATTGGAAATAATCCAATAATCTAACTGACAGAGAATTTATTTTACCTGTACTTCACTTTGAAGATGTAAAATAATGTGCTGTGTAATGATATCGTGAAGGATGAGATAAATGTCACTTGTATGCTTACACTTGACACAGATGTGAAAACCAGACTCCTGTCTTGCTACTAATTCTGCTCAGTGAATGCCAAATTTTTCTTGCAAAAGTCACATTAACCATAAAAAATGATGTTTCATCTACTGTGATCATTTGCAGTCGGAAAACCAACAGCATAAAATCTTTTGTTTGTTTGATTGGTTGGTTGTTGCTTTTTCAAGACAACCTCTTGGGTAATTTTTACTTACTGGCTGTAGTGTGTGACGGCCACAATCACTGCTGACAAGCTTGTGACACTTCTTGTGAACCAGGAGTTTGCAGTTGATGCACTTGTAGCCCTGGCGCCCCAGGCCCCATATCCGGTCAGTGCAGATGGCACAGTGAGCTCTCTGCAATCATAAACCAGCCCTGATTAAAGAGCAAAACTAAACCATAAAAACCATCCAGCCACATTTTCAGTAACCAAGCTCATTTGCTGTGTATCTCATCTCTCTGTGCATAGGAGTCCTTAACAGAGGAAGGCAGGAGAGCGAAAGCTTCAACACATTAAACCACCAGATAACGGGAATGGGAAGATCACAACTCACTGACAGTCACAACACAACTCTAAAGATCCACGTACAGGGTGCCTACAGAGGCAAGAGTGGGAAGTGATTAAACTAGGGTGCCTTGACAGCCTCTGACCTGCATGAGGTCAAAAAACAAAACGAAAAAAAAAGCCAAAGTTAGATATGAGGATGCTCAAGATGAAGTTTAGTGGAGACAATCTCAAGCATTAAGCACACAATACACTAAGCTTAGAGAAGAAGGAAAGATCATTGAAGCTGTCAAGGGACCTGACTTTTTCAAATATTTTGGGTTTGTTTTCTGCTGTGTCTTTTTCTGAATACAGCAGACAGCCTTCTGGGTCCTTCACTAATTATATTTGACCACTGCTTCTTGAAAATATTCCCAATGGTTTGTTATTTTCAGTCGATTACATGGCACCAGAAGCAGGCAGTTTTAAAGGAGAAAACTGAGATGTTTCTCCAAAGTAACAAAAGAAAAGTCTATGCATCATAAGCAACTTCAGACCTTTTTACCCCCAGAACTTAAAGAACTGAATATGCACTTCCAGCTCACAGACATCTAGTGCCAGCATCTCAGTTTGCCCTCTGGGAAGATTTTAAGGGAACACAGGAGCTTTTATATGATTGATATCATGGTTTCAAAGTATATGTAGAGAAAATTGCAACCAATTCATGTTTTTCTATTTTAAAGTTCCTGATAATTTAATATTAAGTTTCCTGAAAGTACAGGGTTACCAAAAGCCTACAGACAAACAACAAAAATGAGAATAAAACTACCTTACAACTTTTCAAGGCAGCGACATCATCGTTAGGAAAGTAAGACATCCCTGTATCATGGCTTTAAGTACCCAACAAGAGTCTCACCCTGTTAAATCGTTTGGCTTGGAAAGTGTGACCATTTGCACAATAGAGCTTTCGCCACCGGCGGGCGCCTCGGCGATAAATGGATTCTAAGAGGAAAAACACAGGATTATCTCCATACAAATACAAACACAGAACTACAACAGCTGCTCATGGACCTTTCTGTGTAGAGGGATTTGCAGAGTAAGGTTTCACTCCTGCACCTTACAGGAAGACAGAGGAACGTTCCAAGTATCTTCTGAAGTTTTGGAAAAATTTGAAATAGAATATCCCAATCAATGCAGTTGATTTTGATTTTCCAGAATTAAAAGGAACAGTGAGTCAAGAGGAGGAAAGCTGTCCAAACAATACAAACACTGGTGTGCAAAGTATGCACCTGCCTTACCTAAACTTAGGGAGGAGCTGTGGGAGAAGGGGAAGGAGGAAGGGATGTGAATTTTGGGAGCATGTCCTGATTTATATGATGGCTTGACAAATCCTCCAGTGTTTTAGATCCAAGGCTGACACTGTTTGGTTGGTTGATTTTTTTTTAATTATTATTTTTATTTTTTTCTTACTTGAGGCATATCAGGAAACAAAACTGAAAACTAAGATATACAAACCCACACTGAGCTGCAAATCTCTTCCTGATTCAGCCTGCAACCTCATTTTTTTCAGACATTCTGCCCAAGTTAACTGCACATTTGCATTTGTCAGAGACTTGGACACCAAGCTGACAGATGTGAGTGTGCATAACATATACACACTCTTTTATACAACTTTAAGACTGAGGGGAAATTACCCCTCTAATGCCTAGAACATCAGCTAACATAACTTAGGGGTTTTCAGAGAATCCTCCTGATAGTACCTAAAGATCCATTTTAAATCAATTAACCACAGATCTGTAAATGGTGACACAAGTCATTACCACTGGTTACCACTGGTTACAAGCCTTATATTTGTCACCCAGCAATCTGTCAACTCCCAAAAAGACAGGAATAGGATAAAAAACTGTCACGATAGAAAAGGCAAAAGCAAGGAAAGCAGAGTGACATGGATAGTTAACAGGAATGTGAAATGCTTATTAACAATGAGTCAGAAGTGACAAACAACATTAAGTTTAGCAAGACTTTCTATTCCTTTTCAATATTTAATTTATACAGATTTGCATTATTAATATTCATAAGTGTGGGATGCCAAACCATAGAATATCAGAATCTGCTAAAACAGGAAATCTGAACTGGTTTTCTGTACTTCTCAAATAAAATGCCCACTTACTGTCTTCTCCTGGACAAGGCATGCCAGGCCGCTCTGGTACACAAGGAAACACTGCAACAAAGACATTAACTTCTCATGAATTTTTATTTCAGACAGAAAATAAATCTTTGGGTTAAATACAACACTCCTGAAAGGCATTCAGCCATATGGGAGGACAACACTGACTGCATTTCAACAAAACCTACATACATGAGAAATACAAGCAAAAAGCAGAATAAATGAAGTTACTTCCTAAAGAAAGTAACCAGAAAAAAATAATGATTCTGGTTTCTCATGTGACCAATCTTCACAGTTAGTCAAGATTTCCAAATGCTATAAATGTATTATATGACAATATATATTAAAATCAGCTACATATGATGTTGACAACATGTCTTTTTTTCTCCAGTTTATTTAGTTTTAGTAACACTACCCACTTTTTACAGTTTATTCAGCTTCAGAACTGTCAAAGAGAAGTATAACTGCGGAGAGACAGCCCTAGTGCCAGTTTAATCAGAAGCTTATCAAATACCAAAATAAATGGAGAAAGGGCAGATCAAAAAGTAAAGTAATATACAGAAACCCGGTGAAATACACCTACAAACATTACATGTGGAAGAAGACTACATTCTTCTTCCACATTTTAAAACTCCCTGTGGAAAGCTGAAAAGCTTCCTCTTCCTTTCAAATGGGCTGATGGTGAACTAGATTTTTTGCACCCTTTTAAGAGCAGGAGCATGTTAAGACACTGTAATGTAACACAACAATACTTCACAATGATCCCCTGCTCTTCTGCTCTAATCTGGTAAACCAAGATCAACATTCTACTTGCAAAAACTTACAAACAACAAGAAAAATACTTTGCAGAAGCTGCCAAAATAGGCATATAACCCTGAAAAATAAAAATTGAACAATTCCACATCAAACAGGTGCACGATATTATTTGGTTTAAAACTGGTATTGGGTTTAAAACTGAAGTATTTAGTTTTAGAAAAGTCAAACTTTTGACTCATCTGGCATCACAAGTGGAGCTTATTAACTTTTTTCCTTATATAGATGCTGCTCTAAACCACTCATCAACAACAAAGTGCAGGATAGTAAATAAATTTAATAAATAAAACAAACAAATAAACTGCACTGCATCCCTTTTCCCACTCACTGCCAGCAAGTGTATGCAGGCACTTGGGTTGAATGAATGATGACACTTGAAGTCTGTCAGGAAGATTGTCCTTCATCAATAAACTACCAGCAGATTATTTTTCCCCCCTTAATTTAATAAAGAGCAGCTAAAATCACAGTGCAAGGTCATCAGCATCCCCCTGACACAACTCCACCACAGGCTTTAACCACGGAGGACGTGCAAAAGGCACAGATAATGCAAGGTCAGAATTCCACTCTTCACAGGTACAAACATGAGCAGCAATACAGCAAATTTCCCCTTACCATGAATCAGAAGCTCTGAATCCTTGTTTAGTTCATACAACCGAAAGGCCTCTTCTAACTCCAGCTGAGAAGAAACTGTACATGGATCTCCTGTGGAAAGATAACAGAACAACACAGCACTCATCCCAATTTGTTCTGTGCCATTCCACAGTTTCCTCACAGTTGGTTCTGAGATAATTATTGTAACAAAGCAGAACAACATTCTCAATTGTGGTAGTATTTATTTTTAACGCTCTTCAGAGAGTACATCTGAAAATACATTCATATTGAATGCTTTCAGGGGAAATAAAAATATGGGATATTCCCAAGAGGCAAGCAGATCATCATCCCAAAACATCACTGGTTTGGTCTGCTACAAGCATGGTCATAGATCATCTCAGTACAGGGGGGGCAGGTTATGGTCCTGCACCTAAAAACCTTCTGAGATTACATTTTATTTAGCAGATTTTTAATTAGAACAGAGTCAATTCTATTTTCACAGCTGCTTCAACACTGCCAAGAATTTAACCAGAGGTGCAAAAGCAGTTACACCTCTAGTCTCTCCTCAAACCCCAATGAAAACTTCTGACAAATAACATAATCTAAGCACAACATCCCATTTTTCTGATTTTTAACTACTACTTTCACACTCTCACTTTTTTGAAATAAAATCCCTTAAAGAAAGGGCATCAAGGCAGGAAAAAAAGTGTGGGTTGGCTGGTTTTGTTTCTTTTTTATAAAACAATTGCAGTTTTGTCAACCATTTGAGACGATGCAGGTTAAATTACATGCCAAATACTTGGATAGAGTTTCTCTGCCAAGACTGTGTTTTCTTTGGTGTCTGATGCAGATTAGAAACATTATAAAAAAACTGTCCCCCTAAAACAGTAAGCCTTTTTCAAAATAATACTACAATTACAACTGAAACATTTTAAAAACAATGTTGAATCTCAATCATCTGCCCCAAAGAAAGAAAATATTCCTAGTTATTAGTTCAATTTTTCCCCCTCTCTCCACCTACACAAGATGTTCTGTGCAAGAACAAGGGATTTATCTCTGCCTGCTTGTACTCCAACATGAGCAGAACAAGATTCTTTCTAGCCAAAACCCCACAGAGCAAGTCTGCTGCCATATAACACTTCCAATTTTTAAAATAAATGCTACTTTTCATGTCCTTAAGTGGTAAATTGGAAGAAGGCAGGACAATTCCCATCTCAGCTGTACTGGATCCACTCTGGAGGTTTTACTGCTCTGAGTCTTTGGTCAAGACCATGGTTTGAAAGTTAATGAGCAACAGTCTATTAACTATTTAAGCTCAACATTAAACTCACCCCACAGAAGTTTTTCCAGTTAATTTGTTTTGTTTCTAATGTATCATAATGTATTTGTTTCTAATGTCTCTTCCCCCAGCACAGGAAGGACATGGACCTGTTGGAGCAAGTCCAAGGAGGCCACCAAGATGATCAGAGGGATGGAGCATGCTGCTCTGCTGTGAGAACAGGCTGAGAGAATTGGGATTGTTCAGTCTGGAGAAGAGAAGCTTTGGGGTGACCTTATTGTGGCCTCCCAGTACCTGAAGGAGCTCATAAGAGAGATGAAGAGAGACTATTTACAAGGGCCTGGAATGACAGGACAAGGGGGAACGGCTTCAAACTGACAGAGAATATGTTTAAATTGGGTATTAGGAAGAAGTTCTTCCCTGTGAGGGTGGGGAGGCCCTGGCACAGGTTGCCCAGAGAAGCTGTGGATGTCCCATCCCTGGAAGTGTCCAAGGCCAGGTTGGACAGGGCTTGGAGCAACTTGGGCTAGTGGAAGGTGTCCCTGCCCATGGCAGGGGGTGGAACTGGATGAACTTTAGGGTCCCTTCCAACCCAGGCCATTCTGTGATTCTGTCCATTCTTTTCTGTTGTTAAAATAGTAATAAATGTAAATGGTCCATTTGCAGCGTTCTGCCTTTACTGTTTTCTGCAGATGAGACTCTGAAGCCACCTGCCATCATTTCCCATCCATTTCCCTACAACTGGCCAACCTGAACATCCCACTGCCCACCCACTCCACAAACTTACATCATGCAGAGCACAGGGAAGAGAAGGAACAACTTATTTACTCAGACTCACTATTGGAATCAACAAACCAGTTTCTCTTCATTTGTTTTTGACATCTGTACAAACAGCTTTGTGTTTCCTTTTGGCAGAAGCAAAAGAGGGTCTCAAGAATAAGCAAACCAGGAACAGAAGTTGATAGACATCTCTTTCAACAAGTTCAAGCAGTACAAATATTGCAGTCAAAGACAGCTGGGACACACAGGAAAATATTTACTTTTGAGTTATACAGCAAGAAACAACAGACTGAGGACACACACAAGGCCAGTGCCCATCCCACAGGATGTTTCAGGAGACAGAGGGAAGATGAATCAGCCATATACAGATAAAATAGAAATTTGTCTAAAACCAAATCAAGTTAATACTATTTTCTAGTAGCATCTGAGAATTTTGGAAGTGATTCCACTCAACTAAATTAGATCTGTCTTAGTGTGCCATTACCTTTATGACACAGGAGTAGTTACACATGATGCTTTCAGCTTGCAAAGGCTAAAACCACACTTACTATATGTCAAATAAAAGCCTTACTGACCAGGTAAATCCAGTTCAGTCACACACATGAACGGGCAGTTCAGTCAGGAAGCAGTGATGCCTTAGATCCCTTATCTTGTCTTATACTATAAAAAGCAATAGTGTAACACGAACCAGCCCACAACACACATTTCCTCATGTTACTATTAAAGAGCAAACTTCAGTTTTAGTGAAGAGGATGTGATACAGGAATTTTCCAAGAAAGCAAAGCAGGTTTCTAGAAAGAATATCTACTGAAAACACTTCAGAGTGGTGGAGAGAGAGGAGGCAAGGGTCTGGGCAAGAGGCCATGCATTTTTCATGCAAGAATTGCTCACAAAAAAGACAGAAGGATTTTTTTAAATACACTCCTCATCACCAAATTAACTTTTTATCCACTGACATTAAACTGTAAGTCAATGATTAAAGCAAACACGGCTTGCTCATGAAAATGAATTCCTTTGTGAACATATGAATATAATTCAGTCAAACTGCAGCATTCCTTTTTTCTTAACTTATGTCTAATTAAAGAGCAGAAATTGAGACAGAACAAACTGTGACTTCAAATAAATTATTGAATCAGCACAAAATTTTTATTAAAATATATACTTCTTACTAAGACAGACACTGCAGACTCTTCCTCTGCAGTGAGGAATCCATTATCCTCCTCATGATAAAACAACACAGCCAGTTTACTGTGAAGTAAATGTTCAACTCCAATAGCTCTGCTGTATGATCAGCCATAAACACTTCATTTTACTGTACTGCATCTGCCTGGTGTAAATAACTGTGGCATAATGAGAGGAAATAAAAACCCCCACCCCGCTCAGACTCCCAAACCCACACAATCTTCAACACACCTGCCTACAGGGCTCTTCCAAAAATCAGCTCTGGTCCATGTTTAGCTTTCAGCTCCAAATAAACTGGCAGTCATCCAATTTTGAAAGGGAGAAAAGAGTTCTATAAGCACCTTTTATGCTGATGGCTGCCTGCAAACACCAACCACGGCCAACAAATCACTGCACACTGCAGCCCTTTATGTACTGCATCAGCTAAAACAACTCCACAGCCATCCCATAACCCAGATGTGTCTTTGCTGGCGCTCAAAACTATGTGCAGAATAAACTGAATGCACAGAGAAAATAGGACCTACAAATAACCTTTAAAAAAAAAAAATACTACTGTACACATACAGCTCGACTGGATGACATCTGCTAAGGAACAGGGAGAACAGCCTCCAGACTTTTTTCATCCAAGGTAAACTTTAAGATGGATACTCTAAGTGCTAAAGATGACAGGTTCTCAGCTAAAGTTGTTATTGCACTTTGATGAAAAGCAACTATACATCATTCAGACAAGTAATTTCCCTTTTAATATTTAGAAAAGGTTTTATTAGAAGCTATGTGTTAATAGACTTCAGGTTGTTAAAGTAACAGCTGATAACACTCGAGATATAATGTTTTTGGTTACACATACAACTCAACTATATCTTAAGTTGCACCAATATTTTAGATAAATACTGCTATTTGTATAATTCAATGTCAGTTGAACTCTTTTTCAAAGATGTAAAGGGAATCATGGTCTTCTTCAGCAGTATAAGGGAGTACTTTCTGTTCCCTTCATAAGAAATCCCAACATTAAATTAACATTTTGATATTCACTGAGATCTTACTTGGTTTAAAAAGAGAGAAAGTTACACACTCAGCAGTGTGAAACAACCACCTTTTTCATTAAGCTGCATTTACAAAAGCACTGGATAACCATTATTTTTGGAGTCAGATTTACTATTTCTATGCTCTCTAAGAAGGTAGAGGGAAAGGAAAAGATGAAAGGGAAAGAAAAGCTGGAAAGTTGAGCAGCATATTGATGAGCATTGATTTACCTTCCTCATCAATCCACTTCATGGTGAACAGCTGCTCGTTGTCGAAGGAGCACATGTCCCGAACTTCACTGCACAGTCCCTCAAACGAGATGGAAGGTTCAAAATAGGTTATCATGATGTCCCTGAGCAAGAGAAAACCAGATTTGAGAAATTACACTGCAAAATGTAGCATTTGACCGTCACCTCTAACACTGTTCATATGCCACAATATAAAACCCACCCCTGATGCAGCCTCCCTCCAAAATGTTAAAGTGAAGTACAGAGGTTCCCTTCCTATAGAAAAGTCAGGTTCCAAGTGATTTTTATTACTTGACATTTAATCCTCCAGGTATCTGCTTCAGAGAAACTAAGATTTAATGCTCAAATAACTATGGAGTGAGTTGCAGCAGATATTAGCCACACAGAGAAATCAGATATATTACACCAATGGAAACTCAAGAATGAAATGCTACAAATGTTTTGAATAATGTTTTTGGTTTTACTTGCTCTGTAAGAGTTATTTTGTTATTAGATATCAAAATGTAAAAATATACACATCTTCTCTGACTAATTTCTGATTGTGTAGATGTTATAAAAAATTAATGACAAATATTAAACAGGTTTTCTAGGAGATTTGGGGGGATGTTCCAAATATTGAAAGTGCCTTTAAAACAAGAATGGTGTTTCACTCTATGAAGGGAAGGCTGACAGAGAGCCATATACTTAGAATTCAAATTTATCTGTTAAGCAGAATGGGTATTTCTGTGATAATTGAGATTAAAAGTTGAGTTAACCTGTTTTTAATATGTTAGCATAAAATGCTGACCAATTGTGTTGGTATTGTCTGGCCTTAAAGGGGAACAGGTGACTCAGGGTTCAGTCCCTTAAACAAAGGAGTCAGGAGATACAGTTCAGAGGAAGGTGGAAGGCTGTTTACAACACACTCCTCCTCAAACAACTAATTTAAACCCAATGTCTGAGCTACAAGACTAATTTTCCCATAAAAAACTCAGCTAGCTGGATTTGCATCAGTGGGTGCCAGCTCCCAGGAGTGTTTGGTGGGGGGAAAAAAATAACCAAAGCAACAGAGAAAGTTTTTATCTGGTCAAAATTCACATCAAGCTTTCCACCAGAATGAAGTGTACATATGCAGCAAGTTAAATGTCTTTAAATCACCTTGTGCATGGGCAGAGTGGGATCGAGGAGGTGACTTAATGTAACAGTTATGGTCAGGGAACCAGAACGACGCTCCAGAGTGCAGAGAGCACACGATAAACAAACTGCTGGCCTGAGGCTCCTCCACGTTCAGCAGCAGGAATAAAATCAAGCAGCAGTTTCTAAGCACTCCAGAAGAACAGCGAGTCTGCTTCTGGATTTATGAGCACGATCAGCTGGTTTGGGTACAGGAAAGACTCCAGTAAATAGGATAGAGGTGTCCAGGATAGACACCATACCTCTTCAGTAATCTGAATAAAGCAGTCAAAAAGTTGCTACATGGTTTGGTTGAGGAATTGCTCCTCATCTTTCCACATGAGACAAGATGCAAACCAAAACATTTGGAGCCCGGTATTTAGGCACAATACAGCAATTTGGGGCAAATGAGGCTTCATTTGAAAGGCCCAACTGTGCTCACTCCACACAGCAAACTTCTGTGCAACACAAAGGTCTCCCTTTGCATCCTCCCTAAAACCAGCAATAACTGGGAACCCAATTCCAACGTTTGTGCCCCTGAGGGAGGTGGATGTGACAGCGTGTTACTGTCACAGACACACGGGCACCCCCCACAGAGCAGCTCCGTGTTGGGAGGCAAAGCCTTAACCTGTATTTCCTGTTTTTCCGGGAAGGAAATAAGGCACTGCTTACTTGGCAGCTCCACTGATTTGGTGCTAAAGTTTACCATTCCTTTGTTTATTCACATTTTAGTCCTTCAAATAAAGGCTAGTTTAATTATTTTAGAATTTAAGCAAATCCTCTAGATTACTATCTTAATAACTCCAACAGGACATGTATCAGACAGTTATGAGATAATTTGGAAGATCTCCTCTGCTATACCACACAATGATCACTGGTTCAGAGAACTATGGCTCAGAGCAATATTAAAAGAAAAAGACTATATAAGTATAAAAAAGGTTCCACAAGCAACATCTACAAAACAGCCTAATGTATCCCATATTATGGATGTGGAAATACATTATACATATTATCTACATACCCATATATTTATCACACACCTGGGTCAGTCATTAAGGCTTTTGGTAATGTCTAATTACAGACCACTGAAATGAAGCCACACAGGACTCCTGGGGAATTCTGCTGTGTCAGGGTCATTTCTGTACCATAAGGGACAGGCACTGACACTCACAACCATTTAAAGCATTTCCTTCCCCTGTGGAGGTCTGAGGTATCAAACTACCTGATCCCACAATCAGTTTTTCAGGAAAAAATGTACTTTTGCAAAAGTAAACCAGTGTTGAAACAGCAAGAAGGGATGAAAGTGTCTCCATAGGCTTAGACCAAGGCTTTCTTACGCTGAACACTCTCCTTGATCATCAACAGACAACCCAAGACATTAGGCTGAAGAATTGGTCAGAAAGCATTCAAGACAAAGAACAACAAAAAGAAAGTATGCAAGAACTCAAGAATCCTTTAGAAATTAATTTTATGGAAATCATTATGGAGGTACATTTTGATTTTACAATTAAAATTCAACTTTTTTCACCCCTCTTTTCCCACTCATGCAACTACACTAATATTAAGAAAAGAAGCAAGTTTAACATGTATCATGAGAGGACTGTCAGGAGTATTTTTCATTCGAACCAAGTCAAACTGAAGGCAGGCAGAGCACTGGTAACTGCTTTTTTATTAAAAATCTAACCTACATTACAGCCTACACAGCATAAAACCTATGTCAGGCACTGAAAGAATACAAGCTAGGATTTCTAATCATGACAGAAAAATGGTTCTTATACTTGATTGGTTTTGCTTCTTTTTTTAAATCAACAGCATGAATTCTACAGGGCTCCTTGAGCACAAGCAGTGTGTTATTCCCACCTGTTCTCTGCTGCTACAACATGTATTAATGATATAACAACTTGTGCTGACCTGACAAAAAGCATCTACAACAAATGAGATAAGACAAAAGGCAAACTTTGAATATCATCAGAGAGCTGAAATGGCTGTAATTACAGATGCTGATCAGTGCCATAAGCATGGAGCTGCTATACTTTTGTTACTGCATCAACAAAAAACTATGGAAACTTTTAGAGTAATAAATTCCTAAAAACTCTGTGAGGACCCTCTATTACACACACTGCACAAATCACACTAACTCTTTACAACTGGTAACACTATTTTAAGCGTTTTAAACAACCAGCCCTATGAGAAAGATAAGCAAAGTTCACCCGAGAGAAGGAAATACGTGGACAAACTCAACCCACTGCCCTAGTTCCCAAGTCTCCGGGAAATCCCCACCCCCTTATTCTCATGATCTCTGTTCATTTTCAGGAAAATTTTCCTTCCTGTTTTAACATCTTTCATGAATTTAAGATAAAGAATTAGCACTGCACAGTTCAATGAAACAAAGACTCTTCAAAGGGTCCTGTGTGAAGTCTTTGTCTTGGCTGAGAAAAGCAATTGGGCTCCGGGCCAGACCCATGTTTTAGGAATTCAGGTTCGGCTCTTTTCCCCAGGCAAGTATCCCAACTATCAGATTCACAAACCTTTCAAGAACAACTCTCTACTTCGAAGTGGCTGTTGGTTTCTGGTTTTTTCTTTAGCCAGAAACTCCTCCTGGAAGATGAAAAGACCTTCCCAGCAGGACTTTCTGAATAACTTCTACAACCCACTTAAACGCTTCTATTAAAATGAAATTAAGAGAGATTAACATTTCCTGATTAATACTATTTCCCATTAAATCCTCGATCCAGCTCTAATCTCGAGATGGTTTATTTGAGGAAAGGGGAAAAAGGTGCCTTTGATATCAGCACTCAGATCCTCAGTCTCCAAGTCATTCCAGGGTAAGTGCAAATAAAGTGTTTGGCTTTGATACCCACTTGATAATGTGAGTCTGAAAAGGGGCTTGAGACTTTCTGTTGTAAGAAAGTGGAGAGAATAATTTGCTTCTATCTCAAAATAAATCATGACTAAGGCATTCAGCCTGTTAGTCTGTAGGTATTCACAGTGGTTAACCAACACCCTCCATGACTCAGTGATGTTATTAAACTGATAACTGCATTAACAGAGAAAAAGTCAACGGATGAGACTCAAAAGAAACATTCCAATATCTCTGAAATTATTACCAGGGTCATGAGGCAGCATTTCTGCCCAGTGTAGCAGATTTTTTCCTCACTCCCACACCCTTGAGCTGCTTTCTCCCTTCCTGCTCCACAGCCTCCGTCTGCTAAAGCAAGAATTCATGTGATTGCACGTGAAAATGATCAAGACTAGAACTGACCCAGCAGAAGAAAAATAAATGGTTTTAACGCAGAACAATTCCCCTTTTAGTTCACTGTCTGACCAAATGAATGCTTCTGCCAGCTGATAGCCACGGGCATCTCCACTTCCTTAAGAAAAGGTAGATTAAAGAGACTGTGAAACAAAGAGCTGAGAATTTCACATACTATTACTTTGACAGAGTCTCACACATCCTTTAAGGCCACAGACTGTGCCAGTCTCTAGAGTAACTTCTACAGACTTCAGGCAAGAAAAGCCCCAAATCAGACACAAGCCAGAAACTAAACACAGCAGCAAATGCCAAATGCTCAGTGTGGTTTCTATACCTCTCCTTAAAATTATAGGGCCAGAGATAGCAGAGAGTAAATACTGAAGAAGTAATGCATCCCTTCTTGTGCTGAACACAGATAACTGCAAGGAAGCTGTCAAGTGTCATGTGTTCACTCTTAATCCAAAAATGCAATCTACATTTTTTGCTGCTTAGATCACCTCCACTCAGACTTAATGGCTCAGTGAACCACTGGCAACCCTTGCACTCAAACTTTTTAAGTCCTGTAACTGTTACTATTTAATAGGGGGGCATGAGCCCAAGACAGAACATTTCTTCTGCCTTATATGTTATTGCTGGAGAGACACTGAATTAGGCCAACAAAATTCAAATTTCCATTCTGCTGACCTGTAATATTTTGCTTTGTTTGTTTTTAACAGCAGAAGCATAATAGATGGTACATAATAATAATAATCTTAGTTACCACTCATAGGTTCCCTTGGAAGTCACTCAGTCCCTGGGAAACAGCCTAAAAACCTATGAAACAGATTTTCATACAAACATCCTCTTTTTCTAGATCTGGACATCACCTAATACAGAGCAACCAGGACCAAAGCTGGACCCTGAACACACCAAGTATGAATTTTGGCGTGTATTATGAAGGAATATGCAGTTGTTTCTGCCAGCAGGGCCTGGGGATGAAGGGAAGCAGGGTGAGCAGGGCAGAGAGACTGCTCAGGTACATCCTTGTTCATCGGGAAGGCCATCCCAGCAAGAGGGAGGATCCAGCTCCCCCCAGACCCCAACATACGGAGGGGAGGCTCCTCCGGACACAAGCGCTGCACTTGAAATCCATGTAAACACGGCTGGACGGTCGTAGAGGGTTCATCCTACCTTCTCTCCCTCCTCCCTTGGAGTCAGGGGATACCCAGGGCTGGAGCCAGGGGTGTCCGGGGGATCCCGTGCCGGGCACCCCGGACCCCAGACCCCGCTCCCCGCCTGCGGGGCTCGACGCCGCACTCACCCCTTGTAGTAGGCTTTCACCCGGACCTGGTGGGCGCCGTCCCCGCCGAGGCTGCCGCCGAGGCCGCCCGGAGCCGACATGGTGCTGCCGGCGGTGCCGTCCCGCTGCGTCGGCATCGCCCCCGGGCCGGGCCGGGGGATCCTCAGGGAGGGACCAGGGCCGGGAGCGGGGCCGGGGCGGCGGCGGCTGCGCGACCCCCGCGCCTCAGCGCGCCCCGCCCGCGCCGGGCGGCACTACGTGCCGGGAGGGGGGCGGAGGGCAGCGCGCAGGAGAAGCGGGGCGGGGGGAGCCCAGAACCGCGCGGGGCGGCACCGGAGGGGAGCGTGGGATTTTTTTCGGAGGAGTCGTTCTGAGAGGAGCCGGGTGGCAGCTCTGCTGCACAGGGATGAGGGTGACAGCGCCCTGTGTGTGCCCCCCCCGCGAGCTGCGTGGGCTCTCCCCGGCGGGACTCCACACCTCTGGGGCGGGATGTTCCACGCCGGAGCGGAGGGGGGAGAGGGGGTGGCGGCACGCAGGTAACAGGGGCCGCAGTGGCGGAGCCGTCGCAGCCGCCGCTCCCAGTCGGGCAGGTCCGAACCCGTCGGACGGTCCCTCTGCTCCCTTCGCCGCCCCCGGAGCGGGGCCGGCACCGCGATCCACACACAACTCCCCGGCACTTGGTACGGCCCAGCGCGGGGCATGGCGGGGCCGCGGCGCCGGCGCGGCGGGAGCGCAGCAGGATGTGGGGTATTGGATATTCAGCGCCGGCACAGGGAGCTAAGGAGGAAAACTCGTTTTACCCAGGTACCGACGGGGCTCATCCGCACAGCGTGGGCAGCAGGCGAGGGAGGGATTCTCCCCCTCTGCTCTGGGGAGATCCCACCTGCAGTGCTACTTCCAGCTCCGGGATCCTGGACACGAGAAGGTCGTGGAGCTGCTGGAGTGAGTCCAGAGGAGGATCGTGAAGATGCTTCGAGAGCTGGAGCCCCTCTGCTCTGGAGACAGGTTGGGAGAGCTGGGGATGTTCAGCCTGGAGAAGAGAAGGCTCCAGGGAGACCTGAAAGCCCTCTTAAGTGCCTAAAGGAGCTCCGAAAGAGCTGGAGAGGGACTTTGGACAAGGGATGGAGTGACAGGACACACAGTAGTGGCTTTAAACTGAAAAAGAGTTAGGATTAGATATTAGGAAAAAATTCTACCCTGCGAGGGACGTGAGGCCCCTGGCACAGGTTGCCCAGAGAAGCTGTGGCTGCCCCATCTCTGGAAGCGTTCAAGGCCAGGTTGGATGGAGCTCTGAGTATCCTGGTCTAGTGGAAAGTGTCCCTGCCCATGGCAGGGGGTTGGAACGAGATGATCTTTAGTGCTCCAACCCAAACCATTCTGCAGTTGTTCTTCTTTTAAGGCTGAAGGAGCCAGAAATGCCTATAGAGGTACTGGCTGGAAGTAGCTCTCCATCTGTGGGCCAGGCTCCAGCTGAGCTGTTCCATGAAACCAAACCCATCACTACCATCCCAATGCCAGGAATAAAAGCATTGGGCACATCTAACTAAGCTCCTTTGCAATCAGTTCACACCATGACTCCTCCACTGTTGTGGCTGATCCCAATCTGATTTGAGGTGACAGAAAATTCTGGATGTTAACACAAATCCGTGGCAAAAGCAGTCAGTGCAGAGCTGATGGGCAGCAGGAGCTGTTCAGAAATGATGGCAATGCATTTCTTACAATTACCACTGACCAAAGTGTTTTCTGTGGGAATTCTCAAGACTCCATGCAGTGTGGACTCCCCACAAGACAATATGGTCAGTTCAGGCGAAGCTTTAATTCCCATACATACTTTTTTTAGAAAAGTAACATGAAGGATTTGTTTTCACTGAGAGGGTAAAGAGGGTGGTTAACAAAAGGTATTTTGATTAAATCTGTTAATCATAAGCCACCTTATCACTGCAAGCAGTATTTCCTCTCAGCTTTGCCTATTTAACATCAATAACTTTGACAACACACATTTATTGCCCAACACTTCCTGAACTGAGGGATGCTTCCGGCAGTCCTAAGAAAGTGAGAACATTTTTTTTCTTCTGTAACAGTAAAACAATTCCTTTTTCCCACTGCCCCCTCCAATCAGTATTGGAGCACCCTGGAGTTCAGCTTTTTGTTACAGGCTGCTGCACTTCCAAAGCAACACATTTGGCTCTTCCTCATGTTTGTGATAAAACAACTTAGAGCCTTATTTTCTTTGCTTTAGTTGTGGTTGCAAAGTACAGCTTTTTTTTTCTACCTGACCTTCCTGCAGGGATTTGTTCAGTTCTTTGTTCCCCAGAAGCAAGTTATTTGCTCCACCCAGCATCCACAGAGTCTTATTTGTACAACAGGAAGTACCTTGGTCTACCTGAACTCACCTTTGTCTTGCACCAAGACTTCCAACATGTTTTCTGCCTCCTGCTGGGTCTCCACCTCCCTGGGCAGCCTCTTCTAATGTCTAACAACCCTTCCCATGAAAATTCTTCCTGATATCCAACCTGAACCTCCCCTGGTGCAGCTTGAGGCTAAATGTCCAATCAGCAGTTGGTCAAGCATTTCATTCTTATTCATACAGCTGGTTCTGTATAAAATATTTAAACTGCCATGAACCAGCACTCCTGTCTGAGGTAGCAGTTCTCCGCCTCTCACTGCATGGAGCCACTCTTTCTGTATCCTTGGGAATACAACAGCTTTGGAAACACTGGTATACCTAAGGCTG
Organism: Pseudopipra pipra; assembly: GCF_036250125.1. Taxonomy (NCBI): domain Eukaryota; kingdom Metazoa; phylum Chordata; class Aves; order Passeriformes; family Pipridae; genus Pseudopipra; species Pseudopipra pipra. The sequence continues at coordinate 4,429,395 of NC_087558.1, read as the reverse complement.
TGTAATAATGTTGCATAATTCTAAGATACAGAAGACGTTGCTTCATCACAGAAATATATTTCACGAAGAGGGATGAGTTTATCAAGATGTCCCACGTAAAATTTGAATTGGGTCTGTGAGGTGGAGCGACTACTTGTCTTCACGGAGTTTGGGCTTTGCTCATCTATGCCTGGTAATATGCAGGAGCTGCTAATTTCAGACTGGAATTATTGACATAATTCAATTCTGATGAATCATGGTTAATTTAGGGGGAGGGTTAGTCTTCCCCATAGCAGGGAAAGCTCTGAGGCAGTGTTATATAGGAAGGAAGTAAAAACTCGCTTAACAGGGATAAAAGGCTGTTTCACATTCCTCAGAGAAGTTAATAGTTCACCAGCAGTGCCCTGGCTGGAGCTGCTGAGGTCCTTGAGCAGCAGGTATTCCATATATGGAGAAGCACTACAAGCAGGTAATTCCCTGACCTTAACCATGGGAACGAGGAAGGTGTCCCTGTCCATGGCAGGGGGCTGGAACTGGATGATCTTAAAGATCCCTTCCAACCCAAATTATTTTGTGATTCACCTCCCAACAGCACTCTCCAAGCATCATCTACCACATCCTCCGTTTTCCTACTGTAGCTAAAGCATGAAAAAAATAAAGCTCATTTGTCACAGGCAACACATACCTGAATTCTACCACTCCCACAGGAACCTTGCAGTACCTGTCCCTGCAGCCGTGTTCACTTTGTTGCAAAATGCAGAATATGTTAGAATTATCTGAAGTCAGGATGTTCTGTGATGTAAGATCTTTTTATACTTTCAAGCCTAATCAGCAAGAAAGGAGAACTCATCAGTGGGACAGGCAGCAGATGCATCCCTTAGTCAAGGACATCCTGGAAGCAACAAGCTTTAAGGAAGCAGTAAATCAAGATGTTGATGTCTATGCATACAGTGCTAACTTGGCAAAATACTCAAGGTCCTTGTATACTGTAGCTGAACTATCTTCATTGTAATACCAAAAATCATGCCTACAGGTCAAAAAGACCCTGGCCAGGTGCAGACCCTTCCCTGGAGCATGTGTAGAAGTTAGCTGGGACTATGTACTTTGTATAGAAGTTAATAATGAATCCTAATGTCCAGAGGAGGCCACCAAGATGATCAGAGGGATGGAGCATCTCTTCTAAAAGGAAAGGCTGAGAGAATTGGGATTGTTTAGCCTGGGAAAGAGACGGCTCCAGGGTGACCTACTGCCGCTTCCCAGTTCCTGAAGGGATCCTACAAGGAAGACATAGACTATTTACAAGGGCCTGGAGTGACAGGACAAGGGGGAATTGCTTCAAACTGACAAAGAGGAGGTTTAGATTGAGTATTAGGAGGAAGTTCTTCCCTGTGAGGGTGGGGAAGCACTAGCACAGGTTGTCCCATCCCTGGAAGTGTCCAAGGCCAGATTGGACGGGGCTTGGAGCAACCTGGTCTAGTGGAAGGTGTCCCTGCCCATGGCAGTGGGGTGGAATGAGATGAGCTTTAAGGTACCTCCAACCCAGGCCATTCTGGGATTCTTTGATTCTAATGGAGGGGCTGTGCTTGGGAAGTGACTAACTCCAAACTTCTGTGTATAAATGACAGTGTGGAAAGTCCAGTGGGGTGTGCTGGATTTGTGGGATACCACCAAGCATCTGGGCTTGGGCAGCTCTGAAATAAATAATCCATGTCACTCTCAAGTGTGTCATTATTGGCTTGTTGCACACTGGGGAATGAGCCTGATTTTGTTCCCCAGTCAGTAACCTGAATGACCACACAGCACCACATGCAGAGCTGTGGGTGTGATGGAGACTGGGCCCCTCACCACAACCTCGCTGCACTGGTATGAAGCTGGTCACTGTCTCACAGTGATCCCAGAGCTGCTGGGGCATCCCCCAGCCTGGCTCTCACATCCCCATCCCCTTCAGGAGGATCAAGGATCAGTTAGGTTGGAAAGGACCTCTGCAATCATCGAGTCCAACCGATGACCGAAAGCCACCATGTCAACTTGATCAGAGCACCAAGTGCTATGTCCGGTCTTTCCTTAAACACCTCCAGGGACAGTGACTCCACCATCTCCCTACACAGTCCATGCCAAATGGAATTCCATTCCAAATGGAATTCCAAAAGTCCATTCCGAGATCCCCCAGTGCAGCTGCCACAGTACCTATGGTGATGGGCAAGGGAGGTTACACAGGATTTATCCTGAAGGCACCTCTCACAGGCATCCAAATACATCCAAACCCCATAAGTATTGTGAAAGTGCATATATATATATATATATATATATATATATATATCAGTGATGCAGGAGAGACCAGAGATACTGTTTTAACTCATATTCACACAGTGCTTCGAGCTGATGGGTGGCAGGAAGGGTGGAATGAAGCAAGCAGAGCCTCAAAAAGGAAAGTTGGATGGCTTGTGCTGCGATTAAGAGCGAGAAGCTGCCGATAGCATCGAAACAACAGCTGCTAAATGTAAGGTGCACTTGAAAGAGTCTCTATTTTGTTATACATGGAAATGAGTAGGTTATTTTGATTGAGAACACCGCGTTTTCCAACCGCCGACCCCTCACGGGCAGCGCCAATATGGCGGTGGGCCCCGTCACGTGCCCGGCGGCGGCCGCGCCCCGCGCGCGCGCGGCGCCTCCCCCGTGAGGGAGGCGAGAAAATGGCGGCGGCGGCGGCGGCGCCTTGAGCGGCGCGTCCCAGGCGAGTGTCCCGGCGGGACGCGCGGGGCGCGGGCGAACGGCAGCCGCGGGGCCCCGTCCGGGCCGCGGGGGCGGGGAACGCGCGCCCTGACCGCGCCCCGGCGGCGGGCCGGCCCCTCCCGCCCACCTTTCCTCCCCTGAGGGGGCGGCGGCGGGGCCGGGCTGGGCGAGGCGGGGGCTGAGGGTGGGTCCGGGCGGGGGGCGGCCGGCGAGGGGGCCGCGGGGCTGCTCAGCGTGGGGACGGTTCACGGCGTGGCGTGGGGTGTATTCCCACAGAGCATACCTTCGTTATTTGTTTTATTGTCATTTTATTACCTTTTTTTTTCATTATTTAATTATTTCTTTCAGTGCCTTCTGCCACATACCAAAATGCCTGTGGGTGGTTAGGCTTGGAGGAAATTTTCTGGTTTTTTGGGGTTTTTTTTGTGGTTTGTACCCTTGGAGTTGTAGCGGGAGGTTGTGAATGGAAAGAATAAGACTAAACTGTATATATTAAAAAGAAAAAAAAAAGCCCCGACTATTTTTAGATAACAGTTATGGTTGCGGATTGTCAGCAATGTTTGATATTACCATGGTGTTTACCAAACTTTATAAAACATGAGCTGTGATATTCGTGTGCACTGTGAAGGTAGTTTAACCTTACTGGCATAGACTAGCAGGTATTTTTTTTACTTACGATGTCTGCTTTCACCAAAAACTATAAAGCAACAAAACTACTGAATATTTACCTTATGCACAGTAATTTGAAGTTATGTGGCGTCTTGTACTGTTACTGCTTGAATAAACACTTATTTTCAATATAGTTTTCTGTTGTGCTTTGTATTTTGGGCTTGCTTAAATCCATAGTGGTGGTTTAAAGTCACTTTAGTGCATTTTTTAAAACTTACTCTGTATTATGGAAGTTCTTTAACTTAAAAGTTGCTCGAGAGCATCATTGCAAGGTCTTCATCATTAAAAAGGATTAATTTTACTCCAAATTAGCATCTCATACCTGCTTGAATGTGGTGTCGGAGGAGATGCTGGGCAAGATTTTAGGAGCTCTTTCCTGTTTTCATTGTACATCCATTATGGGAACAACTTGGGCAGTGACAGCGTTATTTTTGAAAATGAGACACTCTGAGCTAAAGGACTAACAGCTCTCATGGGGTGAACTCGTGATGGAATAGTTAGCAAGTGGGATATGTTGCACATCTTGCTTATAACACATCCAAAATGTGGCTGAGAATGAAGGAAATGATACATCCAGTGTTGTTTTCTTAGGCTCATTTAACTGGTTGCATAACTTTGCAAAAACTAGCTAGACAAGTTGTAGGTGTAAATATTTTGAAGTGCTTTTAATGGCCTCTGGAGGAGACAGGACTGGTTTTTTGAGGTACTTTTCATTATGTGAAATTATTGTAAAGTGGTTTTAGAAGTGATGCTGGTTTTATTGCAGTTGGAGTGGTAACCTGTGTGTGTTAATTTGTGCCCTGATGTAGGCAGACAAATGGCATCGATAATGCACAGCACATCTGAATTTTTAACAGCAGATCATACTTCTTCTTTAGTTCTAATAGCAGGGAATCTCTGCTTTTCAAGCATCCTTCATTGCCATGAATTTTTTTTGATGGCAAAGTATATGCAAGGATCCAATATGATGATGGGCAAGAGGTCCTTAGGTGACCATATATCTGTTAAAGTTTAGTTCTTGCAGGTACCCAGGAGCTGGAGCATCGTGTGCAGCTCTGCTCGCAGAGTAGTTGTGTTTTGGGAGGTGAAGGTGGAGCCTGGCACTGTAGTGTTCTGCTTCCAGCTGTGTGAGCTGAAACTCCTAATTATATTCCCGTTTGATGCAGCATCCAATGGGTGGTTTGTTAAGCACTTGGCAAAGCTGCTTTTTTCCCCAGTACGTTGCAGCTCTCTCTGATGATTTCTCTGAGCCCTTCTTTATGGTAAGAAGGAAACACATCTTCCCCTCCTCCCTTTTATTAACATCCTTCTAAAAGCAATAAACAGCTACTATGCTGTTTCCTGTTAATTATAGTACTAAGACTGAAAAAGAAACCAAAGTAAACACCCCTCATATATTGAGGTTTGTGATTCATTTCAGTTTTAAAGATGACATTTTGGGAGAGAGGTTGTACTCTGCAGCAGAGGGAATTATCAGGCTGGGGAGCATCATCTGAGGTGATTAGATAGGTAGTTTCTTCCTTGTTTCTTGCTGCATTGTGTGAGGTATTGCTGTAAAAAGCATTTTTCAATATATCCTTTCCCTTTCTTTCCAAACAAAACATGCCACCAGTGATTTTTACCAAGAACAGGTTTTGCTTCTTGTCCAGGATCAACCAGCAGTTCAGTGCTGGGCTGTGAGGGAGAGGGATATGGCAGTACGCCTTTGTAGCTGGCTGGAAATCTTGCATGTATTCCTGAGCAACTTTTGATGGATCTTAGATTATAACCACATTTCTCAGTAAATTTCATCAAGCAATAGCAAATACTAAAAATTTAGATTAGGTATTAGGAAGAAATTGTTCCCTCTGAGGGTGGTGACTGGCACAGGTTGCCCAGAGAAGCTGTGGCTGCCCTGTTGCTGGAAGTGTCCAAGGCCAGGTTGGACAGGGCTTGGAGCAACCTGGGCTAGTGGAAGGTGTCCCTGCTGTGGCAGGGAGTTGGGCCGAGATGATCTTTAAGGTTTCTTCCAACCCAAATCATTCTGTGATTCTACAAATCTTATCCATTTGAAAACCGTCTGTTATTTTATCTCAGCAAAACTTTGATTTTTTTGTGTTTAACATCAGTGCGTGCTGGCCTTGTTTGTGATCACTGTTATCTCCGTCCTGCCAGGCTGGACGGGCGCTGCACAGCGATGGAGAATGAACCAAACACAACAACATGTTCTGCACCTACAACGACTGTCGCCACCACCTCCACCTCCCGGACTGCGCTCCCACAGATCTCCGTCTACAGCGGCTCCGACAGACATGCTGTCCAGGTACTGGGCTGTGGGATGTTCTCCCCTGTCCTGTACAGAGCTCTCAGTACAGGCATTGCACAATACTTTACACAGGATTAACTTTCCAGTCTTAATTGCTGTTGTCTGTCTGCATAGCTGACTTACCATTTTCAGGAGGTGTTGTCTACTGAAGGATGTCAGACCACTTAAGGACAGTGCAGGGTACAGACCTGACTCCCAAATAAGGGAGGGGGGAAATGCTACACTAGAAAGTTTGGTTGGTTCATCATGTGCTAAGGGTATGGATTATTAACATAAACCTTTACAAAATAAAGCTGTTTGAGCAACATTGACTACCCAGAGGTATCTGTGTGGGATCCAGCCCCTTCTTGCTTCTCTTGAAATTAGGTCTCCTTGAACTCTGTACAATCTATTCTGTTGGGTTTTGTAATTGGGTCTCTCACACACTACCCTGGTCTCTCAAAAAGCAGAACATGATGTAGGATGTGTTGACAAGGAGCTGAGAGGCTGGAATGTTGTGTTGGGAATGATGCTGTATTGTCAGGCTGTCCTTGAGAGCATGAATATATTGATGCTGACAATGCTCTGTGACTTTAGCAAGAACAGTGATGGAGCAAGTTCAGTATTACAAAACTGGTGTGAAAAGAATTTATTTGGTTGTGTCTCCTTGTAAAGGTAAACTTCAACATCATGTCAGCATGGTGTGTGCTTTGTAATTGTAATTAATTACCTACTGATTCATCACAGGTTATTCAGCAGGCCTTGCATCGTCCTCCTAGCTCAGCTGCTCAGTACCTCCAGCAGATGTATGCAGCCCAACAGCAGCATCTAATGCTGCAGACTGCTGCTCTGCAGCAGCAGCACTTAAGCAGTACCCAATTTCAGAGTCTGGCAACTGTTCCACAGGTGAGAGTGAAGATTGCTGACAAAGAACGGTGTATTATCTAGAGCAGGGCTACAGTCGTTGTCAAACGTAATAACAGCTTAAGTGCCTGAGCTTAAAGCCTCACCATAATTCACTGTTATGTTCTAATGACATTGTTATTTTAAATTGTATCTTCCTCCAAACAGTTTGGAGGGTTTTGTCTAGTGGTATAGATGCTCCAGTAGGCAACCATTCCATGCTTTATTGCATGCATTATAATGCATCATGTAAATCATCAAGCAGTAATAAAATAAATATTAAAAATAGACTACTTCAATCTTCATCCCATGATTTTCTCTAAATGTTGATGGGGAAAGCAATAAATAGCATTGTATCCTAGTAAAATCAAATAAAAATAATGAACATCTTAGTGTGTTTTGCCTCACATCTGGCTGCATTATAAGTAACAGTAAAATTCAATTGTAACTCTTGAGTGTGAAAATGTAGGAGGTAAATGACATTTCATTTCTGAAACACAGCTTTTAACATTAGTGAGCACTGGAGGAGACCCATTTTGAACTCAAGCAGTGGCAGGATTTCCTTTGACCTCAGTTGACCTTAGACTGAGAATATGATTTTGCAGAGAGAGGTGGTTGTTAACGATTTTACGCATGGAAATGCTAAAATGGAGTTAAAGACCTCAGGGGAATGGCTGCTTGGTGTCAGAACTGGACTGGCTCTTTTTGGCTCCTGGCTTTTCCTTCTATACCTTTTTCATTAGATTGTGGTAATATATTGATTTGTCTTTTTTTGTTGTGATGGATTTGTGTGTGGATATACAGTTACCGAGACAGAGCAAAGGAAAGCAAGCTGGGGGAGGCTGAGAGGTTTTGGTATCAGACTGTTCATACAGAAACCTAAATCCCTGTCCCTGTATCATCAGAAGGGCTGGAATAGCCTGCTGTGAAAGACTTTAGATGTGCATACATAACTTACCATTCTAGGATATGAGGGTGTTCTTTACGGCATTTGTAAGGCTTGTTTTATTTTTTTGAGGAGTCTAATTGTAGTAAAAATATGTGAGTTTTAACAATGACAGTTTTCAATGGTGTCACATTTTAAGTTCTGAGTGTCATAGGTAGTGAGCTGACCTGTAAGCTCTGTCATTAACAGCTTGATAGACTTTACCTCTGATAGGTTTTGTTCAAGTCTTGATCTGATAGAACCTTCATGCCTGAAATTGGGTAGGAATTCAAGGAATTTAGCACCTTGCAGATAGGATTCCACAGTGCAGAGTGCACTTTGCTGAAAACTATTTCCACTGAGAAAACTATTTTTACTGTTAACTCAGACAAAAGGTAAAGGTAGAGAGGGATATTTCTCGTGGTTTATGCAATAATATGAACAACACTTAAACCCTTTCTGATTTCAATATTTGACACCTATTCTTGCTATTTAGGCAAGCCTGTCAGGTGGGAGGCAATGTACTTCCCCCCCTGGGAGTGTCACTCAGCAGTCAAGCATGTCGCAGACCTCGGTACGTAACTGAACACAGCCCTCCATCCATTCCCAACCCTGCTTGGTTGTTACATGGCTACTGGGAAAAACAGAAAATACGTCAGGATTTAAAATTGTGCGGTTAAAATTGGTATTGCAGAGTAAACTGCAAGACTCTGTAGTAAGCATTGGGTGCTGTCTGCTATTGTTGCTGGCCAGTGTTGGCTTCCCCAGTCCCAGACCCCTCCTGGTGCTCTGAGGGGCAGCTCCTCACTCCAGAAGCACCAGTGATTGTTCAAACTCCTGCAGGAGTCACTCCCTGAGCTCTCATACTCTTACTCAATTTCTTATTGGATTTTCCACGTTAGTTTCTTTATCGAGGGCACTGCAGTAGATTAAAATCATTTACTGTGTATCAGTGATTAAAGAGCACTGAATCTAAAGAATCCAAGTCAATGCTAACGTATATTTATGAAACTGATGAAATGTTTATAGCATTCATTCTTTTATTGATTATCATCTTTTGTCATGCATCTCTTTCGCACTTTCACTTCCCATAACCTAGGCATGTGCTCAGGTTTCAGTTTTGAGCAGCTCTGTGTTCAGTTCATGTTGTATTTCTTTAAGTGGCATCTTCAGACATATAATTTGCACAGTCTTTACAGTTTTACAGTTGTCTGGCGTTGGATTTGTTAGTCCTGCAGACATCCTGCTTATTAATCACACCCTTGAGCTGTTCATGACTCCAGTGCATAGCTTCAGTGATTTAACTGTATATTTTTTTAAGCTCTCATAGCTTGGCTTGGCTTACAGTTGTTAGAAGTAGAATCATTCATTCATTAAATTTAGGAGGGAAAGTCTTTAAAGATGTCTGATGTTAAACTAACAGAATAATTGGGCTGGGGTTTTTCAAGGAAATCTTTTAAGTAAAAGAGCTGGGCACTTAACTCTGTTAGACTGGTTAGAAAAGAAAAAGAAAAAAGAAAACCAAACCACAACAGCTTTCTTTTTTTTTTTTTTTTTTTTGAGAAGATGCTGCAGAGCAGTTGTTGAGGAATATTTAATATGAAATTAGAGAAAGTTGTAGTCTTCAGTCATTTTTCAATATGCATATGGAAAATGAGGATTTAAAGTCCATATGTGGTGGCACAAAGAAGTATCCTGATAAGGTTGCATAACAAGCATAACAGAAGATACCAATCCAGGCAGATAATATAAACATTTAAAAATGCTTCAATATTGAAATTCACGTGTTTTTGTTAAAATATGTGGGCTCATGCTACTTCTTCTGTAAATGTGTATTTCTATGAGGTATATTTTTCAGACTTCATAATATCATTGTTTATACTCGTAACTGCTTATTATTATTTACTGCAAAGTGGTTGCTTGCAGTTTAAGAACCAAAATGTACAATCTTGCCAGAATTCAGTTTTGTGACGATTGGGTCAATATATTTTTGATCCCTTTACAGTTCAGAGATTTCAACTGCCCCTGCCATTTTTGTCAAAGGCTTTCTGGCTTTAGACCATAGGATGACTGAATTTCCATGACAGAGGCAATATTTTTGTTTCCTTAGATTAACCTCTCCACCTCTCCCACACCTGCACAGATAATAAGCCGTTCTCAGACCTCCAACACCACCAGCAGCAGCATCACCCAGCAGACGATGTTGCTGGGCAGCACCTCTCCCACCCTGAGTGCAAGCCAGGCTCAAATGTACCTACGAGCTCAGATGGTGAGTTTGGATTACAGTCCTCAAGACTGGCTTAGGTCCAACCCTGTTGTCTCCACAGCTCTGCTTGTTAAATAACGTTTTGACACACTGGAAGATTGAAGTTCTCTTTCTTTATTATAGTAGATATTGGGCTGCTCTCTTGTCTTTGTTTCACTCATTTGTAATATTGCAGGGGAAGTCCTCTTGTGTAACAGATCATAGGTGTATTTATAAATTTCAAAGGTTTTTCTCAACATGTAGAACAAATATTTTAAATTATTTTCCTTTAGTTTTATTTACTTAAAACTACCATGATAAATTGTTCTTTAAGTAAGTTAATCTAACAGTAAAGTAGTGAATCTTAGAATCTGTGCATCAGTACATGTAAGTTATGTATCTCCTTAAGGTGCTGCATTTCTTTTACAGATTTAAAAAATTTCATTCTGTCGGCATATATTTTTTTCTTGCTTAACAGCTTATTTTTACTCCTGCGACCACTGTGGCTGCTGTCCAGTCTGACATTCCTGTTGTCTCATCATCCTCCTCATCTTCCTGTCAGTCTGCAGCTACTCAGGTGAGCTTGTGTAAACTTATGGAAGGTCTGTGCAGTAGAGTGGGCCAAAACTTAAAAGGAAGGAAACATTGTGTGCTTATAAAAACTACTCACCCCAGACCTTAGAGCAGCTGAGCTGCTGGAGGGCTCCTGCCAAACTCAGCTGTTCCTCTCTCCTCTCATGGATATCTCAGGTGGGTCACCTGATCTGTGAAGGTGTGCTGAAGGTTGAGTTGTACTCACAGGGGTAGGGTTGCAGTAAATGGCAGTGAGGAAACAGCTACTCCTGTCTTCAGAACAGGGTTTGAACATTTCCTGTGGTGACATGCTGAGCATGTGAGAAATATAAACTAGCTGTTCATTACAGGAGTGCTAAATGCTGAGTAAGGAAGGGGTCATGTAATCAAAATAGTGGATGGTGGTAATAATTAGTCCTCTTTTTCATGTAAATATGATGTAAATTAGTGTACAAGTCGTTATACTTGAAAATAAAATTCTAGCTCAGCAATAGGATTGGAGATCTGGGATCATTCTGTACAGAACCTGGCTGTGATATAACAGACTTCAATGAAAATAATCTCTGCCTGATTTACTTCCAGAAGGCAAACCTGTTGTTTCATGTGACGCTGGAGGTGTCAGGAAAAGATAGATTAATATCACTGTAGAAACAGAGGTCTCAGTTTTGTTAATGCATGGATAACACAGAGCAGATTCTGATCCCACCGACCACCCAAGGACTGCTTCATGTTGGTGTCTGGAGCTCACTCACAGGCAACTGCACTTGTGCAGTGTCTGTATGAAAACAAAATTGCTTTTGCTTAAGATGCTTTGTGTCATTCACTTTGAAGGCACAATAAAAGAAAAAAAGTTTTAATTCAAATTAATGAACAATTTCCATTTCTTTTGGAAGTTCAATAAAAGACTTTTCTGTGTTTTCTTTATTGCCAAAGTAATATAAAGATCCCTATCCTTCTCTAAATTTTATAGCTTATGCAGATTTTTAGATTCTTTTAATCACATGGGATGAGAAATATTACTTAATGTGATTTTTTTTTTTTTTTTGCTATTTTTGCCTGATGTTTGTCGTGGATGTTTAAATAGTTTGGGTTTTGCTCATTTCCCAGGTTCAGAACTTGACGTTGCGCAGTCAGAAGCTGGGTGTGCTGTCAAGTTCCCAGAATGGCCCACCAAAGAGCAGCAGTCAAACCCAGTCATTGTCCCTGTGCCCGAATAAACCTGTCACCATTTCCAAGGGCAGCCAACCAGATCCCTCAGAAAGCAATAGGAAAGGCGAGAGCCCAACCCCGGAGTGCCGGAGCACGCCGGTCACACGGACATCCAGCATACACCACTTAATAACACCAGGTAGGGTGGAAACGGAGCGACGGGAAACTTCTTTTCATTAAAATAATTGGTATGTTACGGTTCTGTCAGAGTTCAGCGCTCTCTGACACAGTTCTTTTAGATATTCCACATGAGTAGAGTTTAAATTTTAATAGTAAATTTATTTATTTGTTGATATTGGGTGTTGCACAGGATGTGGACTGAGCAGATGCAGTGATGCAGGAATGTTCTTAAATCACACTACAAGCACAATATAGCAATTGCAATGCACAGTTGAATCACAGCACAAACCAAGGCTCTCATTCCTGGTCTCCCTGTATACTTATTGTCAGGCCATGTCATACCCAATCTCTGGGAAGCATTATGTGGGCTGAAACCCTGTCAAACCTCTTGCTCTCATCAAAATCTATTTGTTTGTGGTTGGTTTGTTTTTTTCTGTCTTGTCCGTGTCATCAGAATGTTCCTCTATCAAGTACCTTTATAAATCCATAGGTAATAATGCTCAGAGTCTTAGTATTTTGTATTAAGAGATAAATGAAAATAACCTGCACTTGGTTAGATAAGCACTTCCATTGCATGCAGCTTATTTGCATCTTGGCATCCTTATTTTGAAAGAGTGAGGGTAGTTTAGACAATTGTTCTGAATTCTGTGGAATTCAGCTTGGCTAATGGCAGCTTTTAGAGAAAGAGTGGGATTTGGAGGCAGACGTTCTGGAGGTACTGAGCCCTAATGCTCTCAGAGCTGAGTTTGGTAAGGAAAAAATCCATCCTTAGTAGCAGAATAAATCATAAAAATCCTACATAAATGAGTTTTTTCTCAAGTGGACAAGACAAAGCAAGAAGAGGTTTGGATGTGGAGGACAATATGTGTGTGTGCTGTAAGGAGTTACTAGTGATTACTGGTTCACTTTAAGGTGGTATCTCTGGAAGCTGCACTATTTTTAGATTGTACCTCTCAGTTTGTGTATTTGAGTTCAGGCAAATACTTTCAGTGGTTTAAATTTATACTGAATTCTTGGAATTTTAGATAATACTATTCTTAGAGACTAAATAAACTTTTAACTTAGCAGTTATCAGCAAATCCTGATGATTGTGACCTGCTTAGAATTTCTATTCCAGTCTGTTTCAAAGCAGAGGTTTAATTCCTTTAAAGTTGCATGAAATTTTTGAATAAGCTGGATCAACTTAAATAGATAAACATAATAAACATAAGCTTAAATAGGCTGGATCAATAGTAATCTTAGAACTAGCTCCAAAAAGATAAGTTTATGTACTTTTATCTAGAAAGTACATATATGTAAAAAGCATGGCTATGTTTCTTTATTCATTGCTGCATTTTCCTTTGGGAATGGCTATATTCTCCTAATAAATTGTTCTTGTGTACTATGTGCTATCAAAGAAGATATTTCTAAACATGTATCTTAAGTGTTTGAAAAATTGTGCTGATCTTTAAAGCAAAAACTTTTTAAAGTATTTTATAATGTTTTCAGGATTTGAAGAAATAAATACTAATTGTCAGGTGTGGGTTTTTTTTCCTCTCACAGCTTCATATTCTCCATTGCAACCTCATTCTCTAGTAAAGCATCAGCAGATCCCACTTCATTCACCACCTCCAAAGATTTCCCATCATCAGCTGATATTGCAGCAGCAGCAGCAAGTCCAGCCGATCGCACTCCAGACTCCTTCGGGCCAGGAGCCGCCTCCATCCCAGCACTGTCTGCCCCTCCCGAGCCACGGGCTTCCTCCGGCTCCCAGCAGTGTCCCGTCCCACTGCTCGCCGATCCACATCCATCCTCCGCCTCTGACGCTCTCTCCCAGCCCATCCCAGTCAGCGCAGCAGTCGGTGGTGGTGTCCCCTCCGCCGTCGCACTCCCCGAGTCAGTCCCCCACCATAATTATTCACCCCCAAGCCCTTATCCAGTCCCAGGCGAACTCCCTGGTGCCGGCGGCGCTGCAGCCGGAGCCGGCGGCTCCTCCGCCCGCTCCCAGCACCCCGGTGCGCCCGGTGGCGCAGCCGCTCAACCTCCCGCCGCACCTCCCGCTGCCGCCCTCGCCCGCCGTGCACATCGGGGCGGTGGAGCAGCCCGGCCTGGTGTCCCCGGGACAGCAGCTCGTGCCCTCCACGCCACACCAGCAATATCCCGCCCTGCAGTCCGCTCCCATCCCTCTGGCTGCTCCTCCCCAGCTCTCGGCATCGTCCACCCAGATTCAGCCGCTGCCCTTGCAGTCTGTGCAGTCTTTACAAGTGCAGCCTGAAATTCTGTCCCAGGGGCAGGTTTTGGTTCAAAACACTTTGGTTTCTGAGGAAGAACTTCCTGCTGCAGAAGCTCTGGTCCAGCTGCCATTTCAAACTCTTCCACCACCACAGACTGTCGCAGTAAATCTGCAGGTCCAGCCATCGGTTCCCATTGAAACTCCAGTGGTAAGTGGTAACATTACATCCTTTATTCTTTATCCTGGGCTTCTCCAGAGCTGTGACTCTGGACCATTGACTTCAGAGGGAGCTAGACAGAGGACAAGAAGAAAGCTATTGACTATAGAAATGAGTTTTAAGGAAACAATAGACATTTTTCCTCTGGTTTATTTTTTGTTGGCTTTTTGTAATGGATCATCAGTCAAGAATATCAACCAGGAATCATAGAAGTGCAAATATGGAACTTGGAATCTTATCTTTTAGTGAAATTGCAGTATGTTTGAAGTTAAAAAAGTAAATATATGTTACTGATTATGTTAAAATGAACTTTTATAAATGTACCATATGGACTGTAAGCTCTTACCTCTATCTTAATACAAATATAGGCATTCCAAATTTTGAGTAAGAGAAGCATCTCTATACTAAATGTGAAGGTGTGTAGCAGATTATTAAGATAATAGAGTTCTGAATAATTATTTTTATACTAACATAGCAAATATCCTCATCATAAAAGAATAAGGCAACTTTTGATGCTGTTTTGGTAACCCCCAGCACTGCCATTTAATTTGGTTCAGTGTTAGTCTCAGATGTCTGCAGTTTGTAACTGAAGGTTTTGGCTTCAGTCACTGACCTAAAATCATGTACAGTGAAATAAAATATGTGCAAATAATACATTTAAGGTGCCATCGAGATTAACTTGAGCAAAAGAATCAACAGGTCCTGTAGGCTTTTTTTGGGCTATCAACAGGTTAAGGAAGGAGGTGTGGTGTTCATTTTTAACTTATATTAAGAGTTAATAATCTCAACTGTGATATTTCATGTAGAAATCAGGCAAAAGAGTATAAACCAAGTTTGCTTTTGACAAAGTGGCGTTTTACATTTTAATCTGCTCAACTGACTCAGTAATTCATGTAAATTTAGTAGTTTTGAGGAAACTACTTTAGAATCTCTTAAACGCTAATGCTTGATAGTCTTGGTGTACTCTTCTGAAGTACTGAGTTTGATTATGCTGCTGAATAAATTAGACAACAATTTGCAGTCTTGTCATTAAACCTGTGTTTTGTAGATGTGTTTAAGTAGCATCAAATATGTGTGTAAATAAAAATACAGTTAACTATACAGATCAAAAAAGTCAAATTTTCTGGTCTCTTTATATTTTGCTATTTGTAACAAAATACTTTAATTTTGCTCTCATAGACATTGCGATGTCCTCAAAGTTCACTGTTTGGTGTGCAGTTTGGAAACTAGTATTTTATTAGGAGATTAGCATATTTGAACTGGTAATTTATTTTAAAAACTGTATTTATGCAACTCTTTTAAGGTATTAGGATAGAATGGAAATCTCTCTAAAGCAATAGTTTGTTGGATGCAGATTTACCAAGTGGAGAATGTGTGTGAAGAAGAGATGCCCGAGGACTCGGATTGTGTGCACATGGCGAGGACACCTACACCACCCACCTTGTCTCCACCAGCCATAACCTTGGGGAATGGAGAGGCCCTTAATTCAGATGATCCTTTGTCAGGTGAGGACTAATGTCCAACTAAGGTAGCTTTTGACATGTGGATTTGTGATTTGTGTAAGTAATTAATGGCCAACTATGCTTATGGTCAGTAGATATTGAGTAAAGGAAAATGTTTGCGTGAGGAGTGTGTGTTTGTGGAATATATAGTCTGTCTAGAGAAACAATCTTGTTTTAGAGGTAAAATCTATAAATCGTAGGGAAGAGCCTGTTAGGTGGTGCAGAAATGGGTCTATCACCTCTTATTTCTAGAATTCTGAGCCAGTGGTTGGACATCAGTGATAGAAACATAACATACTTGTTATCTTTTTCAGAACATGGGGGACTGCCTTCAGTGACATCATCAGTCAGTGCCTCAGTAATTAAATCTCCATCTGATCCTTCACATGCCTCTATTCCACCACCACCTCTTTTGCTTCCAGCAGCAACAACAAGGAGCAACAGCACCTCAATGCCCAACAGCATTCCTAGCCTAGAAAATAAACCTCCACAGGCTATTGTTAAACCCCAGATCCTGACCCATGTCATCGAAGGCTTTGTGATTCAGGAGGGGTTGGAGCCATTCCCTGTAAGTGTAGAAGTTGCTAAGAGTTTTTTACTACTAATCTTTGAAACAAACTGTTTGTAAGGATGATATTTGTGGCTAGTAGGTATTTAGATCCTGAATTATTTTTCAGATGTCGGTTTTGACCTTTTGTCTACTGATTGGTGAGTTGAGCAGTAGGTTATATCTGGAGATAAATACAGAGAGTGATTTTAGGCTGCCATTTGCAGTAACGTTTTTACATTTGTCTGTCTCCAAGATCCCTCAGTTTTAGTGATACCTTAACTTAAACCTCAGAGCTGAGTCTGTGTTGAAATTCCAAAATGTTAAAAATTGTTATTTAAAGCACTGGCAAACTCCTTAGGGGGCTAGGTGTGATTAGTGCTGTGCCTGGTTAAGAATTACTGTTGAAAATTTTAAATCCACAAATGGGCAATTTAAAACCTGCCTTATTAACTAATTTAATGTGTATCTCATTTCACCATTCCTTCATTTGTGTAGATATAATGTGTTTCTTCCTTTGTTAAATGTAATTGCAAAGTGTGCAGAGCTGAGTCTTTTATTTGTTAGAGAAAGGGTATTTAGAGCTTTGGCACCACATAATGATTCATGGATAGGGAGTAGAAACTGGTCATCTGCTCGGGTACAACTGCTAAGTCACAAATACCATTTTTAGTTATTCCCTGTTGCTTTGCTTTTATTGCAATAGGTCAGTCGTTCATCTTTGCTGGTGGAACAGCCTGCAGAAAAAAGGTTGCTGGTGGAGGGTCAGATCATGAGTGTTGTGTGTGTGGAGTCAGACTTGCAGAACACGAAACATGCAGACAACTCATCGGACACAGAGATCGAGGATATGATTGCAGAAGGTTTGTGGGTTTTGTTTAAATACCCACTTTTTCCCCTTCAGTTTTGTGTGTAGTACAGAATCCCATCCTGTCTGTACTTCTGGAATCTTCCTCCAGTCTTTACACTGTCTTTAATATAAACTATTTTCAAATGTTTTTTGCTCACTACACACCAACACAAATGTCAAGGCATTATGCACTTGTCCTGCTTAGAATACAGTGGTCTCCAGCACACCTCATGAGCTAAATTGAGTTCCCCATGCAGTGTCCAACACAATCAAAATCATGAACTTCTTAGAACTCAGCAGTCAACTATTTTGGATGTGTAACACCACTGTTATTGTTCAAACCCACATGTAGATAGCCTTGTGTGTGTGCTGTGAAATGGAAATCAAACTGTGGCCTGCCCCAGAAAAGCCAAGTTATTCTGTAAACATACATTTTTAGATAAATTCATCCAAGATTTGAACGTTCAGAATTTTTTAGCCACCTCTGGATTTTCTCTTCCACAACTTGAGTCTTTGTTGCACCAGAGCTGGTTTTGGTGATCTATTTAAATTTGTCTTAATGCATCTCTTTGTTTCATTCTCTTAAAATAGTTCTTTTCCCACTTTAATATAAAAACTGCAGTGAGCGGAGTAAGAAGGGACAAATCCAGTGCCTGCTGCTGCCCTGGGTCTGCATCAGGGAAGCTTGGTTTAGAAAGCACTCTGAATTGAAGCAGAGTATTTGTTGGTAGTGAAGACAAGTAAACATGGCTGGAATTTTTGATTGAGGGTGATTTACTTTGCTACTCAGGCAATATGTGTCTCTGCTTAAAATTAAGAATATATTTTTACTTATAGCACTGAATTTTAGTAGGAGCTGGTTTAGCTTGGAAGCACAGCTCTGAAAGGAAATATTGATAGATTGTAGCCCTCCTACTTGTTGATACAACATCAGTGCAAAGTCAGAAAACAGTGCCTGAAAATCCATAAACCAGGGTTTCCTAGGTTGTGGCTGATGATATGATTGCATTTACTAGGATGTCTCTCGGTAGTTCAGGGCCCTTCTTCATTTTGCAGCAACAGCCTAATTTAGGCTATGGCAGATATTTGAAGTGCTTTGCTTTGTGACTTTCTTTTGATTATGTTGTAATAGTTGTAATTCTACATAGAAAAATGAAGAAACAATTGTTAGAGTCCATTTTTAAAATATATTACACAATATTCTACTACAAGATAATCTGACGCTTTTTGGTGTTTCCAGCTCTTTGCCTGCCCTAGTGCTTTTTGTGGAGCAGGAAAAGAGCCACCTCATCTCACCAGTAACAGAAAAATATTCTGTACCAGGAGGCTACAAATCAGCAGATACCACAATCCTCTTTTTTCTTACATGCAACTTATCTTTTTCATAGATTCAGTATTCCGTGGATTCAAGATTCAATGTTTTTCTTGCTTTCACAAGTCACAGTTGCTTATTCAAAGAAAGTATTTAAAAGGTTACTGCATTATGTCATTACAGGAGAGCTTGAATTTAGACTGTGGAAGACCTGACTCTCTTAATGAACTCTTTATAAAAGTAATTTATGAAGACTGTAACTCTGTTTAACTGTTTGCTAAGTTCGAGGACATACTTGCTCATGGATGGCTCGAAATACAGCAAAAAACTGATTAAATTCATTGCGTAAGTTAATTGAAGGTTCAGTAAGGTTCAGTTTGCTCAAGATCTTTTCCACAGAGAATGAAATCTACAGCTTACTCAGCTTTGCATAATCGTCTGTAAATCAAAGGATTTAATTAAATGTGTTAGATATTTGAAAATCTTTTACTCCCTGCTTGAGGTGAGAAATGTGAACATAATTCGTGTCATTGAAACTGACTTCTTTGTGCCTCACTCCTTTCTTTAGAGGGACTGGATGAAATCGAAAATGAACTTCTGAAGTGTGAATTTTGTGGGAAAATGGGATATCCCAATAAGTTTCTACGATCAAAAAGATTCTGCTCCACATCCTGTGCCAAAAGGTAACTCTGTCTAGTTATTCCTTATCGTTAAGTGGTTAATGGATTAACCTCTCTTGGTTAAGAGAGGAGGAATTCCCAGTCAACATTTGAATATAAAGTCTTCCATCATTACAGCTGGAAAGTTGACGTTTAATCCCAGATGTTTTAGAAATGGGGAATAGTTTCCCATTTCTAGTCACTGCTTAGCTCTTTTTTTTGCATTCGTGTGCCTGGAGATGACCTTTCTCTTTGTGTCTGCTACATTCCCATTTTAAGTAGTGGGAGTTTATATTTTTCATTTGGTATCTTGTTGGGACACCACCAGTGAAATAAATTTAAGAAAGGGTTTGGTCCCTTAATCTTAACATGGGATTTTTGCTTCCATCCTCTTTTGACTGGGTATCAGCCAGGTAGAGAAAATGGAACCAAAATATGCAGTGTGATTTTAGGTTTTTAGTGGATATTTCGGAGAAGCAAAACCATATTATGTGATAAAATGCAAAGGTATTTCTATCATGGAAACATTTTAAAAATGGGAAGGACAGACATCTTCCAGGGATGATCTAGGTGTACTTGATCCTGCATCAAGATGAGGGGCTTGAGTAAGTGGCCTTTGAGATACCTTTCTCTTTTATTGCTGTGGCAGCTGTTGTTTTAATTAAGCAGCATTTCTACAACACTGTGATTTTATGGTTACTTGATTGAATTCAGTCCAAAAAACCATTAGTGCATTATTGAATATATCTTACTTCTTTAGGCACAGCCTTAGTTGCACTAAGAAATTTGGGCTGTTTACATCAGACAAGACCAGTCGTTGGAATCGGAAGTCAGATAGCCAAAGTCTTGGGCGACGCGGGCGTCGGCCGAGCGGCCCTGAGGGGGCGTCACGAGAGCATTTTCTTAGACAGGTCTGTGGAATATTTGCTTAAAACTATGGCATTGCTTTGGGAATTGCAA
The DNA here is from genome assembly GCF_036250125.1 of Pseudopipra pipra. Classification (NCBI taxonomy): domain Eukaryota; kingdom Metazoa; phylum Chordata; class Aves; order Passeriformes; family Pipridae; genus Pseudopipra; species Pseudopipra pipra. Next base: position 4,409,496 of record NC_087558.1, on the reverse strand, counting down.
ATAAAGCCTAATACTGTAGTGTATTTGTACTGCGTTTTCCAGCTTCCAATTACTTATCCATCTGCAGAAGAGGAGCTGGCTCCTCACGAAGACGCTGTTCCAACGGCCATGACCACGCGGCTGCGGAGGCAGAGTGAGAGGGAGAGGGAACGGGAGCTGAGGGAGCTGAGGATCCGGAAAATGCCAGAGAGCATCGACCTGTTGCCAGTGGTGCAAACTGACCCCTCAGTGTGGACTGTGGATGAAGTTTGGGCCTTTATCCATTCTTTGCCTGGTATGTTATGTGCAGTAACTTGCTCTCTTGTTCTTTAACAGTGAAGTTCCTTGTGTTATAGCATCCCTGTGAGGAGGAGGTGATGTGGTTACAGCACTGGCGTACTCCATAGTTGCTCATAGAGACTGGAATGTGATTTGTTTCCTTTTGCTTGTTCCTTCAGCACAAATCCCATGTTGATAGAACTAGTCCCACTTCTGCTGTTGCATCCCAGCTGATGGAGTTTAGAGCTGTTCCTTCCTTCAATCTGACTTCTCTCAAGAGGTCAGTAGAGAGATCAGACACACTTGCTTCTTGTTACAGTTTTCTCTTCCCTCCTCACTTGCTGGTTATTCAGTAGAAAAAGGAAGAGCAGTCTTATTTCCCTTGATACAACTGATAGAACTAGATACAAGTTTGAAAGACCTATCCTGATACAAGTCATTAAAAAAGAATAAGCAAGTTGCTTCTATAAGGTTAAAGTTTATTTTGCATAGCTTTGCTCAGAGAACTCCTGCCTAGAGATTCTGCTTACTGGTAGGCACAGTTTGTTCTCAGAAAAAACAATCTGTTTTCTCCTTATTTACAAACCTTTTCTTTTAGCTAGATATTTATAGTTACCTTTATGTCATCTTTGAATTGTTTGACATTTATTTATCATTTCTTAACTATCATCAGCTTTAAAGCTTCACTCCTCACCTTTTCCCAAGGATGCCATTCTGTCTGATCAGATGCTGTAATCCCTCCAGGTAACAGCAGGTCTCCACAGTAGCAGTCATACCAGAATTTTTGTTCCTTACCCATTAAAACACAGGTTAAATTTGTTCCTAATTTTCTACTTTTTCTGGGATGCTAAACAATTTTTCTGTGTATCCCATTATGCTTATAACCTATAAGGAATATATGAAGGCCTAGTTTCTCTAATACTTTTTTAAAAAGTTCTTTAAACAGTATTATATTCACAATTGGCCAGAATTATTATTGTTACATCTACAGCTACATTCACGTTTATTGACAGTTTTGGAGTTTATTCTGTTCAGTATATTCTCAATTTACTCTCTTGAAAAAATAGTTTTTCATATGCTGTCAGAGTTGAATAATATGAAAAATAATAGAATTGATTTTCATTATGCTGGTTTATATTATGTATCTCCTTGGTGCAGTCCCTGCAGACCATCTGCCATGTTGTAGGAGATGGTGATTTGTCACCTTTCCACAAACATCAGGGACATCTGTTCTGGGTTACAGCTTTCTGTGTAGTCTGTAGCTGAAGATCTAACTGAGCTCCTCTGGAGCCTTTTGGAGAAATGAAGATTGTAGGACACTTCTGCTACCTCTTTCTTCTGGGAGAAGAGACAGCCACAGTTTGAGGACAATTTTCTCCTTTCTTTCTTCAGTTGCAAGATAAATGGCCCTTCACTCACTTCCCATCCTTTTTTTGTTTGGCCAAGTTATTGCACAACAAACAGTTGCAAAAGTGCTTAAGAGTACCCAGATGTGCTTGGATTAGGGAACTGAAATACATTCAGCTTCCATCCTCTGCTTTTCCAAAATGACTTTGATAAAAAGTATTTCAGAAGTTGCATGGAAATTCTTTGTGTCCTGCTTAAAGGAAAAAGCCTGCAACAACATCCAGTGATCTGTTTGAATAGGACCAGTTTTGTTCTGAAATGCAGGAATTTCTCTTGATCTCTCAGATGCTTTATAAATGCTGTGGTCTGACAATCACAATGTCATTAAGTCAGACATGCCATGGTACCTTTCACAGGAATACTCAATATTTGACTTACAGGTGTTTAATCTGTTGTCAGCACTTCAACAGGAAAACCTTTATGATGATGTTGTAGTTAATTGTTGCATGAGGTCTGTTTAACAAATCATTAAGAAGAAAAGTTGTGCTTTGTTCTTTGTTTAAAGCCAACCTTTCCCAACCTTGAATGTTATGACCTTTACACAGTAATAGTCCAAATTAATTCAAGTTTGGATGTCAATACTGCCTTCCATGTTTCCTTTCCATTTATCTTGTACACATTTGTAAATCCATCAGGAAATTAGACTGTCTGTTCTTGATAGAGTTTAAATCTGAACAAACAAGAGGACATGACATTAATTGCTCTCATCTAGGTAGAAGAGGAGTTCTTCAGAGTAATTTCATATCTCTGTAATAGTATACATTTAAAATGGGAAAATGTAGAAATGCCAAAAAATAGGCTTAACTGAGGAATAACTGAAAGCAGAAATGGAAGGTGGAGCACAAATTAAAGTGTGTCTGAAAGGCTCTGAGACAGATGGAGAGACCACTGGACTGAGAACACAAATATCTTTAAAACCATGAAAAACATGGCTAAGGGGAAAGAAACTTCAAATAAACAGCTGACAATGGATGCTCTCTTCACATCGTCCATCTAACAGAGCTGCCATGGACTCAGGCACATAATTGGCTGTTTCTGCTTAACAGATGTCCAGAACATCTTTGGAGAAACCTTTGTGTCCACAGTGTTCTTCAGTGGAAAAGGGCCCTCAATTACTTGGGGCAGTCCAATCCATGGAAGTCTTTTGTCTCATGTTGCAAACCTCGGTAACCTGAGACCAGGTTATTTCATGTTCAGAGTTTAACGTGGAAAAAAGATCCAGCTAGTTTAAAGTTGTACTTGTGAAGTGAGTTACTGCCCTGTATAGATGACAGATATCTTCATGAGATGGTTGTGCTAAAGCCCATAAATCAAAACTTTGTTTCCTCAACCCAGTGGTGTAACACAAATGGACTTAACACCTTTTGGAAATGGTAGCCATGTGGATGTTCTCCTTGAGTTGCACATAGCAGTAGAATATAGTATCTTTCATAACAGTACATAGTAGTATCTTTTTATTTCTGGAAAGAACCTACTTGAATTATGCTCTTGATTACTATGTCAGTGCTGTTTTCCCAATTTCTTCCAATTGTGGGAGGTTGTTCCTCATAATGAAATTTCAATTCCTAATTGAATTTCCCAGTGAGTTACAGTGTAATTAGAGGCTGTATTAGAAATTACTTTCAGATTATCTCAGAAGTCCCCATCATAATATTGAACTCTTGCATATACTTCAGGTTCTGCAAGCTAAAGGGATGAGCACTGGAAAAGGTGTAGCTGAAAAGCTCTAGTGTGGACAGAATCATTGCATCTAAGAATGCATATTTCTAACCAAATAAATCTATTTTTTGTCGCCTTTTAGGTTGTCAAGATATTGCAGATGAATTTAGAGCACAAGAAATTGATGGACAAGCTCTCCTTTTGTTGAAGGAGGATCACCTAATGAGTGCAATGAATATTAAGCTTGGACCTGCATTGAAAATCTGTGCACGTATCAATTCCTTGAAGGAATCCTAGGAGGTGAACACGAAGGTTTAAACAACAGTTTCTCAGTGACAGAACTGACAGTAATATGCCAACATCTTCACTGTGGCATGAGTGTTACTGTGATGTTTTGTTAAATTGATGGGGTTTTCCCCACATAAAGACTTAAAAACGTTCCTTTGATTATACCAAGTAGTCCTCTGTAGTTTCCAACAACTAATAGGTTCATGGTAAAGCCTGAGTAATATTTTGAGTTGAAGTTTTTCATGTAAAAACATGGAGTGAAATACGCTGTGATAGGTTAAATATTCCCCATCATGTACTTCATCTTATGAGTTTAAGGTTAACACCCCAGCCCCCACCCCAATCTAAACACCTTTTAGATTGTGTTGCTGTAATCTGAAAGATTTTTTTCCCACATACAGCAGTGTTTGGACTGAACTGACAGAAGTGTCCACAGGCCCTGTGGAAGCACTAGTACCAGTAAAATGCTATGCATTTAGTTGTGCTCTCTGAGTTTCTTTTAGTCTTGAGCTAATTGTTTGTAAGGGGTAGGTTGGCAGCTGGCTTACCCTCATCTCTGCCACTATAGTATTTTCTTGAAGTCTGTAAAATACTATAAACCTTAGAGATGTCCCATCAAAATCCTCATGATCAGGCTACTGACACTCCTGCCAGAGGTAACTGAAGCACATGTTACTTTACTCTTTGAATGCTGCTATGCACTAAGGGGGCATTAAGTGTTAGGTTTGTAGTTTCACATGCTGCTAGTTAAGCTAGACCAGCAGTTCTCAAATGGGAGATCAGAGTGGGCCCTGAGGAGGTGTGTGAGCCCTCAGAGTTGAGGTTCCCAAATGCCTGGGTGTGAGGGGCTGAACGCTGCAGCCAGAAACAGTGTTGAGACAAGTTACTGGAGAGGCTGGAGGTAGAGAAGGGACAGCATAGCTCAGATGTTCTTTTAACTGATACCTCTTCTGACATGTCTTTCCCTGTAGTGCATTCCCATTGGCCCACTGGAAGCTCCCAAGCACCTTTGTTTGTCCCCTGGCCGGTGTGAGCTGGGCTTGCAGGACTCTGAGGAAGGAGCACAGGGCATTGCTCCATGAGGCCCCTTCAGAGCTCACTGTAGGAGCAGCTGCTGCTGGCATGAGGGAGCCCAGAGCTGTGGGTCAGCAGAAGGAATACCAACACTTGGCAGCTCTAGGAGAAATCTCCAGGGGCCCTGCTTTGTCCCTCTGGCAGGAGATTTTGTCTTGGATGCTGCAGATTTAGGCAGTGGGATTTTAGTGTCTCCCACCATTTTCCTTCTCACGCTCTTTGTGGAACAAACACGTGTTTCCCCAGTTTCTGATGCTCTTGGGAGCTGCCTGAGCTCTGAGGCAGCAGCACCTTCTTGGCCTTTGCTTCTCCATCACCTGTGCACGGATGTTCATGGATGTATTTTGTACCTTCTGTGCCCTCCCTTTTGCAGCTCCACTCCCCTTGTGTACAGACCTGGATCCCTAAACTCTTGTGTAGGGAAAGAAGGGTACGTGTGCTGGTAGTTGTTGTGTATATTTGAATTAAATATGTGTACTTGTCTGCAAATAATGTATTTTGTATTTTATGCAAATTAATGCATTATATGTGATTGTGTAAGGAGGTATTCGGGAGGACTGTAAAGTATTCCTGCAAAAAGAGGAACTGACCTGAAGTTTGAGAACTGCTGCCCTAGATCAAAAGGAATCAATGCACATACACTGGCTGAAAGGCAGGTTTGTGTATTATTATGTATAATATTTAACTGATGACTTTAAAGAGTAAATTGGGATTACAGAAAAATCTGTGCTTCATTTTCCTTTAATTAGACCATTACTTTGTTTCCACTAACAGACTTTCTATCTAATCTTCTGGAGATCAACATTAGAACAATTGTTTTTAATTACAACTGTTTGAGCTTATTAATAGCAGATATCATCAATATTTTTATTAACCACTGAAGCTCCAAGTTAGGACAACCCATTGCTGTTACACATTGGTATGTGGTGAGAGCCCTTGTCCAAGTGTCACCAAAGGCTTTAGAGAAGGAATTGATGCCTGGGTTTATTTTGGAGAGAAGTTGCTAAGCACTTTCTAATTTGTTTTTTCTGTCTTCGATTACTGTTGTAAAATAAACTTCTTAGTTGAAGGTCCAGCATTTGGCAATGTTCATCTGAAAGATGTTCAAATGATGGAGACAGTGTGTTCCCATTTGTAGCATTTCTGTAAGATACACAGTGTAGCATATCTGTAACATATGTTCTAAAGGATATGTTCTGTTTTGATGAGCTAATTGAAGACTAAAGATATCTTAGATATTTATCCTTTGGCTTTTGTCTAAAAGTTTTATTATTTTTATACGGAAAGTTCACTGGCTAATTTTTAATCTGTCTTCTGATTGTACTGTTCTTAGGCAATGTAAAAAGTAGGGCTGCATAAGTGTGGTTTGATAATGGCTTAAGGCATATTAGAAAACGTGGACTTAGGAGTCTTATTTAGACCTGCAGTTAATCAGTGTTACATGCATGAGAATTTCATGGCTGTTTTAATTTTGCTTTATTAGGCAGCTTTCAGGAGAGCTCCTCCAGCTTGTGTTTGTCCAACTCACTGCCAGGTGCCAGGAGCTCAGAGCAGACCCCAGAAAGGCACATCTGTTCCTGTTCTTCTGCTGCGTGACATTCCCTGTGGGTTTGGGAGAGCCACAGATAGTGAGTTGTGCTTTAAATATTTTTGAATGCAGCAGCTAAGAATGTGGGCCTTTTGCAGATTGGAAGTTTTTTCTCCCTCACTTATTTTGGTATTAAACTGGAACTTAAAAGCAGAGACAGCTGTACCAACCTGTGCTGGTAGAACTGCACTCCTGTGGGAGTGTTTGCCAGCATAGCTGTGTCAATAAAATCAGATTTAAAAAAAAAAAGGCACACTTGTATGTGAAAATAGGCTGGAAAATTTCCAAGTGCAACTGAAGACTACTTCAGAAGCTTTTGAACTTACTCAAAAAAGCAATATAATACTTAGACTAATAGTCCTCCAGAACCATTTTGCTTACCAGCCACTTTTTGCTGTTCAAATAGGTGAGGTTTTCCCAGGCTTATACTACCATTTCCCATGGCTTTCCCACACATGACCCCCTTGCAAAAGAGGAAGTATTGCAGGTTTTAATTGACTGGTTTTTAGCACTTGCTCCCACTGGATGTATCTACAAGAAATCCTTTTAATTAGCTTTGTTTCCTGGGGTTTTGCTTTCTGTATTCAGACTTCTGCTGTTGTGGGCTACATCTCACAGTAATCCCTGCAGTATTTCAATTCCTATGGGAAGAAATGCAGGATGTTGTGGGATCTTTGCTCAGAAAGGAGGTATTTTGCATGGCTTTTTCCCTTCCTTTTTCTCGAGTAGTCCCCATCCTGCCCTACTCCTGAATGCAAACTGCAGCATTAGCTCAGGGCAAACCCTTTTACAGAGCACTGGGCTGAATGTGGCTGTCAAGATTTCATCCAGTAGAATTAGAATTATTACACTTGTCTCAGCTTCAGGGTTTATTCGGGGTTTTAAGGAAATACACAGGAATGATCAAAATGGGTGCTCAGCCTCCCCTGCTTCATCTGGCTCACATTGCTGAGCTTTGCAGCAGGAGCAGGGAACTCTGGTGAGGAAACTTGGCCACCTTGTCCCCGATCACCAGAGAGTGTTTGAAGGCTTTTTAGACAGACAGTTTTGTAAATCCCTTCTTTACCCATTAATCCATCATATTTTTTCCAGAAATGAAGTTCTGGATGGCAGGTAAAACCTTTGCTAGGTTTTTATCCATGAGATATCTTAAATGGAAGGTTTATGTCCTGCAAACATCCATTTCCTCATTTCTTTCCTGTGAAAATATTTTTTTTTACCCCCTGACTTCTTTTTGGACAAATCACAGTTAGTAATCCAGCCTTTCAAATAGAAAGATGGAGTCTACCCTAAGTGCAGATGTGGCAGCAAGAGGAAAGGAATAGGATAAACCCAAGTATTTTGAGCAGGTCTGTGACAGCTGTAAGGAAACATTAGGAAAGGTGTGGGTTGAATGGAAGTTTCTTATGAGGCTGGACTGGGTGTAGTGTGTCACTGCCTGGCATGCCAGCTAAAACTTATGCCTATTCCAGGTGACTGTTCTCATTTTAATATCACAGTATCATTGCAGGAACTTCCAGCTCAACAGCTTAACAGATTTCTTACACACTGACAAGTGTAGAGCTCTGAGTGATCAGAGAATTCGTTGACACCTTTTTTAGGAGTCCCCTTTATGCAAATAATTAGGCATCCACATAATTTATAACATGAGTAGTTCTGATTCTATTGAGACTATTCAAGTTCATTCAAAGTAAGCATGTATAAAAAAGCTTGCAGGGTTATTTTCTCACCAGTATTGCATAGAGATGTCCTGTTAGCATATATTTAGAAATATAGTTGTTATCATTAACCAAACTTCTACTCATCGATTGTTCCAGGCTGCAGATAATGACTCTGCAAAAGAATCAATCTAGGGTACTTTTTTTAATGTTCAACTTAATTAGTGTATTAGAGATGGAGACAAACTGAATTAATTTCAGTTTGTCTGAAATGTTAATTTCAGAGTATTTTGTTTTCAATACGTTGTTTCTATTCAATGCTGAGTGGAACAGGTATGAGCAGAGCTATAAATGAGTAATTTCAATGTAAGCTGTTAGTTGCTTGTAGTGAGTTAATTTTCAAGTCATGCTTGCTCAGTGGGCTGCAGTTTGAGACAGGAAATATTGTGAGGAGAAAGAAATTCTAACTCATTTAATGCTTAGCTCATTTAAGATAACCCTAAATTAGGTTAATTTTAAAAGAATTTGCCTTTAGTCTTGAGAATTTATTTAGACCTGATCGGTTCCCTGTAGTTACATCCCCTGGATGGCTTTGCAAATACTGACATTTAAACAAGAGGTGGTGATTATGGGCCAGACAAGTGCCAGCTGTGTCCTGCTTTATCCCCTGGGTCTCGTGGTCAGCACTTTCACATGTGCTCAAGGCCCCACCTTAAGCTGTGTAGGTTTGTGTAACCTCAGCATTAAAATCCCCACACACCTGCTCATTCCCTTCAAGGTTGTGTGCAGTATTTACTGATCCCTTACAGTGATGTGGAAGGAAAAAAGCAAAAGTTCAAAGTCATGAATATGTTTTTCATTGCAGGTATATAGGAAGCTCACATTCCAGCTTTTGTAGCCATGGATCTAACTTTTCCAGAGCGTGGTTCTGGGAGTCAGTGTTGTGAACAGATTTCAAGTTAAAAAATGTTAAACTTCTAGCATATATTCCTTCTAAATTATCCAAAATAACTCTGTACAGCAAGGAGCTACAAAAAAGAGACTTAAAAAGATTTTTCCTCTTCAAGTAATTATAACTTGAGCACAATTGTACATTCATAGAATAGTGATCATAAATAATGTTTAAGTGCAATACATAACACTTAAGGAGCATTCTAATTGTGTTTTAAAAGCACTGTGTTGGTTCATAGGGTTGTTGAGAGGCTTGTAGTGTTGTTCCTAGTCCTAAATGAGGGTATGTGTGCTGATTATGGGATTAGGCTCCAAGCAGAGATGTTTTCGATTCCTGAGGTGTATCTGCCCTGTGGATGAAGCCCAGGCAGCCTGTGGGAAGGCTTGTGTTGTCCTCCACTACCTTGCCAGGATATTCCCATCCTCTGGCAGCCTTTTGCAAAGTCATTTTTGGAAAGAACAGTAAGAGATTCTGCACACTCAGCTTCATTTTTAAGTAGTCTTTGTGTCACAGAGTGAGCAAACCAGTACTGATTAGGAAAGGTGTAAAGATGAAGGGTTTTATCATTTAGTGCCAAACACTCAGAGTTGAAAAGACATAGAATATCTCATTAAAATCAGTGTTGATTTGTAAGACATTCTTTATATGAGGAAAGTACAGAAGTTTCTCATTAAGGGTTAACACTTTGGCTGCTCTTACCATTAATATCAAATAATCCTATAAGAATTAAAAGCTGTAAAATATTTGAAATGTGTAAGGCTGATGTACAGAGGAGATGCAGCAGTGGTTGTCTGCAGTTCTTTTATTTCAGGTATTACCACCATCCTGGCATAGTTTCTGTCCTTCCTGGCAGTGAAACTGTCCCCCTGTTCTAGAGAGGAACATGGTCCAGGGCTGCATGGCTGGATCCAGGGATCAGTGCTGGGACAGCCCAGAGGCACCAGATGTAAAAGAAAATGCACAGAGGAAAAGCCATAATTGCTAGGAAGGCAATAAATAGGATGGAGATCACTGCAGAACTGGTATCTCCCTCCATGAATAACAAGGATGGAAGTGGGCTTACAAAGAGAGGTACCATGAATATGTTTTAAAATACTTACTCGGGCTCAGATGCCCCAGTGGATGCTACGTGGAGAGCTGCAGTGCCACTGCTGCCACAACAACCTAAAGGCTGATGCTCTTTGGCACTTTCCCCTAAAAGTATGGAAGAATAAATTGAACAGTAACATCAATCCATTAATGTTTGTTTTGGCTGCATGTTGTGGATTCCCTGTGGAAAAAAAAAATAGAGTTTTAAAAACTTCAAATGGCTTTAGGAGCACTGCAGCAACTCTGGCAATTCTGCCATGTTGTGTGAACTGTAATTAGGGGTTGGGCAGCTGAACCACACTGATAAATAAAACACCTCAACAGCCTCACCCAGCTTGTTGCAGTTCCAGTTCTGTGTATGTTTGTGAATCAGAGACCATGAGGCCATGCAAAACACACCTGAAATGGACTGGAAAATAACTTTGCCTTCATCTGGTGTTAAATTAATTTTAAATGAGGAATTTCTCCCTGCCTCCCTAGTCTGTAGGAATTAGTTATTTCATTATCTTCTGAAATGCCTGGTGCATTACTGTATTTGAGGTATTTGCTGGTTTTTAAATGGAATTAGGTTTTGTAAATATTTTGTCAGCCCCGTTTCAGTGGGTGTCCAGTTTATATAACACCTGAAAAAATGCTGTGTCAAAACCTTGTGTTTAGCCATGGTTATCCTATAGCATCTCCTGCACTGACAGCAATTGCAGTTTGAGAGAGCAGGGAGTGATTGCTTAAGGTTGTTTTTCCAGTTAACATTGTATGTGCTTTCCCACTTTTAACATGGAAGTAGAATTTCCTCCAAGTACGTTTTCCAGCAGAAAAAATGAAATAATTTGTGGTGCCAAACACTTCAAAATATGTTGCTAAGTGTTGCCTCCTCTTATTGCACTAGTTTTAAAATTCAGTTTTTGATCACTTACTGTCCTTTTGATGGCCTTTTTAACAGATTTTCCCCCCAAACCACTTTCTACTCCTGAAAAATGCTCGTGTCCTTTTGATTACATCATGGAAGCCTCAAAGAAATTTACCCCAGACTGTGGGTGAAAGAAGCACTATGTGGGGTGAAGTAATAAAAGAAAATAATCAGACTTTAATATGTTTCAGAAATGTAAGATTAATTTATGATTCAGATGTGATTGTGTATTCTTATGGAGTGAAATACTGGAATATTCTTTTATAAGAAAATTTAGCCCACATAGCGTTAAATTCTGCAATTAAATCTATCTCTATAATTGATATATAATAATGTAAATTATAACCCAAAAATTTAAATTTTACAGCGGAAGAGCACACAGTGAATTATGTAAAAGTATGATCTTCACTTTGTGAGTCATTTTTAAGAAGCACTTTCCTATTACCAACTAGCATGTGAATGAATTTTAGATTCTCTCATTTGTTATGATCTGTAGAAGTGAAACTTCTTTAATCTGTCTGTTAATGGGTAAATCCATCCTACAAATGCTGAAACAAAGCACCTTATACTATGCTGCTTAAACTTGCTTGTAATTGCACCTTTTGTTATCTGCAGAGTTTTCTTAATGAGTATTCTTGTGTGAAATCATTGTTCCCTGTGGGTCTGGGGGAATGATTAACCAACCTACAGCATCATTTAGTTTCTCTTCCAATACAACATTGTATTGTGAGTTCAGTGCTTCAGAAATAAATGCTACTTTCATTTGTCTGCTTTGGTTGTGTATCATTTATTTCTTTTCTACAAAATTAAACCAAGTCCTCTATAAAACCGTAAGAATTTGGAAATTAAGAGTACTTTTGCTCTAAGTCTGACTAATTCCTTCTCTACCTTAGTCACCCTTCATATTTAACTATTTTAAAGTAATTTTGACTTCAGAATAAACTGTATTTTAATTTAAGCCATTCTTTAGCCTTGGGCATGTATTTATATATAGCAATTAACCTTGTTGCTTAGATCTCTGACTGTAGTAATTTAATTTTTAATATGTACTTATACATTACAGGAGCAGCAGCAAAGAAACAGCGAAGCTTCAGCACCTCTGCTGTGGCTGTGGAAGTTGCACATCTTGCACTGTTTTTGTACCATGTAAAGTTTCTATTTCTGTAGGAGCTGTAGCTTTACATTAACTAAAAAAAAATATTTCTTGTTAGACAACAACCCTTAACTTCAATCAAGCTGACACAAAGCCAGACTTTAACAAGAAAATACACTGCAAAAAAATCACAGAAGTTGTTTGAACTTTGGATCAGCACCTGTATGTAGCTCCAGCCTTGAAGACTTTATTGCATTTTGTACTGTAAAACCTGAGATCCATGTAAAGGAAATGTAAAATTCTGTCATAAACATGAGGTTTAACAGAAAACTTGGCTTATATAAGCAGTGGTCTTTGAAACATGTAATCTGAGGTTGAATCCCGTGAACTGACAGTGCTTGCAGTGCACTGGGACCAGAGTCCTGCACTCCAGTGCAACATTCACTACAATATTGGACTTTTTTCCATGGAGTGTAGCTCTGGAGCTGTTTCCTTGTGTTGTCTGTAAGGACCCAGCCACAGAACCTCAGCGCCCACACTTATTGCAGCCTTTCCAGCCAGCAGCTCATTAACAGATGACAATCACCACACCCGGCTCATCAGCTGGCTCTGTGTTTTCATTGTCAAACGGCACAAAGCAGAATTTCCAGCTGACAAACGGGTCTGAGCTCCACGTCCCCTCTGCCAGCTCGACCTCGTGGCACCGGCACCAGTACACGGCTGCCAGGAGGAAGCTGTTGATGAAGTACAGCCAGGGCACGTTCATGTCCACATAGGCCGGAATCCGCGCTCCCAGGAACACAACCAGGACCTGGAGAACAACTAAAGGTGCCCAAGTGCCAAGAAAGCAGATGAGGAGTCTGCTCAGGAGCTGCCACTTAAAGCAGGTGGTGGTGTTGGACGTGTAGGAGAACATCAAAGCAGGCTGACTGGAGATGGAGACGAGCCTGGCAGACAGCAGGGTGGTCACCACCTCCTTCCAGCGAGCCAGGAGAGCAGTGCCCAGGAGCAGCACCATGGCACACGAGACTGAGTAGCTCTGCAGGCTGGCAGAGACAGGGCACTGGTAAGGAGAGACACTCTTCTGAATTTCCAGCTCTTCATAGACAGCGGGAACTTTCAGAATACAGAAAAACCCTGAAATCCATATAACCACCACAGCGAACACGTACAGTAATTTCTGGCCTCTTTTAGAGAACTGGGATGTCTGGGAGACAGTGGTGTAATAGTCCAGAGCAGCCACGAGGTACACGGGGTAGTGCAGAATCCCACAGGTGAGAGAGGTGATCTGGGTGAAGAGGCAGATGTGGTACCTGGTGAACCGCATCCCCCAGAGCGCAAAGTCCTCGAAACAGAAAATGAAACAGAAGATCAGCAGCAGCGTGAGATCGAGAAGTGCCACTGAAATGCAAAAGTATCCCATAAAACTGGCTTTCACGTTTTTTGGCTTAACTTGCAACATGAAGAAATCAAGGAAGACTTTTCCGAGCATGATCAGGAGCAACACGCAGCTGGTTTCAAGAGTTTGGTTGCCGTGGGTGCAGTGGTACTGACCAGAACCATTTTCACAGAGTCTGGCAGCCATCCTCCAGTGGTGAAAACAGCAAAAAGTGTCACAGGGCACAGTGCTTCATCTCTGAAAAGGAAAAAGTTAAAAAAAATTTATTTCTTGGTACCTCTACCAGTTAGTTAATTCTCCATCATAGCAAGTACCCAATTTACTCTGAGTTTTCCAGGCTCCTTAATTAAGAGTAAATAACTTCACTAACACATCATTAAATTGCCAACAAGTGTTTAAATTTTATGTTCTTCGAATTACATCTTTGAGAGTTACAAGGTCAACGTAGACATAAGTTACTTTTCTAGTTACTGTCCCAAGGAAAGGTTTAGGAAATAAGGGTGACTGTGCTCCTTTCCTTTAGAAAGCAAAGAGGTCTTTCTGTGCAGCTGGGCAGAGGGATGGAGGTTCAAAGCTCCTACACATTTTGAAGAAATTAGACAATTACAGAAATTGTACAAGAGATATCGCAGTGTGGCCTCACAGTTCGTGATGCTCATACAACCTGTGAGAAATTGAGGCTGCAGAACTGTCCTAAAAGCAGAAAAAGCATCAATGCAGCCCATCCTTTTCTGAAGTCCTGGAACTCCGAGGCAATCCAAAACACACAGGCTTCATTAGTGACTGGCCTTTTTTGTTCACCTTTAAACAATGTGAGTGCTACAATGACAAACACCTCAGAAGAGCTGGTTTTCCTTCGGACTTCCGTAAGTTTCCTTATGGTAACTCTTTTCTGTATGTTAATTCCTAAGGAAAATGAACACAGGATGGCTTCATGTAAATCAGCAAGACAAATTAGACAAAGCTTTCCATGCTTTCTTCTCTTTCCTTGAAGAAGCAGGATGGCATCAGTGACCTCAGCGAGAGCAGAGAAGAGCCAAAGTAAAGACGAGTTGCCTCTCTAGGCTCTGTGTTATCAGCTGGATTTAAATAGGCAGCTGTGTTTTGTCACCCACTTGCCAGAGTCATTGAACACTGGAGTTAGTGCACGTTTGAGTTCGTGTGTCCTGAAAGGCAGAGCTGGAGCAACTAGAAGTCCTTGGCAGTACAGCTTGAGAAGTATCAACAGATACACAGATACGTGTTTACAAGCCTACCTGGGCTCAGCGCTTCACTCTTTATCGGCTCAGGTGCATCCTCTGACACCTGATACGTCTCACAGAACGACTTAATTCCGTCCATGTTTCGTCTTCACGTACCGGAGGCTGCGCTCCTGTCCGCGGAAAAGGAAACCTGCACGAGAACAGGGTCCCGCTCGGTAAGTGTCTAATAACAATAACAATAACTTATATATTGTACCGCGGAATCCCCATCCAGGCTGTGCGGACCCGGCTGCGGGCACAACCCGCACCCTGCGCACGGAGGGACCGGCGCTGCCCGCGCCTCCTCCCGGGCGCTCCCGGTCGCTGCCCCCGCCCTCCCGGCGGGATCCTGCTGCTCCCCGCAGGGACAGGGAGGGAGGGAGGCGGCCGAGGGGGCTCCGAGGGGCTGCTTCTGCTCCCCACGCCCGGCCCCGGCACCCACCTGCGGCCGCCGCTCCTGCCCCGCGCCATCGCCTCCTCCCCGGCGGGGACCGGGCGGGACGGGGCGGGACGGGGCGGGATCGTGTCCAGGGAAACGTAACATAACACACATGACACATCTAACAGATAACATACAGCACAACATAACCGCCCCGAGGAACAGGTTCCGTACGTTGTGTCTGATCCCCCGGCCGAGGGAGACGAAGCGCCCCGTGGTACCTCAGCGCCATGGGGCTCCCAAATCCTTAGGGATGTGGCAGAGAAACGCTTTGGGTTCTAAACGTGTTATGTGGGGGAGGGGGGGGAAAGGCTTTGGCGAGGGGTGAGGGCGCTTCAGCGGGAGCCTTCCGAACCCCCGTGACTTGGCTGCATGGCAGGGAGCACAGGATGCTTCCCTTTGGGAAGCCGTGAGTCCACATGGTGGGTGTTGTTTGATGTATCCAAGTGTACAAAATGTCAAGTGGCTGGGAGGACTTTCTCTGAAAGCAACTAACTCTCTGGAATTAAATTCAGATATAAGTAGAGATTTTTTTCCCCCTTTTTATTTTCCCTTTCTCCTTCCATGGTTCATCTGAAGGATTAAATAACTTCACAGGGAGAAAAAAAAGTGATCAGTACTGTGAAAAACGTGAGAGCTTCAAGTAATCTCCAGCAGCATTCACACCAGCAATAGTTACTTGTCCAAACCATTTTTCCCAGGATTGTTGCACAAATTGGAGTATAAATAATTTACACCTGAGAGGGTATTGCACCTTCTGAATACTCAGTCCACCCACAAGTATCTGAAGGCTAATGCCTTCAAGAGTAGTTTTCTTCTTCTTAGTTCTAACCCAAGGCAAAGCAGTGAAAGTGATTTTCCCAGTGGGAAATAATAAATAAATAATAAACCGTTTGGATGCTTCTGTTGGATGTTTTGTTTTGTCTGTGTTCATGTCTGTCTTTATGACAGCAGAAAATACTCTACTGGCCTGTATGGGGAGATGCCTGGATGGTGGAAATGAGCAACCAGGAGGGGACAGGGACAGTTTAGATATATTTTTCTGCTGATAAAAATCCCAGTGGGTGTGTGATGTCCAGACTATGTCAGATCCATGCCTAGTGACCCTGTTGAGCAGGGTCCTCAACGTGGCCCATGTTACATCCCAGTTTCATGTCGTGGCTACTTCTCAGCTTCCCTTTCCCTCTTCCACCTTTTTCAGCTGTTTTGAAAGTTTGCTTATTATGCACAGGTTACCCCTGTTTTCTGCTCCTGGATACTGTGTTTCATCTTCCATCCCAGAGAAATGATGGTGCAAGATGGGATGCCCTGGAAACCAAATGCAGAGCTTGGCATTTGCAGGTTCTTCTCGCCGTGCCAGAAAAGCTGCTCACACTCAGTACTGGATAAGGGCTGGATCTTCCTTTGCAGGAAAACTTGCAGGTACTTGACAAACATCATGTTTTGAAAATAATGGCTTGAGCCCATCCTGCCCGATTAAAGAGGCTGCATTTATATCCACGGGCAGCAATAGAAGGGTTTAAGAAAGCAGTTTATATTTGCATGCAGGCAGCTGTGTGTAAAAACAGAGAGGAGAGTCCTCCTCCAGGATGGGGCACGTGAAATAATGCAGCAAACCTCCTGCAAAAGCTGCTTGTGTACTACAAGCTCGTGTGATGGTTCTGTGTCCTCTGTTGTAACAAGATATTTGCATGAGGCTTCCTTCCTTCTTCAAGGCTGTTTCCTGCTGCTAGTTGCTTATACTTTCAGTTCTGTTGTTGAACTTAACTGTAAGGATAGGATTTTAGAACAAAGGGGAAAGCAACAAGAGAAAAAAACCTCTCTGATTTCAAATCTAACTTGATAACTTTGTGAAAGAAACAGTGACTGAGCAAAGTGTCCTCACTGAGCAGGGGTTGGGCTCTACCCTCTCCTCCCTGTGGCCTCAGAAGTCACTTAAGAAGAGCAGTGTGGACCATTACAGTTCCTGCATGTTGCTTCTGCCTGACTTGGGCCAGGAGGTTTCCTTCAGACAGGGGCAGGTGCAGATAATGAATACAACTCCTTTCCATGAGAAGTGTGGGGTGTTCTTCCAGTGCAGTCAGAACTGAATCTTTGCTTTTCCCCTGCTCTTCCTGTTTGGGAGGTGCTGTGCTTCAGAAGCTCGTTGCCACCTGACCCTTTATGCTGTTGAGCAGAAGAAAACAATTTAAACCTCACTTTTGTGTATTTCAAGAAATCTGATGTTGGCATCTCAGCCACTTCAAGCCATGTGGGAGAAGACAAGGAGATCAAGTGCATATGTATGTATTTTGATGCCACGTGTGGGGAAACCTGTTCACTGTGATCTCCTGCAAAACACACTGTGAACTCCTGCAAAAATGATTGTGAAAACTCCCTCTCCTGAGCAGTGAGGGGCTGGGGGAGACTTGGTTTGGAGAGGGATGGTCACTACAGCTGTGGGCAGAGCGGGCAGCAGACTGTGGTCATTGTGGAATGTTCTCTGGAACACATTTGTCTGTAGGGATGAGTTCCAGGCTGGTACAGCCTTGCCTGCATCCTCCCCTCGATGTGCCTTTGACTGGGTGTTGCCCAGCTGAGCATGTTTAATGCCCTATATTAGATTTTGTGCCTTGTCAGCACAGGATCAGCAGCTGGAGTTTTGCAATGGCAAGCGGTTGTGGAGCTGCTGTTCCTGAAAGGCTGCATGGCTCAGAAAGGCAGGATGGTGGTTATGAAGATTTAAATTTTTTAATAAAATATTTAACTAATAGAGTATGTAACTAAAAAAATATTTAACCAACTTTATTTTTATCTAACTTTATTTTTAAAGAAGAAAATGCTTGACCAGTGTCCCATTTGCAAGATGTCTTCATTTACTTTTCAGGAATCTTATAAGAGCACAGACAATGTGGCTTTAGATCTTCATTTGAGGTGCTCATCTTAAAAGTAACAGGTTTGTTCTTGGGAAGATCTTGTTGAGGAGAAACACATTTTCATAGTAATTTTAACTTGAAGACAATCTTGTTATAGAATCTCAACTCTGATTATTCAGTGAAAATCCAGTGAACACAGTGCAGAGTTGAATCCATGGATTTTTCAGGAGTGGTGGTTCCTTGGTTTGTGTGCCCACCATGTGCTTTCCCGGTGCCCATGGTGGCCCTGCAGTGTTGGTGTTTCTTGGCTTGTCTTCGACACGAGTAATTTTTCAGGGAACTAGAAGAAAGTACGAGCAAGGCTCTGGAAACTACATCACATGAACCAGTAATTTATAAAACGTGGTTGGTGGCTTGCTGGTCACTTTGATAAGGAACTAAAATTGAGACTAAAGCCAACATGGAGTGCAGGGTGTGAGCTGACTCTCCTTGTGCTGCCCATAAATACTGAAGCTGAGCCAGAAATCTTCTGTAACCTTTTAGTATATCACTACCTCCCGGTAGACTTTAATTTTAAACAAATTCTGTAGTGGCACTTTCACTTAAAAGGAAGCTTAAAAGGGTGGAAATGTAATTTCAATCCCACCCTCAGCATGAAGAATTCAAAACTCCATCTTCTGACTCCCAACCAACAACCTCAATACTGGTTGAAGACTCATGTGCCAGAAAGAGAAAGTAAGAATTTACTGAGGGCCAGTGAGAGTCACCCAGGACTCTGCTCCATGTTCCATTTATTGACTAGCAAAGGTAAAATGCCAGTGTCTCTCTCCTAAGCACCTACATCCTTCACTGGATCCAGGCTCCTGAGTACTTTTGGGGATCACAAGCTGAGCCTTTTCAGTGTTTGGTTTCTGTTGCACATGATGAGGATTAATGGTTGTTACCACCTGCAGAGAAGGCTTTGCTCTTTATCTAAAGCAGGATCAGTGTTTACTCAGTACTGTTAGCTCTCCTTACTTCGACTTGCACTGAAACCCTTTGCACACTGCCATTACTAACTCTAACTCTCTCTAATGTCTTTTATCATAGAACAGTTTTTTTTCTGAGTGACCATTATTTTCACATACAGAAAAATACACATGGCAGAGCAAATGCCTCTGTGCCAGCCAGGCAGGAATGGACTCTTTGTGGACACTATCAGGAAATGTGCCTTTTGTTTTCCTGCACCTGTTGCTGAATTACAGATAAAATAATCCAGTGCTTTATTAAATAAAATGAGAAGCCCTAATGAAATTGTACCAGCCATTACCAGGAAGTCTATTGAAAACATTCAGCAGCTGCTTCTGTCCCAGTTCCCTTACACTGATAGGATTGTTTTGCCTGTGTCCTTGTGCTCTAAATGAGGAGGGCACAGTGCCTTGGACCATCTCACACCACTCTCCTCTCGCTCCCTGGGAAGGATTTGGTCAGAATCAGTAATAAATGATGCTCAACAGCACCTCTGAGTTGTACAAGTTTGTTAGAAGTTGGTGTCCCAGGTCCTGCATCTGAGTGTTTTTGCAAACATCAGGTCATGTACCCTGACAGCAGTAAAGCAGGTAAAAATCTACTGGTTTATTCTGATTCTATAGAGGGGAGCAGTTTGAGGCCAATTCAATTTATAAGCCATGGGAGCCTGGAACTCTAAGGTGACAGCACAAATGTTTGGTGGTTAATTCTGAGCCCCAAACACTTGTCCCCAGGCGGGCAGTGCTGGCACGTGGCACCTGTGCAGTGAACAGGGAGCAGATGGCACCATTACAGGAGTATTTATTATTTGACCATTTCAACTTTATTTTCTCAGCGAGGCCCTGAAGACATTATTTCACTTAGAGGAGGAAAAGTACTTGAAACAACTTAAAGCCACTACATTTTCTTTAAAAACTGGCCAGGGCTGCCCCCTGTGAGCCCCCAGAGCAGGTTCTGCTCTCCCCACCACACGCACCCCGCAGTCAGTACAACAGCATTTCCTTTGCTACTTTAATCAGTGACAACACACAAGTGGCCAGGAGTCAATCTGTTTAGTTAATGGGTCCTTTAATTTTTTGCTATATTAATAAAAAAGTGATCCAATTTATCTGCTTCCTTATGGAGTAATTATTCAGGAGATTTAAGAAGCAAATACACCATATCCATGAATTGTTTATCAATGCACTCATGATGATGTAGATATTTGCACAACCTGAAAAATTAGTATCTTCATCCAGAATGCCGACGCTGGAAGGATGGGAAGCAATTTAGGATAAGGGAAAAAAGTTCTTTAAGTCTGATATGAAAATGTCAAGCTTACCCTCATCTTCTCTGAGTGGGCTGGGGAGACAATCAGTCTACAGTTCAAGTCATCGAGAGGAAAGACGCCGAGTCTTAACTTCTTCCATGCTTTAGGCAGATCCTGCAGTCCATCCTCCACACAGGCAGCAGGGAGGGATGCACAGGAGAAACCCCACCAGCTGCTCCAAATGGATTTATAAACAAATCATTAATGGTCACTTCATATCAGCTCTGAGTCACCCAGCTTTTGGAGCAGAACAACACTCTCCTGCCTCTTCAGCTTAAAACTACTCCAGTTCCAGAGTACAGAGAGGTTTAACATTAAGGCATCCATACAGCTCTGGTGTTTGCTTTCATTTAATAAAGATCAATTTACTCAAATACATGGAATGTTGGCACAAAACTAAAGCTCTTGTGGAACAGCTACCAATCATACACAAATATTCTGTGAGGTCCTCTTGACTTGCATTTCTCCCATAGATACACCACAAAATGGCTTCAAGAATACAAACTGAATGCTGGATCAAATCTCTAAATAATAAGTAGCAGTTAAAGTAAATGGT
Organism: Pseudopipra pipra; assembly: GCF_036250125.1. Lineage (NCBI taxonomy): Eukaryota > Metazoa > Chordata > Aves > Passeriformes > Pipridae > Pseudopipra > Pseudopipra pipra. Next base: position 4,388,716 of record NC_087558.1, on the reverse strand, counting down.
TTGCTTTATTTGTAAATTATGTACAGAATACATTTTTTTTTTCTTAATTATGATGGAGCAGGAGAAAGAAAACAGCCATTATTTCCAAACTGTGCTGCTTCCTTCCCCTGCAGGAGATGACATCTCTCTCTGCACCGGATGTACAAAACCAGTTTGGATTTCCTCGGTTGCTGGCACATGGGCTGGAGAAACAGAGACACTGCAGCCAAATTCAGCACTACCAGCTCCTCTATTGTCAGCAAAATACTTCTGCTAAAACTAGTTTTCTTAGGAAAGTTCTCACAATCTTTCGAAAACAAAATCAAGAAAAATATCAAGAAAGCTGTGGGCTAAGAAGGGCTTTACCTAACTATCAAATGAGTATAACTAGGAATAATCTGAGATTTGGTCATTCAACTTTTACCTGGTTTACAAAAGCAAGTTTGAGAAGCTAAACTAATTGACCAGTTATGCAAGTACCAGAAAACGATGTTTTTCAGTATGTTTGAGGACAATCTGGGCAATCTATCAATCAATAAAAAACTTGTCAGATTGATAAAACTTCTGTAAATGGATATTAATGATTAACATAGTACCAAGTAATCAAGTTAATGGTTAAAAAAAAAAATGAAGGAACTAGATATAAAACTGTTTGGTAACACGTATATTTCAGCAAACGAAGATGCTACTGTATGGTCTATGTTTTGGTGATCAGCCAACAAAGAAAATCCAACCATTTGCACATACTTAGTCCCAAACCGCAGTGAGTTATGATTTTCCATGTGAAGGCCTACTTTCAGTATCTTCCTCCTCTTCCTCCTCACAATCCCCTTCATCTGTTTGCTGTTCCAGTTCCTCTTTTGTGATCATTTCAAAGTCGTTTCCATTGCCACTACTGTGCTGGGACCTGTCGTCTTCGCGCCTGTCACTGTCAGTGTCTGAGTGTCGCTCCCCTCCTGAGCCCTCCGTTCCCGAGTTCCTCGTGCCTTCTGTTTTCCCATCCTCCTCTTCCTTCTTCTCACTATCTGATTTCTCCTCGCTGTCGTATTTTTGCTGCTTTTTGGATTCTGATTTTTCCTCTTTCTTTGAGTCTGCTTTTGGTCCTTTGTATTCGTGTGTGTACAGGGGCCTGAAGGAGTCAATGAATCCCACGTCTGCTGTCAGGTTTGGCAGGAACCAGAAGTGATGCCTTCCTCCAGTGATGAGCCAGATGATCAGGAAAAGGATGCAGCGAGCTGTGTGAGAACAAGGGAGATGCTGGGTTTTGTTATGAACACATAGAGTGTAAAACCACTGTGTAGGAGATGCCCACTACTAATGCCCACCCCAAGCGAGGGACTGGGTGATGTCGGAGGAAAATCCCTCATTCTGCAATAGCACTGGAATAGTTTGTTCTTACCACGTCTCCCCCATCCCACTAACCAAGGATCTTATCTCTGATTTGGCCCTTAATCCCTCTGCTACAGAAATACAACCAAAGAAACCTTTAAAATCCTGGTGACACCGTTCTCACCACAGAATCTGTTCTTGTGTGCAGTTCTGGGGTCCTTTTGTTTAAACAGGCAGCAAACGAATCTGCACTACACGGGAAACACCAACAGGTGACACGAGCCCGAGATCTCCTTCTTCCCGTGGCACAACTGTGACACCCGGTGGCCGGGAGGGAAACGCACACGGGATCCGGCAAACAACGTCCTGGGACGTGGGACCGCCCAGCTCCGAGCCCGGGAAAGAGCCGGGCTGTGCCTCTGCCCTTGCAGGCTCCGCCCGCCCGACACTCACCGACGGCAAGGAGCAGAATACTGGCGACAAAGCAGCCCGCGCCCACGCTGAGGTAATAAACACCGACGCGCATCTCGGCGGGCCAGAGCGGGAACAGCGTGGCGGCTATCACAGCAATCACTGGGCAGGAGGGCAGAACACAAGCAGGAGAAGCATCGTTAGTTTTCCCTGACACGTGTACAGAGGTTCCAGGCTTACTGTTCATTCAAGGTATTGGCTTAGCACAGGGTGAGCTACTGACAGTATTTCTGTCTGGTTTTGTACTGGGTAGAGACACCTCATTCAGCAGCTCCAAGTGGCTGCACTTGGCCAAGGGAGCCAAGAGAGCAGCTCTGGGAGAGGGCTCGAGCCAAAGGGTGAGCAGGGAGCTGCTGGGACCAGTGCAGCAGGAACTGCTGGGGGAGATCATAGTGACCCCAAGGACCGGTCAAAGGCCCAACAGTGGCCCCAAAGGATGACATGGATTCTCAGGAAAGGTGGCTCTCTCAAAGTGAGGAAGCTGGAATGTGTTGGACCATCAGTACCGTGGATGGTCTGTCAGCTCACTGGTTCAGTTAACATCTACACTAATTCAGATTAAAAAAATTGGCTGATTGGGCTTATCCTACACAAATACAGTTCCAGAAATTAATAACATAGTTCATATTTCCATATAACCCATATTTGCCCATTAGACAACACCCCCCTGGTTAGCTTAAGGCAACACAAATCAACAACTCGTGGCTACTCTGACTTACCAAGTACAAGTCCCATGGCAAAAGTTTTAAAGTGAACAGGGTCATAGATCCACACATACACCTACAACAGAAATGACCTGGTTTACAGTCAGAAAACAAGATCTCTGATAAACATCTCATTTATCCCCTCACCCAAACACTCACTGCCAGGCTGCAGTGCTCGGTGCCCTGCAGTCAGCCCTGGAGCTGGGCAAGGGGTCCTGATTCCCAGGAAGGGTAACTGACAGGTGATGTAATCCTGGGCAAAACAATCAGACAGTAGAACTGATGGGAAAATGAAATATTCAGAAAAATACCTGAAATCAAGTTTAGGTTTTATCTTTATTCAATAATGTTGTTGAGCATGAAGCCAAAAACAGTTCTGCAAAAAAGTGAAAAGTTTCTCAGGTCCACCAAGGGGAAACAAAAAGGCCTGTGAGCTTTGAAGAGAAAAAAGCCCAGACTGAACACCTGGAACAAAGCAGGAGGCCAAAACCCCAGCCCATGTGCTGGGCTCAGATCAGTGTCACTGCCCCCTCTGTCCCACAGCCAGTGCTACCTCAGTGTCTGCAGCTGTGACACTCAGTGCCAAATGTCTGTGTGAGGACTGTGGGTCATTTGAATCAGAGCTGCTCAATCATATTAAATAAAAATCTTCTTGGTAAAGTGTGTTTCTGAACTAGAAAAATCGAGGGTTTTTTCTTAGCAAGCTAAACACTTGAATCTGAGCTTATAACTCTGAAAAGAAGCTGATTACTAGAAACCAGCATCCCTCGTTGCAGATGTGTCAGTAAGAACTCCCAGAAGGACACCTGGGAGGCAGTGAGGATTCAGTGTGATCAACAAGTATCTGACATTGTGCTTCTCACAGGGGGCCAAAGTTGACTGTACTCGGTGTAGCTGCTGCCAGTCAGCTGTTCTGTGAGCCCAAACAAGCTGAAGATTGTGACTGGGCAGTAAGAGAGTGTGTGATATCCTGTGTTTGTAAGTGCAAAATAATGAAGAAAAGGGAAAAAACAGCTCTAATGCAAATACACAAGAACTGGCCCTAAATTAGCTAAAAAAAAAAAAATTACTTAAAAAAAACCTCTTGGGAGTTTTAGTTCTTAAAAAATTCCAGCTCATTAATAAAACAAAATAGGAACTGATGCAGTAAATACTGTGATACTGCAAATGCTGTGGTGCAGCCCCATTTGGAATGCCAAACTATCCCAGGCACTCCATGTAAAAACAACAGAGAGGATCAGAGTTGGGTGTGATTCCACAGGAGACAGGATAAAACAGCAAGGCAGTGTAAAAGAACTGACTGAGAAGAGTAAAAACAAGATACATAAGGGAAGTACATTTTTTCACACAAGTGATTTACTTATGGAATTTGCTGCTGTGTATGTTTTATAACCAAAGGAATACAAGAATCCAAGGGGAAATTCCAGTACAGCCACACACAGCATCAACACAGCACAGTAAAACTTACCACTCATCCAAAACCATAGAAGGAGAAATGTGACTCTGTACATTACAGAGCTGGTAAACAATTAAGTTCTTTTGTCTTCCAGAAAAGCAAAGCACAGAGAAGTATTTAAGGCCACCATTTCAGTTGTAAAGCCAGGACAAGAATTCAGGAATGCCCAATACCTGCCTGCTCAGATCACAAGGTCAGGCAGGTATTTTTTATTTCCCCTCCTGCAACTGAACATCATGCTCTGAAAGGCTTGTGTTTGGGTTGGAACTATCCTGGCATGGCAGTGGCTGGGGGATAACTTGGGTTGGAGGGGCCTCAGGAGCCTCTGGCCCACCCTCCTGCCCCAGGCAGGGTCAGCTCCGGGCACAGAGGCTGCGGCACCGCCCGGGGCAGCTCCAACACCCCCGGGACAAACGTCTCACCTCATGGCCACCAACACTGAATTAATGGTAAATTAAATTTTCTTTTAGATTTCTTCAAGCTACTGTCCTACATGTATATGTCTCTACCCTCCTGGCAAATATCTAAAAATCTGGTTTCAAGATCAGCCATCGCATTGCCATTAATTTTTCTTTCAGCATGTCAAGAAAGAGTTTGTAGAAATCCAGTACATGAAGCTATTTTCTGACAATAGCACAGTGACATTCAAAGTTGGAAAGTACCCATAAATCTTACCTCATTTCCATCCAAGAAAACTTGGTCTTCATGTGGCTCAAGTTTAAATTTCCTCTTAGTTTCCTTTTTCTTGGGTGTTCCTGGAGTCTCATCCTGAGGACAAACAAATATTTTTACCTACATCTATAAAATCATATGTATAAATTATTATATATACACAATATATACATGAATTATTACATATAAAAATTACAAAAAATTAAGAGGTTTTAATTTCTACTATGTTAATGTAGTCTGATAACTTTTCACAAACTTAAGATCACATTCACAATTTTTTTTAAAAGTAAAGATGCTTCATTTCCTCCTGTTCTTATTTATTACTATCTGGGTACCTCAAAAATAAAGGAAAATTGTAAGGAAAGAGAAATTTTATTTTTAATTAGTATCTAAAGAGCAGACTATGACTTCAGGATTACATTGTCTTTTCAAATGCATAGCAAAGCTGGGCTGGCATTACCAGGAAGTCTGCACAGAGATCAAGAGCAGGGAACAACACTTCACCATCACTGACCTCATTAGAGTTATTTGGTACTTTGGTGCCATATTTACCACAAGAGCATCCTGGCAAAATCAGTTTCTGCCTGTTTATTCTCTGTCCTCTTCAATCTCTTTCTGGACCTTGTGCTTCCTGCTCCCTTGTCTCCCATTTCCTTCTCTTTGCTTATTTCATTGTCTAAATTAATTTTCTGATTTTGGTCCTGAGTTGTTGTTCAAGTTCCTACTCACTACCTTATATAATCCACTACATATCTGCTCAATAAATAATGACTAGTTTAAAAATTAACATTACATTTAATAATGTACCTCCCCTCATGACAGCAGATTGGAGGAGCTCATAACTTTCATAATCAGCATTTTGCAGCACCTCAGGAGCTGAGTTATCTTACACTGGCTTCTATGCTGACACTGCAGCCAGACTGTTCTAATTCTTTCTTAGCCATGTAGGTTCTTTCTGAAATCCAAACCTTTGTAGACAGAGTATACTCACTAAATGTGAGAGGAGTGTCTCAATGGGAATAACTTTGGAGCACTGTCCTACTAATTCTCACTGATTCAGACCACTGTACATAGAAGAAAAACCACCTCAATCATCCAGTTTCTCCTGCAGGTCCCTAACATTTTAATTTAGGAATTCTGTTCTGCTTATAATAAAATAAGTAACAAAATAAATCAGGAATGAAAACATGAAAAAACACACATGAAAACTTGTTCAGTAACAATAGTTTGAACCTGAAACATCAAGTAAGATGAGGCAGGATGCAGCTCAGTAAGGAGCTGTCACACAACAGGGCAGCTATTACACAGCCAGTTACAGGCACCACATACCAAATATTACGTTCCAAACATTCTTGTTACCAAACACTGCAAAATTGTTTGTGTTTCACTTGTGCAACTGTGCTGGTTTTAGATGTTTGGTCACATGCACATGTGTCATTCCATGCTAACTGAGGTACAAAGCCTCCCTGGAGAGGAGCAGGTTTGGATTAACTCAGCCCACACTAGAAGATGACGAGGTGCACAAAGGCCAACTGAAGTCTCTTTTTTGATCTAGATCTAAATAAGAACAATTCAAAAGGTAACAAAAAAAAAGCAGCATATTTTAGAGATGAAAACAGGAAAAAAAGATAAGTCATATTTTAGAATAACCAACTGTATTTTTCAGCCAATGTGATCTTAACAATTGGTTAATGTATTTGTTACAGGTTTGACTCTTCTCTTACAGACAGTTCTTACCTTTTTGCACTCCTCTTTTTCACCATCCTTTTTCTTTTCCTTTTCTTTCTCCTTCTTGGTTTTTTCATCTTTGCCACTTTCCTTCTTGCTCTTTTTCTCCTCTTCCTTCCCGCTCTCAGCCTTTCCTTTTTCCTTTTCTTTCTTTGTATCCTTGTCAGGCTTCATTTTCATCACTTTCAATGCTCGATGAAAGAACTGTTTTTTCAGGAGTCTTAAAATGAAAAAGAGTTAAGTGCAGCTGTGATAACAACATTTACACTCAATTATGTTATTAGATACCAACCTAGATTCCTTCTCTAACATAATCACGAATAGCATGACTGGAAGGCAGAGGTCACCATCATCTGCTCTATTTACTACACACACCAGACCTAATTATCCCATGTCTTGCCTGTTGCTTTGCTTTTTTTTTGGTTCATCTGTTCAAAACTGGGTAAGAAATGTACTTTTCTGTGGCAGCATTTTGCAGTTATAGATGAATACATAAGATGTAGGAGACAGAAAGCCACCAGGTCCATTTAATTATCTGTCAGGGCTTACTGAGTTCCTTGGTAAGTGATGTACAATAAACAGAACTGCTCTGTGGAACCTGTGGTACATGTGCAAGTATTCCATCCATGTCAGCTACAGACAGACCTTATTGCAAGTGTATATATATATATGTGTGTGTGTGTGTATGGCCAGTGGGGCACCAGGATGTCTCAAGGTCGTCACCAACCAGTAACATCCTTGAAAGGATCACAGCCACATTCCAAACAGGAAGAGCAGTACAGAATCCAGCTCCTCAGGCAGCAAGGACAGAGAGATTTGAGAGCTCTGACCCCACTAACTTCCAATATTGACAATATTCAGGAAAATCCTTCAGGTTACCTTGCTGCCCCAAGCAGTGTAATGAAAGGCTGAGAGCTCTGAGAGAAAAGATGATGAAACTACATCATTTCCACCCTCAAACACTGCAATAAAAATACATTACTTTTGCACATAACCACACAAGTTTTAGGATGCACACATTAGTTCCCAAATAACTACAATATCTTCTCAACTACAGTAATTAATGACACTGAGGAGTTAGTCTGGGTCATACCTGTTGCAGTAATCAACTACAGACTCTCGGGTTGTAAATAGAGCCTCTTCTCCTTTCTTTGCCTTTGCCCATTTAGAATCCAGGAGGCAATCCACAGCTTTTGAGGCTAGAGGAAAAAATGGAATTAAAAATGCATTAAAATTAACATTTATTTTACCATTTAGTCTACATGCCTTGAACCACACTGACCACTCAGTTCTGGTGATGTTCCACATCCTTTCAAATCTTTAAAGTAAGACTGGTCCCTACTCTGAAATGCATCACTCTTGACAACTACACACCTTTAAATCACAGAGTGAAAATGTTATTGTGTTTACTTCAGGCTGATGAGATTAATTTTATGGCTTCCTAATGCCTTGATAAGTTTTCAAACCCAAACTGTAAGATCAGTAATTATTAGATAAAGCACCAATAATAAAATCAAAGCAGCCTCTCCCGCCCTCCAAGTGCAGCCTTAGAAGAAATGTTAATTATCTGGTTAAAAGTGAGCCTACCAATAAAATAATCAACTCGGTGACCCATCATGTTGGTGGATTTTGTTGGACAGTTGAAGCGCAAGTATTTAGCAACAGCCTTCTCCTCCTTGAATGGCTCCCCAACTTCCTACAGTGGGAACAGTCAGAAATTAGTACAGTTTTAAACACATGGGATTATCATTCATTTGGGCTCAAAAATCTGATGTTGCAAAGTCCTCATTATTTCATGGCGATATATAAATAATAAATAAAATATAAAGGATGTGAAAATAGGTCAAGGCATTTTTTCCCGAGAACTTTCTGTCTACATAAAGCAGGAATTTTTAAGTTAGAGGATCTGAAGGTAAAAGTAAGAACCCTTTAACAGCTCTGTAAGAAGAGCAAACTAAAGGAGGACCTAAGAGGAAAGCAGGGGGCACATGGGAAGCTGCTTAAGGCACATGAATGGGATGGGAACAGTTGTGAAGCTGGGAACAAAGGAAACAGGGAGGAATGAGCATGTATGAAATGACAGCAATGTAGGCAGACTGACAGAACACAGAGCAGCCTGAATTTCACATGAGAAAGGAGAAAACCATGTTGAAAAGAAGCTGAAAGATCTGATAGAAAATTTATGTGTGACTGCACGACTACAAAATGGCTTAAACTTCAGAGCACGCTTGAGGAGATTCTTCCAACCTACAGAGTAGGAGGCACAGCAGGATGAAGCACAGGAACATCTGAACAGATGCCATATGAAAAAGGAGCCCTCAGTCTGCACACATTCATGAATTCTGTGCTTTTACCACCTTGCAGAGGCAGCAGAACTTAAGAGATGTGTCGGGCAGAAGGACGGAGATGGGCACGTTCGATTATGTAAAATTAAGATCTAATATTTGCAAGTAGGAATGGAAGAACTTTCTAAAGTTCCTGCTTCACAAAAACACATCTGAAAAAAAATAAATTGCGATATTAAAGTGACTCAGGCAAACTTCCTCAAAATTCCTTCCTATAAGAGTTCTTTTAATCTGTAGGGTTTAATTCTCCAGCCCCTTCTGCTAGTTGTGGATCAGTAACAGGGACATCTTTCCAGACTGCAGCATCTCTTCTGTACCTGTTCTTCTCCTGCTGCCCAAGGAAGTAGATTATATAAGACACAAACCAGATTGGTCATTTACAGGAATTAAAAAAAAAATCAGTTTATTTAAAGATAAATGTTCCTAAAGGCCAATAAACATATACAACCTCCATTACCGCTTTTAAGATGTATAATCATAATATCACAACCAGCATGTGAAGTGGAAATGCAAGGTCAAATAGATGTTGTTACACCAGAATAAAAGCTTCAGATGGTCAGAGTTGTTAATTTTCAACAGTTTGCACAGCTAACTTTCAAAATCAACTGGTTAATGAATATCCTCCTAGAGGAGACTGTTGCTTTTCCTGTCTGAGGACAATTTTTAGAGAGAATAATCCAGACATAAGGTATCCAAATGACCAAAAGACACTGTGGTTTGTCAGCTCTGAGATTTTTAAAAGTCTAAATCCTCTATATGTAAGCAGAAACATGCTCTCACATTCCCCAGTTAGTTTAACAAACATGTGCCCAAATTAAGCCAGATGATCCTAACAGTCCTCAAAGGGATTATGTTATCTCCTTCTCCGTGTTCAATCCTTTTTTTTATTTTTACATTTTTAAAATGTGTATCAGACATCAGATAACTCATAAAAAGCTAATCCCTGACCGTGCATGTTTGCACATAATTTATATTGTGTGCTTTGATGTCCTCTTACATGGTACAGTTGTCCCAGTAACTGTAAATCACCAATGATGGCACCAAGTTTGGTATCAATTAAATTTGAAACAATTCACAGGGCAACTGTTCTTCATGGCACAGAGAGTAAAACAGTGAGAGAAGCTGCAGATATTCACCTCAGTGTTAATTCCCCTGATAAGGTGTTTTTTCTCCTTCTTCCTAAAATATTTATGATTCTGCTGGGTCATGTGATGCAGTACACAGGCCGGGGCTGGCACCAGGAGACTTTCTTGCTCCTTTCTATCTATTGCTTTGTCCTTTCTCTGGGATGGTTTCATAACAAGAAAAGCTTCCCAGTGAGAGAGACTGCCACAGTTTAACTGAGAAAGTATCTCCTGCAATTTAATCCCCATTTTTCATCCTACTTTCATCTCTTTGTTTGCAGAGCCAGGTTTCTGCTAAAATATTAAAACATATGATTGACAGAAAATAATATTATATTTCCTCATAAAGTGAAATCAACCAAAGTTCAGAATCCTGGCCACAACTTTTCAAAGTTGCAGTTCAATCAAACTTTGTGTTCAGTTGTAAAAACCGCCCAGATCCAGGCACTTTAAGCCTCTTTAGGCATTTAGGAAAAGATTAAACAAATTAATCAAGGGGTAGTTCTGAAAAAATTATAAAGCTTTAAACCAGGTAACAGAGTCTTAAAAAGGAATATGAAAACTTCCTGCTATTTAAAGTTTGCTTCCATAGGAAAGACAAAGATTCAGGAAACATCTCAATCTATTTCTAGAATGTTGAAGATGTCTTAATTAAAATTCTATGATTAAACTGTTTTAAAGTAATAAAAAATAATGTCAAACTTTTGAATACTTCTACTCTAGATTTTGTTTAAACTATTGGATCTACTTTAGTTTTACATATTGAAAAATGCATGTTGTCACTAGACAGCATGTGAAATTTAAAGATTTACTGATAACTTACAAACTCTGGGAGAATGCCATTAAAAATAAAATCAACCCAAACTTCTTATTTGTCTAGACAGAAGAACTCCACCTACAGAGAGGAAAAGCAGTGAGTGTTCAGCCTAGTGACTTATTAGAAATGCACTGACATTTTAAAGAATAATTCTCAATCACAATTCTGCTCTATATGAATTCATAAAATGTTGAGATTTTCAAGCCCAGGGACGTTCCAGACCCACCAAAGGGAAAACCCCAATCGAATTATTTACCACTATCTCCCACATCAAAGTACAGCACAGTGCATTTTGAACTGCCTTCAATACACTGATGTAGTTCCCAGTTAATTCAACCCCCAGCTGGGACTGCAGCCTGTACACATCACAAATAACATCTGAACTGAGCTACTGAAACTGGTGTGCCCACCAGCTTCCTTCTCCCCTTCAACTCTACCTAAGCAGGAGTTGTTCAGGCTTTCTTACTCCTGGAACACTCAATGGAATACAAAAGGCCAGAGGACATTTCTGGTTTGGAAATTTCACTCATTTTATTCCCCCTTTGCATCACAGTTGTGAGAAGACAGCTATGACCAAAGACAAGATAATTTCCTTCCACAGGTCTGTAATGTAAACAAGGTTTCTGGAAAATCAGAAGAGAGTAAATAATGAGTGTCACTAACAAGATAAGTTATTTCATGTGCAGACAAATGCATTACAAGGATTTATGCTCCTCTGTTTTAAAGGGGTCATCAAAATTCTTTTATTTCAATAAAATGAATATCTAGCTTATTTCTTTGCTCTTAGATTTTCAGAACACCATCCCTCACAGCAGAGTGCTCAAGCCTAATAGTTTATACAGTTTTCAGATAAGGAAAAGAAGAAATCTGAAGCACATTTATCATGTGCAGCCTGTTTTTCAAGATGAAAGGCAACATCAAAAACGACAGTGTGCCAACCCAGGTTCCATTCCACACACCTCTCTCTCCTCATACTGCAGGGACACTGCAGCTGCAACAGGGTTCTCTTCTCTGGAGATGGGCTGAGCACATCACAGCTTGGGCTGAACTGCAGGATTATCTTTTCCCCTTCCCTGCTGACTGTCAGGACTTTAGACTGGATGTTCTGGGCAGGGGAGTGGGTGCTGCTCATCCATTCTGCTGAGACATTTATACTTTGTGTAAAATAAACCAAGGCGCAGCAGGACAGAGAAGCAGCACAGAACTGGCATGACTGGAGTGCTGGGTGGGAGTGGGCAGGGGGGAAACAAACACATCAGGATCTTAGGACTTGCTCTAAGGACTCCATCTGTGTTTTCTTCAGTGACTAATAAACCCAAAACTGCTGGACTCCTGCACTGATGACCAGTACAAGGACTGCCCCAGGTCTCTTAAAAGAAACTGTGGCAGAGCCATGTGGAGAAACCAGTTCTTCTGGATTACCACGGCTGTGTGCTGGCCACAAAACATTAACTTTTCTTTACAGAAAAAGATTAGCAGATGTTTTTCAGTCTGGTTCATATCCTATAAAAATAGAAGTACTGGTTTTCTTCATTCTTTCTTTTCAACCATTGCTAATTTTTTCGAGCAAAAGCTGTAAACGTCCAGATTTCTCAAACACATCCAAGGATTAATGTAAGGTACTCTGAAGCCAAAACACACCAGCTTCAGTCCCCTTCTAGCCCCAGGCCAGCTGTTTCGGCTTTTTCCCTTCCCACCTCCAAAAATATAACTCAAAATTTCCAAAAAACTGATTCTGGTTTTAATGACAAGTCAGGCTGCTACTTTTAATTCCTATTTTTCTACTTTTTTTGCCCCCTTGATCTTTGTTTTTTCCTCCTCTATCACCTGATGCCACTTAGCTTTCAAAGAAGTTATTTAGCCTTTCTCCTTTGCTATCATCCCATTCAACTTTACCAGAATTTATGAGAAAATAAGGACAAACAGGCAAGCTGGATGAAAATCTGCATTACTAGAAAGCCATTGCACTGTCCTTTCTGCAGATCCTTTCCAGAGTCATTCACACAAAGGTGTAGCACAGGAGCAGCAATGCAGCTGTTGCATTTTCCTTCCAGCAGAGCCCAAATCCTGACAGGACACAACAGTTAATGATTAGTAGATGTCCTTCATCAGGAGAATCTCACAGCTTCAATCAAGGGAAAAAAGTCAACAAGGAAAGTACCTGTCACTGATGCCACCTCAGCCACCAATCTGCAGTGAGACACTGCCCCAAGAGCTGCCCAAGGGCTGTTTGCTGTGTCCCCAGGGGTGGTGTTTGTGTGCATGAACGTTTCTGGAGCGCAGGACACGGCACAAGGCGCGAGGCAAACGCTGTCGATCACAACGCAAAGATCAAACCCAAACTTGACGCGGGGAGACTAAAACTGTGCACGGTGGAACCCAGCCAAGGTAATGAAAACTTAATGCCTGCTTAACAGTCCCACTGCAGAGCTGCCAACACAGTGCCACGTGTTACCCGGCCCAGCGCCGGGCACAGGAACCAGCGCCGAAGGTTTTGTGCTGAAGGGAATATTTCAGGACATGGATGGAACTGTGTTTTTTTCCAAGACATGAAACAGCTTTGTTCAGGTTGCTGGAGTAACAGGCATTCAAAGCCATCTCCCATCTTTTGACATGTATGTGGCTAAAATAAAAATATTAAACCAGCCATTAGACAACATATGCTGTTGTTCTTTCAGTCAGTCCTTTAAACACAGCAAACATTCTTGATTTCAGACTTTTGAATCCTGTGGGAGCCACTGGGGCAGTGATCTGCATCCTACAGACCAGTCCCCTTTCACTACTGCATCCGAATTCATCTCTATGTTAATTACAGTTAAATTACCACCAGGAATGACACTTGGAAAATTTTACCTCTAAAATATCTTTGTTCAAATTTTTGAAGTTAAAATTTTTGCAAGTTTCACAACTTTCAGAGGAAGAGCCTAAACTGTGCAACACAGATTGGGCAACGTTGTCTTTCAATGAAAATACATTCCATAGAACACATCCTTCCTGTGACCACTTCCGATGGGAAGCACACAGGGTGGACTGGACAGAATTATCTTTTCAGACTGTTTTCATGTCTAGCTCTCTGACCCAATTACCATGATTCCAATCTTGATGGCAGGCATAAAATCCTATGAAAATTATTCCAAACACAGGTTCTGTGCACATGGTATTGTAATTGAGCTCCATTACATCAGCCTCTAGCACAGCTAAATACACCACCTGCCCCCAAAAGCCTCACTCCTGTCGAGAAATACAGCTCTGCTTAGTGACAGTGGGGTATTCAGGTGTCAGACATGCTTGCAGTGTGATAAATAATCTCTTCATTAAGGAGCACGCATCACACTAAATTAAGTACACCCTGCTAAAACAATTGAAGCACCTACAAATCCCATGCTTCATTTTAGAAGAAGAAACTTCCAGCATTAGCCAGAAAACATGATACTTATGCTGCAAGTATATCAATAAAGTTCAAAAAGCTTAAAAAAACCCCAAACCCAAAACCAACTACCAAGAAAAACATGTGTTGTTTCACTCACTGACCAATTAAGAACACCCCTTGGGCATTCATCAGTATTCTTTGTTCAGGGTCTTGTCTTCCCATTGTTGCTGACATACACTGGGAACCTACCAAAATCCACATTTATCTCCATAATTATATCACAAATTTAGGCCACGACCTTAAGCGTTAACACCCAGGCATCGATTTAATTACTAACAATCTGGGAAATACTTTTACTGCTAACAGGCTGGAAATTAAGTATGTGCTTAACTGCCTGCAAGACCACAGCCCTGGGTGTCACACAAAACATTAAACTGCATTTAAATTGGGTTGGATGGATGCTTTATTGAGCCGTCAAGGGACAGTCTATAACAATCATGAAAAGAGAATAATTCTGTAATGTTTTACAATAATTCATTGAATGCTGTGATGGATAAGGCTTGTTTAACAAGATTTTGATTAATTACTCCTTGTAATTCTCCCCCTGTCCCCATAACTGGAATTAAAAGGAAAAAAGGAACCATTACAAGTATGGGCAGATGTCCATCCTCTTGGGGGAAGGCAAAGTGGGCTGGGAAGGGGAAAGATGAGAAAGGAGAGAGGGCAACCAAGCAGAAGGGTGACATATGAAGTGCACAGTGTTGAACGGCTCTCTGATCTCTGTCAATATTATCTGCTCTTACAGCAGAGCAATAAATCCCAAACAAACACTGTTTAGGCTTAGTGTTGATAATACACAACAGTAATAAGCATTATAGTCACTGATACTGCAACTGTGCCCAACACATGCATTAAAAACTCTGTAAAACTCCCTGCTGACACACCAGACTTCCAGGTAAGCGAAAGCACCACGGCAGCCTTCACTTCGCCTCTCAGTCCCACCGCACAATTATCACTACATTTTAACACGATCTCAAAGCTGATTAGGTCTATTTTTAGATGCGGCTGTTTGTTTATGTTTTCCAGACGCTAATTTCCTTTCCTTACCGCATCATTTCCTGGCTGGGGCACGTTTGCTTTTAAGATGCTTTTACCATCTGTCCCACGTCTTTGGCTTACGATCCCCGGGCCGGACACGCCGGGTGAAGGTGCAGCTCCCGGGTGTTTTGGTGTAACCCGCACTAAGCTATTGTTCACACCGGTAAGGAGTGCGATCCTGAGAGTACCACGGCGATTATAAACAGGGAACAGCCTGAAATCTCTCTCTTTGGTCATCGAGAGACGAAGAACTTCTGAGGGCTCAGACCCCACGGGGATGAAGCGGAGGTGCCTCAGATGTGCCGGGGGGCCCCGCCGGCCGCCCATCAGCCCCCCGACACGCTCCGACCTGCGCTCTATTTGCACAGTTTACCGATCTGCCAGAAAATTCTGAGGAAAACCCGTTCGCCCCGTGCCATCCTGGG
The DNA here is from genome assembly GCF_036250125.1 of Pseudopipra pipra. Taxonomy (NCBI): domain Eukaryota; kingdom Metazoa; phylum Chordata; class Aves; order Passeriformes; family Pipridae; genus Pseudopipra; species Pseudopipra pipra. The sequence continues at coordinate 4,373,198 of NC_087558.1, read as the reverse complement.
CTCTCCCCGCGGCCTGAGGCGCCCCCGGTGCCCCGAGACCGGGGCGCTCCCCTCCCTCACCGCGGGCCGCCTGCAGCCGCCGTCTGGCAAACGGGGAGGCCGCGGAGAAGCGGGGGAGGCCGCCCTGAGGACGGGGAGCGAGAGGCGCCGCGCGGGGCCCGGCGGGGGTGGAGGGATGGAGAGGAGGGGGAGTCCCGGGTACCTGGACGCGCTTCCTGTGCCGCCGCCGCTCCGCCATGTTGTCCCCGTCCGCTCCGCCGGTGACGCGCGGGCAGGGAGGGGGGGCGGCCTCGCGAGAGGCGGCGGGAGCGGGCGAGGGGCGGGGAGGGGGCGCGCCCTCAGCGCCTCCGCCCAGCGCCGTCCCCCGCCCGCCTCTCAGCGCCGCATCGACGCGCCTCGGTCCGTCCGTGCCCCGGCGCCTCAGCGGCCGGCTGCGGCCCCTCAGTGCCCCGCCTCGGTCCCTCAGCGCCTCATCGACCAGCCTCGGTCCCTCAGTGCCCGACCTCGGTCCATGAGTTTGCCTCAGTCCCTCGGCGAGTCACTCTGCCTTAGCCCCTCACCGTCCCTCATCCCGACTCAGCCTCTGAACCCCTCAGTCCGCCTCGGTCCTCCAGTGCCTCCCTGTCAGTCCTTCAGCGCCTCAGTCCCTCAGTCCCTTCGGGGATCTTTCGCCGACCCTAAGTGCCCTCCCGCCACGCCCCGCCTCAGCACCGCGCCTCGGTCCCTCAGTTCATTCTGCCTCAGCCCCTCACCGCCTCCTCTCAGCCCCTCATCCCGCCTCAGCGCTCTCCCGTCGCCGTCCCGTCTCAGCGGTCTCGGTCCCTCACTGCTCCCCCTCAGCTCCTCACCACCACACCTCGGTCCCACAGCCTCTCACCGCCTTCCCTTCACAGTCCCGCTACAGAACCCCAGAGCTGTTAGGGTTGGAAGGGACCTCTGGAAATCATCCAGTTCATCCCCCCTGCCCAGGCAGGGTCACCTGAAGCAGCTGATACAGGAACACGTCCAGGTGGGTTTGGAATGTCTCCAAGAGAGGGAAACTCCATGACCTCCCTGGACAGCTGTTGCAGTGCTCTGCCACCCTCAATGTGAAGAATTTCGTCCTCATGTTGAGGCGGAACTTCTTGTGTTTTAGTTTATGGCCATTACTCCTCATCCTGCACCACTGAAAAGAGCCCTTCAGTGCCTCAGCCCCTCATTGTCCCTCATCAGTCCCTCACCATCCCCACTCAGCCCCTCATTGTCTCCCCTCAATCCAGTAACCCAGCAGTTCTCCAGCTCTTTGGCTGTAAAAATCTATACATTTAGTTCTGATACTCCTCCATAATATGTTAGGCCATAAAGATGCTCTATGCAGCAGGCCTTTGTTAGCTGATACCTATTTAAACAGATTCACTGCTCAGACCTCCTCATTTACTTATAGAATTAGAGTCAGAAAGCAACCTATATAAAGCAGAAGGGGCCTTTGCCTGAGGTTGTCCCACATACTTGCGCTGTGAGGTCACTGAAGTTAGCAAAGCGTATAATCGTTTATCCTGGCTCCATGTTTCCAAACCACACCCTGGCACTTGGGGATGGAAAAGTATGTGCAGTGCTGTGTCGTCTTGTTCTGTCCTCTCAGATCTTGTTGCCCCTTCTTGTGCCTACAATTTTGGAACCTCTCAGGTTGAAAATTGGGCAATTAAGAACCTAAAAACATTTCCAGCAGCGTATTTGCCCCTCGGTCACTGTGCCAGGTTTTGTGCTCTTGCTGGTACGACATCTTTTTCTGTTGAATGTTTTCCTTTTGCTGTTGCTGGGCAGAAAATCTATACAAGTTACAAATTAAGCTGACTGACTGCAGAGCGAGTCAACCAGAAAAGTGTAATTCAAAAGATAAACTAGGGAAAGGGAATTGAAGTTTTTATGGTTACAGTAAAACAATGCCTTGTAAAAAGTAGGCAAACTGCATTTATTAAAAAATGTATGTTTTAAGCTGGCAATAATTCAAGCAGTTATTTCATCTGCTTGACTTACAGTAACAGAAAAGCCCATCTGACATGGAGGCTTTCTTGCAGAAGTTGTTTCAGCCACTTGTAACTTACAGATTGCTAATAATACATGATGCCTGCAGTAAGGATTTTAGCACTGCATAGCTCAAACCCTCTGCTCTACCTGCACAGGCACAAGCTGAATTTCAGCTGTGAAGCTCTCCCTGCTCCATGGAAGACGCAGTTTGGAACCACACTCCTGCCTGGTCACACTGCCCTCCTCTTGAAGGATGCAATCACCTTGTGATGGGTCATCATCCCTCATACCTCTACTTTTGGGCTCTTTTAAGATCTTACTTCCCTATGCTCCCTGTCTCTTTGAATCTATTGCTGATTCATAAACCCATTTTTAATGCTTAGCTCTTCATTTTGAATGGGGTTTTTTTGGCATGGTATGTTATCTGCAGTACATCAAGCTGTTTGCTGCCAGAAAAGCACCTTGACTATCTGGTTAATCTCTATTTTGCTTTCCCCCCTCCCCTCCAGAAATTTTAATTCATCTGAACTTTGAGAAACACTAAGTTGCAGGAGCTCTTCCTAGGACAGCTGGGCATGGAGCAGCACAGGGAGCAAACCCATCACTTCAAGCAGATCTCTAAGAAAGGACTGAGGGATGGAAACTGGGCCAGGGAATGTGTCCTCCTGTGTAATGCACTGGATAGACCTACCACTATGGAGCACAGAGCAGAGCAAGACTGAAGTGTACCTGGAACAAGTTTATTTGCAGTCATCAGTATGATGCAAACAGGAGAGAAGCAAATGGCTGAATCCCAAAAAAAACCAGGGAGTGGAAGTGAAGGTTCAAACTGCTTGTGTTTAAGGTCAGTGTCTGTCAGCTGAGGGGAAGGCTGCAAAAAGCAGCATTTCAGAACCTCACAGTGAAGTCACAGCCCCTAAAGGGCCAACTGCCCTTGTGATTAGGGTAGATTCAGAATTGCTGTTGGGAAGGATATTGCATACAAGAGAGGTGGTTTCCTCTTTCAACTGAAGCCAAACCAACAGTATTTCATTAGCTTACTTTCCCTCTTCTTCGCCCCAGCTGTGTGATCTAACACAGCAGTAAGGATGCTGGAAACTTAGTCAAAAAAACAGCTGGATACATCAATGGAACGAAAATGCATCATGAGCTACTGTTAAATACAGAAATCACCTCTGTTTGTGAAATAGGTCCCTGGAGATTAAGAAATTATTCTGAAAGGTTTGCTTTGTTCTTATGCTCTCCTTTAGGTGTCCTCTCTTGGCCCCTGAGGCAGGACACTGAGATAGGTGGTGTTCTACTCTTTCTGGTACATATTTTCTTATACCCTCAAATTCACTTGTTCCTGTCAATTTATTGGCATTCGTGCTCTCTGTTGTCTGATTGCTTTGGGCTCAGTCATCCTGGATCCATAAGATCATGTGGACTTACCACTGTGACATACACATCAGAAGGACAAGGCTACATGTTGGCAATTGAATCACAACCATGTCTCTAATTTTCTCTGGAGTCACGCAGCCTTCTGCAAAACAGAAGCTGAAGTCACACCAGAAGTGAGAGCAAGTGTTTGCTGAACAAACCATTCACTTGCAAGAAGCTTATCCACTGGCCCCATGGATAATCCTTCTGGCTTTGGGGGAAGAGAGGGGAAAACACAAATCACAATTACCTCACCTATTCTGTTGAGGGGCAGGAAGGGAAGGAGGGGAGGGAGGGAGGGAGGAAGTCAAATTCTCTGGCAATATGTTAGGAGACATCTCTTAGATCATCTGCAGGTGATATCTGGATGCAGGCTCTGGACTGACCTCCCTTTTCATCCAGTCAGCTTCAGCACCGATTATTGGTTCAAAACATAAGGAATAGGGGCCTTGTGCTGTACAGCATCACATACTGTCAAGGCAGGTTCAGCTAAAATCCACCCACAAATACATGAGTCATAACTAAGAAACACGTTCCACTGTAGACATATCCTGAGTCACTTTCATCTCTGAAACTTATAAATATTTAGTTAGCCACTTAGCTTTTAATTTAGCAGAACAACAAAGATTCATCAGACAAATCTCCAGAATTATCTTTCACTAAGAAGCTTCTTAAATAATTCCTCTCATTCAAGTTCCTTTTCATTTTTATACAACTCAGAATTATTTGATACAAATAATCGACAAAAGTCACAGGTGAGCTAAGAAATCATTTCTCCTGATTCTGTTCCTCCTGCAATTAATTGCATCTATTTCAAATACCAGCTTTGTTCACTGCAAGAGTATATTCTCATTTTAGTAATAACTGTTGAACCCTAATAAGGACATTAAGGGCATATCTCTCCTGGTGTGGGGTGGCACATCAGATCTTCCTAAAGACCACTGTCAGTCAGACTGTGCTGGAGTCAGTGGGGATGTACCTGCACACATAAATGGAAAACACATCAATACATTTTTTTAAGAACCAGCTGAGATTCGGAGAAAAAAAAATACATGAAATGGTCTTGCTAGTTTCTCTGTATTTTTGGCAGTGGCAGGAGGGGAGGATAAGAATGGTAATATTTAAGGATATAGCATTAGGAGAAACTATTTGTTATTGTTTTATAAAAATCATAGATTTGTTGTTATGACTACAAGTGGTTGAGTTAAAAATATTTGTTATATAAAAATGTGAGTCTTGAGTTTACTTCCCTCCATTTAACAGATTGAACCAGAAGCCAGTGAGAGCTTTACAGACCATCCTTCAATGCAAACCATTTAGGAACTGCTGGAGTCCCAAGAATCCCAGCTGTGCAGAGCTGTTTGAACCCTGGGACTGAAAGCTAATCAGCAAAGAGGAGAACCAGGTTGGCTTGATGCTTTCTTTTTTTCCCCCATGGTCAGCAGTGCTTTTTCTGCTTTGCTGTTTTGTTTGATTGATATTTATGTCAGCAATTCACACACACAGATGCCACATGTGCTTTTAAATTCTGATAAATCAAAACATCTATTCATGTCTTTGCTGTACTGTAGGAAAAAATACTGCATCATTCTCTATACAACACAGACAATAGGTCTTGATAGGTTTTCTGTGGGCTGGGTTAAGGGCTTTGCAGCCTCACTGACAGGGAAATTGGTGGTTCAAGAAGAACATGTGGGTAGTACAGAATTAATGTCTGTCTGGGAGAAAACAGGCTTGGGCAAACTTGGCAATGAGACAAAGGAAGGGACTGATAAAGTCCAAGCTAACAGAGTAATTCTTGTGACCTCAGTATAGGTGAGAGTAGGAGCAAAGCCTTCCCAAAGAAAGGAAAGGAGCCTTGCAGCTGCAAAAGAACCCCAAACCCTAAACAAGTGAGAAAGGAGAGGTCAGGTTTTCTCTTCCTACAAGTACTATTATACTGCAATTGCCATAGCAATATAGCTACAGCTCTTTATTATAGCATGAGGGGCTAATCAAAACCAACCACTACAGGTAACAGAACCCTGATGAACACAGTGGGCTGGAACTGGATGATCTGTAAGGTCACTTCCAGCCCAAACCATTCTGTGATAGAGTAGACTTGTTATTTTCCAGTGAATGACAGAGGGCTTAGATAGAACATTATCAGAGCAAGGTATCAAAATGAGCTGTGTCTAGTTTGGGGTGCTTTCCTGTAAAATTTCTGATGCTGAAGGTGACTCAAAACACTGCACAACCAATCAACATTCTGTGAGGGTAAAGTCAAAAATATGAGAAGTTTCTTCTTAGTTTAAAAAATAGAGGCAATTTTAAAAACTAGAGGTGATTTTTTTTTGTGGTTCACACTTTAGGGATAATTTAACATTCTGAAAATTATTTTGTGGCAGATTCACAATAATATGATGTTTTAAAATTTAAATTTTTATAAAATAGCTGGTGGCATGGGTATGGGTCAGTTTGAAATACCACTGCCCTGTGGATCTGGCTGCCTGCTCTTGTGTTTGTGTGCTGGATTAGAAAGAATACCTGACTTGGACTAGGTGGGAATTCTCCTAACTCGTATATTCATAGCATTTTTAAGAGATTTTTCACCTGTGGAATTGAGCAGAGAATGATCTGTTTGGCTCTATGTGAGTATGTATTCCACATCATCACCATATGCAGCAATCATAAGGTCAGAAACCCAGGTTGTCATAGGAAGGATAGTTATAGTACAGAACCATTTTGTTATACGTTTATTGTACCTTTTTATTAATCTTGTCTTTAACCTCAGCCCTATTAAAAAAAGAAAGGGAAGTCTCTGTCCCTGGTAGCCCACACATTTAGTGTAGATACAAAATCAGATACATCTACCTCTTACAAAAAACATTCTCTTCTTCATTAACTGCATCACTGCTATGAACTAACACAGCAACAGATGTTAAGTGAAACATTTCTAATGATGCCACTCAAAATAAGTCATCTGCATCCCCTTGGGATTTTAGTGCCATAGCAGAAGAAATGAATGCAGTGGTGGCACAGACACCAGGAAGTCATTAAGTGGCAGAATTCTGCCAGCTTTTTTAGTTACTTGTGATTGCTACCTGAACCCCTTTGCAGCTGGAATAAGCACAAAAAGTCAAAAAACATAAGAATCAGTAAGGCCTCAACGTTTACATATGAACATAATTCATGAAAGCACATCAAAGCCTGGAAATATTGGTCTGTCTACTGATTCTATGGGGTTTTTTTAATTTATTTTTAACTTTTTTTTCCTTCATTTTCTTTGAAGTGTTTGTAGCAGAGGAAACATTCATTACCAGTGGTATTTCCTTCATTAGAAATAGAATCAACTATGTCTGTTTAGCTAAATCCCTTTCCTTCCTATTTCACTCCACAGCTGTTTGCAGTCCAAGCCTTATTGCATTTTGGCTGCTCCAGCACATCTCCCCTGAGTGCAGGAAGCCATGAAGTCATTTTTTTTTGTCATTTTGGGAAGAAGTGCCCAGTGTGTGTAAAGGATCAGGTGTTTGGGGTGTTTTTCAGTTGCAGAAGTAGTACGAGACTGCAGAGTTTTCATCCCAGCTTTCTCAGCTTTTGGCATCGTTCATGTCGGAACCATTTACAGAAACAATCACACTCTTCAGAACCACATTTCAATCTTTCCTCCCTGGCATATGGGATTGCAAGTCAAGCTTCTCTGCTGCTACTTTAGAAAAACAGGTTCAGTTTCTTCACATCCTTGTCCTTTTACCTGTCCCTCAGGTGTGCTGCATTTCCCTCGGGAGGGCAGCAGGTGACCTCGCGCGGCTTTGCAGCGACATCTCGTGGCCTGACTCACCTGGAGCCGTGTCAGGGATTCCTCTTCCAGGGTGGAGAAAGCCTCGTGTGGATTGAGTCGAATATTTCGTACAGCGAGGAGGTAGGATGCCATTTGAAAACCACGTCATTAAGTGTGTTTAATTAGGTAAGTGACACTGTCAACATGATTGTCGGTTGTACAAAAATAAGTTAGAAATTGTTGCACATGCTAAAAAGAACACAGGTATTTGCCCTTCTTCCAAAGGTTGCAAAGTTTGGACAGTATAATAAGATGAACATCTGAAGTCGCTGTTGCAAACATCTAATTACACATTATTGAGTGCACAAATATAGCAAAGACATAAAATAAGTTATCTTAAGCTAAAGTAAAAGAACAGAAATGTAAATATGAAAATACTCTCCCTCCTCATGTGTTTAGCCTCTCACCATCTAAACAGCTTTATACCTCTTGGGCTTTAAGTACTTGAGGCCACACAAACTAAACTAAGGGGAGTGAATCTAAAGTAGCAACATACAGCAGATCCACAATTTGTCAAACCTCAATTCACAGAACTTCAATTATCAAAAATATTTGTGTGTCCTTTGGAGTAAAGAAGTGTTCTTGCAAGGAGAAGAGTGGAAATACACTGACTTCCAAAGCCTCAGTGGAAAACCAGTGTATGAACAAGCCCCTCCAGAGGGAACAAAGATAAGTCACACAGAAATCACAATAAATGCTGGGGGTTTATCCTTAGCCAAAAGCTCTATTTCTTGTTCTCTTGTTCTTGTTTGTTGTGAGATAATGACTCATCAGTAGCACAAGTGAGGGGAAACCATATTTTTGCAGAGAAAAGGGAGTTTTCAGGCTAAAATGGATGTCTTTTTCCAAAAAGAACACTGAGCATGCTGCTGAGTGAACAGCTTTCCATGGCTTTCCCAGGCAAGCCAAGGGGAAGGTTGTTCTGGCAGAGGTTGGCAGGAACCAGGTGGGTTTGAGCCTGGTGCCTGCAGGAACATTACTGTCCTCCAGCAACTGATCTTCATGGCAGAGTCTGCTGGTGCTTCCCCCTAAACTCATCTAAGCTGTGCAGTCACACGAAGCAAATTCCAGCCCTGGTGATAAGAATGCCTTGGAATAATTAAAATTAATAAAATTAAAATTACTGTCACACATGGTATTTTCATGTCCAGCGTTTAATCCGTGTATCTTCTTTATACCCTGTATACCCTTCCCAGGCACTTAGAAAGGCTTAGTTCTGGAATAGCAATGGGATTAACTCAAATTTCTCTATAATCTGAAGATAATTCCATACTCTCCCAATGAATTCCATATAAATATAAATTTTGTTCAGTAGGAGGAGGAGTCAGCTGTGTGTGGAAGCTGTGACTTTCTCAAGTAGTTTCTCAGCAGCCCACAGGAACACAGTGTAAGACAGATGTAAGACAGACAGTGCACTCTGAGTCTCTGACAGCTTTCAGTGATGCCACTGGACTTTAATGAAAAAATAAATTTCCCTGCTAACTATAGTGGTATTCTTTTCAATGAATTGCACTTGAAAGTAATTGCACTAACATGTAGTTGCATTTTTAACGCCTCTGAGATACTACACTTCCTCATGCTGCACTGGCAACTTATTTCCTTCAGCCACACAGAGGTTTCAGGCTGTAGCCTCTTCTCAAATGCTTTGTAACTAGAGGTTCCTGTATTATTAAGAACATGTTGTGTCCTGGACTTAGCTCAACTTTTCTGGAAAGCAATCATCTGGAAGTCAGCCTGAGACCCAGCTGTGTCACAGGGATTTTCCCTGCTTTCTGAAACGATCTGTTCCACTGCTTGGGAAGTTTCTGGGTCCTGAGAGCAGGGACTGTCCAGCGTGTCCCCGCTGCTGTTGCAGTGCAGAGGGGAGGCCATGTCAGAGGGCTGCTCCGAGGGTTTCCCGGCAGCAGGGGGCAGGGGCACCGGCAGAGGGAGATTCATCATGTAGAACACGTTTCCCAGGCGTCGGGACACCTTTAAAGACAAAGGCACAATCGCAGCAATCGCTTCTCGAGACACTGTTAACGCCATTAGACATCAAGGTTGACTCTCGTGTAACAACGCCAGGGACATCCAGGGGATCCCAGCCATCTCCAAGAGTTATCAGTGGTTAGCAAAAGCGAAAAAAAAATCTCTTGCATTTTCCCTCTCTCATATTTTTCTAAGCCCGGGTTGTGGAAGGAGCTTGTCAATACTCAGCTTGGGACTGTGGGGCCCGACTGCAGGATCCTCCTGCTCCCTGAGAGCAGCAACACCCCCGGGAGAGAGGGAAGGCAAACTGCCAGCCAGGAGTGGGGAAGGTGGTTTTAAGGACAGAAGAGTGAGAGAAAAGAAAAAAGAAAAGAACCAGACAACAACAGAAACACACAGAGAGTTGGTATTAGTGGATGAAATTAAGGGCAGAAAACTGTAAACAGAGGGAGACTAACTGTCCCTGAAAAATGTATGATCATATTCCTTAGGGTCTCCCTGTGTGCTGTGGTAACATGCAGAGAAGCAAAAGCAAACTATGCTGGAGTAATTTCTTTTCTCCCAATATTATGGTAGTTACCTTATCACTGAAAAAAAAAAAAGCGGTTTAGTTTGGAAAAATTTCATCCTGTGAGCTTCTGGCTCATTCATGTGTCTGTGACTTGGGCATACATTTAATGATCATACCTGAGAGCGGATTTTTAATGCTGGTCCGAGTTTTAATCCCATTGTATCCAGGAGATGTTCCTCTGTTAGCAGTGGGAGGGTTTCTCCATCAATAGCATGGTCTTTAAATATCTGATGAAATGATAAAACACATCATAGTGTGCTAAAACAGACTGATTGTTTTTTATGCTTAATCCCGAGACACAAAGAATAAAAGGAGGAAATAATAATTTTATTGATTTATCTTCGTATTCATCTCCTAACGGCACAATGAAAACTGCTATTATATTTGTAACTTTGTGACAACAGTTACCCTCTCACATTTACATTTATTTGGTGACCTTTAAATCTAGATGGTCCTAAAGACCTGAGAACGTGATGAATGTTTATAATCACCTGGGCATAATCTGAGCAGCCTGGGAGGCTGGAGATGAAGTTGTGCACGTCATCAACAGTCCACTTGCGAATGTCTTCGATGGAGGAAATGTCTTCTCCATTCAGGATCAGGCCATGTGCTCCTTGGAGGAGGAAACACAGAAGTTATGGTCCTAGAATTTTGCTGGCAAATCAGGAGGAAGTGGTTGTCAACGTGAAAATTTTTACACTTCTCCAGAACCCAATAAATTAATAGCAGTGTGTAATCACAGACAGATATTACAGGAGTCTTGGACAAAAAATCACCAGATAGTCAGTAGCACCTGGATCTGGAGGGGATTTTTTTGGTGGTTTTTTTTTGTTTACTGCTGGCACTGTACCTACCAGTCACTACACATACAAATGATGCTGCAGTATTTCCTCTAATGAGTACATTATCCAATATTTTTGATTCCTTAGATGTTACTGTTACTTTAATTTTACTAATATGTCAGTAGAACACATCCAAGCCTTTGCTAACCCATAGTGCCTATTGAGAGTTAGGACACATGGAAAAGTTATGGCAGAAGGGAGAAACTAACTCACAATTTCAGTCAGCAATTTTGTTTATTTTAATTGATATTCATTTTTAAAGCAGGAACTGAATTCAGTTATTACTGTTTGCAGCATATGAATTCTACATTTAGTTGCAATGACTCTACCTTAACAAAAATTTACTTAAAACTGGGGGAAGAAATAAGAGACCATATCAATAAAACCAAATGATATCAACATATAACTGTAATCTGGAGATCTGACAAACCTGAAGGTAGCAATGGGTTGTTGGGTACTGGAAATCCATATGGTAATGCTGAGAATGGGATTGCAGAAGGGTACATGTATTTGTCATCAAAAGCAGCACAGGAGCTATTGGCTTCCTTCTCATTTGTGTTGCTGCAGCTGTTGGTTTCAGTAGAAATTTCATGAGTAGCACAGTTCTTTCTCAAGCCTTGCTCAAACTCTTTACAGTTTTTGGCAACTGCAGATGGCTCAGTCTGGTTTTTGCTTTGCTCGTGTTTGTTTGGTGCCTCCACCTCTATTTCTTTCTTGTCTTCTTTCTCATCATCCACTGCAGCTGAGGCAGAGTCCGTGGGTTTGTCCTCAGCCTGGTTCTTCGTGCCATTGGCACTGCAGTCGGCACTTTTGTGGTTTCCAGCTCTTCTCCCTGGCCGACGTCCCCTCTCCCTTTGGAGCGTGGCCACCGGCGGGTACGGGCTGGTTGCCATGAGCATGGTGTTCCCATGGATTTCATCCAGGGTGGTGCGATGAACGTACAAGTCACTGGGAAGGTGGCCCTCAGGTAGCCTGTGCCTGCCACGGAAAGCAATGGGACTTGCTGGCATCCCATGGTAAAGGAAAGGTGCTTCCAGGCCCAGCAGTCCTTTCCGATGGGCTTTCTCCATTTCCTTCTGCTGAAAAATAGCACTCATCTCCATCTCCATTCTAAGAGACACACAGAGCAGGGGCAGTTAGGGCAGCTCAGTTCCTTCATCACCTTTTTTTTCAGCACAGATGAAAACTCAGATAATTGAATAGGCAAGAGAACTGCTTGTCTTGTCTCTCCCCTACAGTGCTGTGTGTGAGAGGGCACAAACTGCAGATGGAATGGCAAACTGGCTGTATTTAATGTGCTGTCACACACATAGGGTAAGCTAAAAGGAAGGGAAAATATATCTTCCGTGGGATGCCCCTAGATAATATTTCAGACAAAAAAGTGCCATTTGTGTATTGGCAATCCAGGCATTATGAGGTGATTATGCTCACTTGGGGTTTGAAAAATTGTCTCCAGGGTCCTAAGGGTTGGAGACTAAAGAAAATAAGTGAATTACATTACTAATCAGAAAACTGTACTGAAAACTGCAAAATTCCACTGATAATTGCAAATGATAAAGAACTAGAATTGTATTATCTCTGGAACATGACATTCAGAGCTAATGCAAAGTCCCTTGGGTAACTCTCCATAGTGCCTGGCACCAGAGCACGGCTCTGAGAGTGTGAAAAGATTAGATCCAGGTGGTAAGTGTTCAGCTGATCTCCTTCCTTGTGGATAAAGCCAATGCTCCAGAGTCTGTGCCAGCTTCCTGCCCCTGGAATAGTGGGTAGGAGGGCTTACTAGTGGGATATGGAGACTACAAGGAGTAGTATTTGTCTCTGCTGTACCAACCTTTGCTGGCATCAGCTTTCTCTGGAGCCAAGCCAGTGACCAAACAGAAAACTAGAGCTCCTAGAGGAGCTTTGAGGAGCTTTCAGTGGGATTTCTGCATCTTTCTTTGGAAAAGGACCTGTGAAGTTCACCAAGATAGCTTTCTTAACACTGCAATGAGGATAACAGGTCAGAGAGACTCTGACTTCTAGAAGAGTGGAAAATTGTCAGAGAAACAGTTTGGGCAAAAGCTATCTATTCAGATTTTTGGTTTGAGCAGGAATTAGTTGATCACTCCATTCAGGGATTTTTCTCTGCCCTCTTTTCATCTTTGCAACAGCCTCTGAATTATTGATTTTCTGCTTTCAGAGATCCAAAGGAAGTGTTTTGTCTGTGTACCATGTCCTTGTATGTCTTGCCCCACTGTCATTACCCCCACACAGCTCTTGAAGCGGAGATAAGCAGCAGAAAGAATTACATTCCTGCTACTCCTCCAGATAAGGTGGTCTGTTCCTCTGAGGACCAGCAGATGGGGAATCACTGAGCTTTGACATGAGGCAGAGTCCCTTGGAGAACAAGGATTTGGGCCCAGGTGCTCAGCAGCACAACTGCAGGAAGTGCAGGAGGCTGTCAACACCTAATTTCTGTAACAGGTGAAAGGACCAAAGGCAGCTCTAAAGGTGATGTGTGCTGCACAAAGCAGTGTGAAAAAAGTAGAAATTGCCAGGGTGAAAAAAAATTGAGGTAAAAGATTATTTCATGGATTTAGGCTGGTTTTTTTTATGTTGGGGTTTTTCTGGGTTTTGTGGGCTGAGGGAAGAGCCTGAACAGGTAGGGCCAGCTCTGATGTGGCTGAGACTGGATGTGATGGTCATGCTTGCTGCTGGTTATTTTACTTGTTTTTCTCAGGGCTTTTCCATGTGGTAACAGCTAAGGGAAGTGCATTGCTGATGCAAATCTTGTGCAATAATCAAGCTAATAATCAAGCTTTGTTGACTGAAGAGCCTAAAACACTTCTGTCATAATTCTCTTCAGATGCCTACTCATAATTTATCTGTTCTTTGCTCTTAGTCTCACTGTGTGAGGGATGCTACCACTGAGTGCTGTGCTGCAGCCTAGGGCAGGAGTGGTTGAGTTTAGAGTTCTGCTATGGAAATGGTGTAGCTGTGAGGGAGGGCACTGCTGGTTACTTAACCAGCTACTGATTACACTCACACTGGAACAAATTAATGGACTTCTCTATAATCACCCTGATATTCCAACTATTTGATAAATTAAGAAAGCTGCCCACCCTGGTAGGGTGGACACATAGCTAATTATCCCAGGGGCCCAGCTGTAGAGGCTTAAAATGTGTGTGACAGCACACAGCTGGAAGGTTTGAATTAGTTTCTGAATTTTTGTAACTTCAGGGTGTTTGAATCGAGAGTTCAAGGGCTGAGGCTGGAGTTTCTTTGTTTCCTTAACCAAGCTAAAGGGTTTGTTTCTTTTCTTACATAATTTTAAGACTAAAAGCAGAATAGAGGCAAGCAGAATGTTCTGTATCTTCAGATCTTAATAGATAATCAAGGGCACTCTGCTTCTCTGGATGACTTGAAAAAATATCTCAACCACTGTAAACAGTAAATGTGTGCTTTAGTAATTGCCAACTGCCCTAATCCTGGCAGGCACCTCAGAGCAAAGCTTGCTATGGATTACCTGGCAATATTTTGTTTTTGAGCCAGTTCCTGTCTTCTGGCCACAGCTTCCATGGATTCTGGTTGTAGAAAGCTGTATCCTTAAAGGAAAGGAGAAAAAATAAGTCTTTAAAATTCACTTGTTTCCTCAAGCAAGTGCACAAACCCCAAAGCAATGCAGAGACATTTTAAAAAGCTTTTTAAGACTTCGACTATGGACTCCACCAGGAAGCAGATATGACTTTAAGTCAAATCCTATTTGTGATCATTGCTTTGGTGGGAATGAGTAGAAGAAACGTGAAGTCCAGCATTAGGTGTTTGCAGGATCAGATCTGTAGTTAGGAATATCTGCTGTTATTGATAAAGAAAGGAGACAGCAGGGTGGTTTTAGCTGGAGTCTTTGAAGCACATGTAACTGCTCAGAAAATAATAACCATCAACTGAGCAAAGCAAACCTGGTCCTTCAAGGCTGTTTTCAGCCTGGAGCCTATGTAATTTTAAATTACGTTTCCTCTTGAGGGAATGTCTTATTTGAGATCCGCATTAGGTGGGAAAAAAAGCTGAAGCCAGAAATACTTCTTTATAAATCAATGTGACATTGAGAATTCATTCACTCATCTCAAAAAAGGAACCATGAGATCACTTTGTATGAAGTGATATGTAAATTTATGTGCAGCATGACACGAGTGCCACAGTTGTGATATCCAGCCTTCCCCTGGGAGCTATGTCCTGTAATTTTAAACATTTATTAAAAGGACTTGCAGTTGCCCTACATGAATAAGGTGGCATGTGATATTATCATTATAGAATATGATCAGTATAAAGCAGCCAATACTCATACAAGAGCAAGAGTTAAATGTAGTGTGAAAGTGCTGTTGATTGGGCTCATTTGTTTAGCTACAGCCTTCTTTTCAGATGTGAAAATGCTTGGAAAATACAAAAAGAAAAAGCGAGTAGAAAAACATGCAAATGACTTTGAAAACAGTGTATTTAACAAGAGCTAAAATGGATGCGTTTAGACCTAAACTGGCACAGTTTAGATTCTCTGGTGGACAGGCTGTTTCCGTTCACTGAGACTGTTTTTCTAAAGAAAATAAACTGTTGGTGACACTACCAACAAACCAACGGCAAACCAGTAGGTGCAGTTTGCTCTCTCATTTACACACTCTCACTTTTCAGGATGCAGACGCTGCTTCGTTACCTGGGCCTGGGTAAACTCGGTTGGCCAATATGTTTGGCACGTTTGGGTGCTGCGGGACGGTGGGTCCGAGGTGGGAGGATATGTGGATTTGTCTGGGATCAGCCGAGGCCATCATTTCAGTGGAAGGTAACAGGTCTCTAGGAGGGAAAAAAACCCCAACATTCAGATATGCAAAGGACACTGCTTAGTTAAGAATAATCAAAGGTCTGTACATGCTCAGGGACAGCACAGTTGTTATTAACTGCAGTGCTGTAACAGGGAAATGGTGTCCTGTACCTGTCGACCAGGCGCGGCTCAAACTGGGCGGGGATCGCCTGCACCCTCTGCTGGCCCGGGGCCATCAGCTGGGGGTTCACTGCCATCAGCTGATTCCTCATGAGCATCTCCTGCCGCTGCCGCAGCTCTGGCACAAAGCAGACACAGCTCTGGGGTCAGTGTGCTAACTTAGAAAGTCATTCTGTCTGCAGTACAACTTTACCAGAAAAAATGATTGTTTTTTTTCCCCTCAAGTACGAGTTAGCAAATCACACTTTTTTTTTTTAATAGCAGCAACTAAAAAATATGTTTCTGCTGCCACCATAACTGCTTTGTTTAAATAATGCAAATTTATACAATCAAACTGCATTAAAACTAAACAAGGATGTGCACAGTCAAGTGTACAAAAGGACAATTTACAGTGAATAGTAATTCACATGACACTATGAAATAGAAGAAGATAGCCATGGATGTTAAGTTCTCTGCTTGAGACAGCTTTTATTTCTAATATAGTTTCATTTTTAGAAAAATCATACTAGCTAGAACCTGCCTTGTCATGAAACATCAACCCCAGAAAGAAGAGCCTACAATGGTGAGCCAGAACATCATAATGTCCAGCTATGGCTTTTGTTGCTAAGTTCTTTTGTGACCTTGACTTGTCTTTCAGATGCTCAGCATCTCTTAATCAAATTCAGAATTCCAAGAGCCCCCTGTGTTAACTTTAAATCACCTTAGAGAAAGATTTCTGCAGTTACTCCTAAGATAAATTTGAAATGCCTTTTTAAGACATCCAACCTGTTGCTGGCTGTTTTTTGTATACTGTAGAGGAATTAGCAATCCCATAAACAGATGTAGTTTGGGTTTCTCCCTGCTCACCTCCTGCTGCCATTCCACTTGCTAATCGGTACAGGTGCTTCTCTTCCAGTGCTCCTTGTTCCCCCAGGATAGACATCTTCCTCATGTGCTCCCGAGGAGTCATGCTGCAGGGAGACAGCACAGGCTTTGCTGGGGTAAGGATCTGAATCAGCAGGGCCAAAGAGAAGAAAGACATTCAACAATGTGGGGAACAGAGCAGGTTATGCCAGTTATTTCCCAGAGAAGCAGGTAGTCCTGCCAGTCACAGCTGGACCCTTTAGCGTTTGTGGGTTGTACTGTTTTCCATACAGAAACTTTCAGGTTTCAGGACAATGCAAATGTTGCCTGTGTTTACACTGAGTTGATCAGTGTCCTTGGGTCTAAAGCCAGGATGCTGGGAAACAGCAGCTCAAAAGGATGTAATTAAGCCAAAGCCTTTGCCTGCAGTATCACAGCAGCCCTGAGATTAGTGGCGTGCTCATATTTAGGAAGGCAGGTAGCTTTGGGTTCCTTTGGGAATTGTAATAGTTTGGAGCCCTCTTTACTGCAAACTTAGTGAAACAGATGGAGAGAAAGGGTAGAAATGAGCTGTTCTAAAAGACATCAACCCCTTAAGGCTGCCAAATGCAGTAGAAAAGGTAAAATAACATGCTTTGTAGTGATGAAAACACTGATAAAACAAGTGAGACTCAGATTAATTACCCATATATGTACAGGTGAATAAAGCCAGGCGAAGAGTAGAAATCCAGACTAAAACCTAATACACTGCAAATGCATGGGTGACTAGCTGCACTGTCTTTGAGGTGGATTGTGAGAGCATTTCCAAGTCTGTCCAAAGAGGAAGGTGACCAGATTAAAAATGATCCTGATACCAGTGGAATGAATAAACACAATATGCCCTGCTCAGGATTTTGAGTGAATAATCTATAGCAGGATTATTTGTGCAGACACGTCATAAAAGAAGCAAGTCCTGTAACCCAGAGCCTGGATGTTAAAAAGTTGTCCTGTATGGAATGCTTTAAGCTGAGGAGTTGGCAGAGGGAGCAGGCCAGCTCCAAAAGCAGCAGTAGGGGCATCTGAACACTCATTTCAAACCAGAGTTGCACAGCAAATGATTGGGTTTTAATTTCTTTTTTTTAAAGTATGTTGAAAGTAGGGGCTTGAATTTCTATCTCCATTTAGCTCTGATGAAATGGACTCTTTCTGTCTTCTGAAAGAAGGAAGATGTAATGCCTAAGTGTTCTCATCCTGTAGATGAAGAGTCATAGCTCCATGAGTTCAGCCAGCATTTGGTAGAGGAAACAGTGAGGGAAATGCAAAGACAGGAGCACTGTTCATTATCCAAAAATCAACTGGAACTCAAATCCTGTATTTTGTTACCCAAGCCATTTATAACTTAATCATTATAACTTCGTTTGTTGCCTTTGCCCTATTGATGAGTTGAAAAAGAATTACAGGAAAGCTCTCAATCCAATTCACATTTCTCAGGAATTTACCATTTCCTTGGTATGGTGAAGATACTTGGTCTGAACCTCAAAATGTGTTTTCCAAAAGGCAGAGAAGTGAGTCATTTCAGCCGTTCAGACTGAGAGTAGAGGCTGCACTTGGACTACCCCACTGGTGCTCCCTCAAAATAAAAAATTCTTTACATTTGTAAATGTAAATGCTGGATTCTGTGTTGGCCAAGATTCAGGTCTTCCTGGCAGCAGACATCCTGTCAAATCCAAGACTAGCACCATGTCCTTTCTTCTTGACATATGTATTACCCAAACATGTGCTGCTGGATATATTTCCATTTGCCTTTTTTTTTTTAGGATACTTTAGACTTAAAGCGATTTAGGATGCTGGTGCTTCATGAAGAGCATTTGAGCTGCCAAAGTGCTTCTGAGCTGCTAAAGCATTTTAAAGCTCAGTACTAAAGCGATTTAGTGCTGAACTAAACTTTTCAGCAGCTCAAAAAATAGGTGGCAACTGGGATGACGGTATTTGCCACACCATATTGTCCAGTGAGCCATTTAGGTGGTTTCTTGTCATGGGTAAATGACTGCATTAAATGTTCTGCAAAACAAATTGCAATTTTAAACTTCATGTTGACCTCCTTACAGCCTGATCTTTGGCCTTTGCTTGGTGCATCTGACCAGAGCAACATGATCCACCTAAAGATGTCAGTGCTTATTGCAGGGGGATTGAAAAAGATGGACTTAAAGGTCCATTATAACCCAAACTGTTCTATGATTTTGTGATATGAAGATGCAAAGAAACCAGCAGAGTTCCAGATAGACATAATAGAAAAAAAATCCAGGTTTTAAACTTTTTATGTGAGGGAACAGGGAAAGTATAGTTCTGATACTTTTTATTCTAGTAAATCAGAAAAAAAACCCCTTAAAAATTAGTATTAGCACTGAGAAAGTTTCATCTGTCAGATGACTGACAAGTTGTACCACTTTTGCTTTTTAGGAACTGCTGGAATGCATTGATCCCCTGTTTTAGTCACAGCTGTGAATGTGCTGTATTCTGGGGAATATGTTCCTGTGTGGGAAAAAGACACAGATAAAAGACACTTCCTTCATCAGGCCTACCTAGAACTTCTACACTTGCCCCTAAAATCACACCTGTGACTAAAATTAGGTTGTTCAGCTCTAAAGTGTAGAGTCATGGAAACCCTACTGGGAAAAGATCCATCTTTTCTGACCCAGATCCCCCATGTGGGATCCCATATACCCTGTCTCTTGTGACAGATATCTATCCACAGCAGTAACTGTGGTTAGAAACCAGTAGCACCAGTATTGCTG
Organism: Pseudopipra pipra; assembly: GCF_036250125.1. NCBI lineage: Eukaryota > Metazoa > Chordata > Aves > Passeriformes > Pipridae > Pseudopipra > Pseudopipra pipra. Next base: position 4,353,985 of record NC_087558.1, on the reverse strand, counting down.
TGTTCTCTGTGCTGTCTGTGCAGTCTCTAAAACAAATCTGGATTTTGTGTTGGATGTGATACAGTGTCTGTTGACAGGCAGTCTCTCACACTGCCTCCTTTCAGAGCTGAAGCAGAAACTATTAAAGAATTTGCTTTAAAACTTTCTTTTAAAAAGTGAGGTTTTCCCTGAATGAGGGGTATTGAATGCAGCAGCACCCACAGTGGAGTTGATCCATGTTTACTGATAGATTAGAGGACCAAGATTCACAGAACATCACTTCAGGCAGCATCCATTGCTTCAGGCAATGTGCATCACATAAACAACCCAGCCTTGCAAAGGTAGACTGTGTGGTGGGTTGGTTTGACAGGGAAAAGATATAGTACTGAAAAATAGGATTGAAAATTCATTGATACCTTCTTCCACTCAAGCTCTAGCTTACTGCTTCCATTGACCCAGTTTTTGAATCATCATGAGCCAAAAGGAGGGTTTGATTCCTTAATGAGGTTTTCACTGGAGTTGCTTCATGACATCATTGGTGTGATAATCAATCCTTTTTAACTTAACTTGGATTTTTTTCTCAGATACATAAAAATAACTCCGGCATTTGTGATAAAATAAGAGATGCTATTTCTACCAAAATTATAATCTACTTCTTCAAGTTGAACGGCAGAATATCAGTTTGGTTCAAATTTAACACAAAGACCATGTTTTGTATGTATATGTTATCTATATTAAATTATTTCTTAATATCCCCAAATTTCCTGCTCAGGGAAGTATTGAATTGATCAGGTAGGATAAACAGTTAGCTTACTAACATCCTGTAAAGACTTGTATGTAACTCTGTGTCTGGAGGTGGTACTGAACTTGACTAATCTATGTTATTCCATTTGGAAAAGCACCTCTTTTGGTTACTTAGCTGTGGTTCTGCCTGGCAGGTCAAATTTAGGGTACTCAAGGTTCAGACTCTTTTCATAAGAATGGGCATATTAGAAACCACATCAGCAAAGCCTCTGTGAGGGAACAGGGAAAGTATAGTTCTGATACATTTATTAGCTGGGATTTGAGGGTGGCTCAAAATCTGGCATCGGGGTTCATATAAATTCATACACACCAGCTGTCCAGCGTTAGATTCATATATGGCTCTGCTCTGATCCTATTGCACAAATCCTGGCTGTACAGCACATTACGGGGATGAAGACAAGTTAATCTCTACTTTTAGAGTTTTACCCTTAGCAAACCCTTCTTGGCAGCAGGCAGAACCACTCACCCAGGACTAATTCTGTCTCAATTTATTAGATGAGAAGTGGCAAGACACGAACTTCATGAACCAGAAGCATTTGCAAATCTAATCATGCTCCCATGCAGTTTCAAAATGTCTGTACCAGGCCGTGTGTCCATGTTATTAATTGCATTGGCAAGATACAGTATAGTCTTATGTATAATATAGGCTTGCTGGAAGACTTGTTTTTATAGTTAAATGCATTAAGGTTTCATTAACTAATATTGCTTTTATTTATATCAAGCACTTTTTAAAGTCAATGTTTGGTGTACCTCAGTAGTGGCTCCACAGACTGTCTGGAAGAAGCTGAGTATTATTTAAAATGCTCAGTTAATCTGTGTCAGAGACATCAGTCAAACATATAAACATGTATCCCTGCTTATGACTGAAATCATACATGGTCTCATTTGTGTTTCCACTGGCTTCCTTTTTAGAAAAACCTCTCCTGATTACTTGAGAAATCAAGTGCTGTTTAAAGAAATAGATAAATATTCCAATATTACTAATACTCCTAATGTCATTAACTGTAGGATCAAGTGTTCTTGCTCTAAACTCATGCTAAAAGTCACAAAACTAGAGACTGTAATTATTCTGGAGTCTGCAGCCAACAAATTAAATGACTTTTGGAAAGCAAAAAAGCAATTATATTAACATTATGTCATAGAGGAACACGAAATATGTCTTCTTAATTGGGGTAAGGTGCCATTGGAGAGGCTGCGGGGCTAAATTCTAATCCTAGATACGTGGGCACAGACTGCTCAGAGACTGAGATTAGACTGTAATCCTAAAACTGGATTGAGAACGATACATTCCCTAAAGAAAGGAAAATAACTATATTTATACTGTATGTAACAGCCAGAAGAGTTTGCATTGCATTCACATGGTTTTGGAGACACGAATGTTTCCCCATTTCTGACCCAGCTATTTGGTAAGACTGCAAGCAGCAAGTCACTCTTTCTAGTTTTGAAACACACTGGTCTCAGGAAGTAGTCAAGGCTTAGTACTGGCAAACTGAATCCTTCAGGAACTAAGCTGGGTTCATAATAGAAGTTCATCTTGTTCCCCCTGGAATGGCTGGAGGCAAAGGGAAACTTATTCCTGCATGCTACTAAGGCAAGTGATGCATTGACTAAAACCAGAGGTGGAGGTGGCTTGTGCTGAGCACAAACACACACTGAGATCCCGCAAAGCCTATGAGGTGAGAGAGACAGATGGTGGAGGAAAAAGGAGCAGTCCTGCTGTTTGATATGGCAGTGCAGGCATATGGATCCAGGACAGTCAGCAGCTGAGGTGGGAATTGTGCTCAGCTCTTCTCCCTCTCAGCTCAGCACTGTAACCACAGGACTGGGCTCTGCAGAACCACAGGGCTGATGTTATTTATTTGTGTTCGTAGCAGCACCCAAAGGCTCCAGCTGGGGTCACACTGAGGGCTTGAATTATGCCTGTTAAAAATCTAAGTACAATAACCAAGCAAGAACTAGTAAAAATAGTGGTTGTAGAGGAGAAAGTGTGTGTGTGCACATGGATATGACATTGCACACCCACCCTATATCCCGGCAAACTGGCACAGGGAGAAGGTGTTTACAAGGAATGAGTCTTTCTATTACATCACTTATATACACAGAGATAAAAGCATGATGTCATTTGTTTTCCCTGTGGGTTTATTTCATGATTGGGGATGACATTTGAAACATTATCCTCTTGTCTTTGACTTTTTTAGAAGCCCAAAGATTGCAAAATATGGCTTAAGTGGGATCAGTTAAAAGGAAACTAAACCCTTTTTAATAATTTAATTTTAAAGCATAAAAAAATAAGTAGGGTTTTATCTGTCTATTTATTTATTTATTTACTAATACTGGAAATGGAAGTCTTGGGGTGGAAAGCTTTCTAATCATTGGAGGGCAAAGTTGGTACTTCCAAGTGAAATGCAGTTGAATTTCAGTGGGATTTATGTCTTGCTTTAACATTAAATACTGGTGCAAATGACAACTCTTCCAGTGCCAAAAGAAACCAGATAGTGGAAAGAGGAAAGAGTTTTAGGAAGGCTATTAAAAACTCTTTCCATTTGGCAACTCTTCAAATTCACTGGCTATCTAAGAGTTTGAATCTAGAAAACTTATACTGAATCCTCAGTATCTGACCCTTTAGTCAGGATATTAAATACTGCAGCAGGATCCCTTGGATTTCCCCAAATCCTCCAATAAAACAGAGAACTGCATTTGATGTGTCTTAGACCACTAAGGTAAATCAAGATGGTGTGAGTTTTCATCATTAATAATTCCAGGTCAGCTTGCTTTATTACAAAGCAAGAGACAGTGCATATTCATATGAAAAAAATATTTGCAGGTATATTAAAATATGTGTAAGCCACATGTGTCAGATACTAAACCCACTATTGTTTTATGAATTCATGTATAAAGTCACAAGTTTAATACAAAATTTTCCCCCCTATGAGATTAACATGTGGAATTGCACACCTGATCCTGTAAACAGACAATGAAATCAGCAACTCAAACAGACTGAACATTTTCAGCTCCAGTTTGAAGGATCAGCCCATGATGAAATTACTTGAGTTAGGATTGCCTCCCTCTCCCACTCTTTCCATATCTCTGGGGCACTGCTGAGATCTGGAAATTCACATGTTGTGTAACTAAGGAACTTGAATTTTTAGCACTGAAGGCAATATATTAGTGCCCAAACCTTTCTCAGCCTACAGCTAATTCCATGCACAGATTCAGAGAATAACAAACTGTAAGGAACCCCTATTACATTATGATATTATTTTTCAAAAATATTTCCCACTACATACTCTGGTGTTCCACAACCTGCCAGCACTGGGGTTTGTTACAATGGCTACACACACAGGTAAAATTTTTATTGGGTAAATCTAATGTGGGTTTATCGGACTAAATGAGCCAAATATATCTGTGTGATGATGGCCTTGATTAATTCTGATTGCACACTGATTTAGAAAATCCACTGCTCCAGGAAGTATCTGTAAAATGTTGAGGTTTTTCTACTGTACTTTAAAAATATAAATTATCATAAAAGATTAACACATATATATATATTAACAACCAGCTACCTTTTAAGAATATCATGTTACAGTTAGACAAGACAGGGAAACATTGGTGCATAAACATTAAGCAACACAATCTGTATGCAAAGTTTTCTAATAAAATACTTAATATGCCAAAGTAAAATCCTCCATTTGCAAAATAGATCTTTAAGTATTTCTAAAATGATCAAGTTTATATCATAAAAAATACAGCGTTTGCACCCAAATATGCAGAATTATTTACTCATAGGAATACATATAGCAGATTGCTGAGAAATCAGAACATAGCTAATCACATACTTTACTTTTTCTGCATCACCTCTGCCTATTCATAACTTTAATCTCTGCACTCCAGCGCTGCTCTTATGTAAAATCACCATGAACAAGTTTGCTTTGATCTGCTCCGTTTCTATCGCTAGACAAGACTTTCCTATCAAAATCTGAAAAATCATACACCTCTTGGTATTGCTTAACAGGTGTTGCATCACCATTTACACTAAAAACCAGCACTTTTTGTTTTATGTATACTTACGTCTATTGTGCAGACCTTAGTTTTGGGTAAAATGAAGACACCATGAACATCCAACAGTGTGTGACTCTGCTATAAGTCTTCCTTTCAGGCTGCCTCAGTAATGTGTTTGGCAGCTTTTAAAACACATCAAGATTAACATGTCAAAAACTGCCTTAACTAACGCTGACTTGACTTTAAATACAAACTGAACTTGTCTTGATTAGCCCTCATCCCTGCTCCTAAGCCCTCCCCACTCTGACATCACAAGCTCTTCTCCAATACCATCCCCTAACCAGGCTGTAAAAACATAATTACATGAAGAGCACTACACTGAGCTGATAAACCTATTTCACATTTAACCTGCTAAGCCGTTGTTAGCTTTTAAGATGCTTGATGCATTCACTTAAAATCTTCCTGTTCCAACAAGAAATACGAGAGAAGGTTTGCAGTTGCCTGGCTCTCACTGTTGTGTCACCTATTCATAGTGATTTTTAGAAAGGGTGTAGTTCTGACCATTGGCAAGCAGTTATCCCAGAACTGTGATATCCCAGAACTGCGTATCCGATTGGATTGGAGGGAACTGCAAGGTGGAAATCCTGTTAAGCATATTGTGAGGCTAACACAGGGATCAGATGGTTATACTGCTCAAGCCGGCAAGTTACTCTTTAATTCTCACTGGCCAGGAGTTGGCTCCCAGAACCAATTCCTAGAAATGGCAGGTTTTGAAATGCCAGGGAGTGCTTAGTTTCTTCCAATATCCGTGTCAGCTGATGGTACAGCGGTGTTGATGTTTGTTAATCCTTGGACACCTGCCTCAAGTTCATCAGGTGCTCACTGCAACAACTAAAAATTGTCCCTCATCCTCTCTCAAACACTAAACCAATGCCTAAATCTGGAGAAAATGGGCTCATTCCTACTGAAAATCACTCTCAGGGAAGTTTTATTGTTAGCAAAGTGATGTGATTCTGCTATAGTTCAGCACATCCTCACAGAAAACAAACTAATTGTTTATAACATAACACAAAATACATATGCAGTATCTAATATGGGATTTTTTTCAAGTGACTGTGGTTCTCTAAATATTTTTGTTGCAGATGTCATTATGGCTCTTTTGTTGCTCTCTGGACATTCTTTACAGAGAAGAAAATCAGAAACATTGCTTAAAAAATCCAATAGTAGATTTTAAATATTATTTTAGGACTTCCTTTACAAAAAAATCTGAGACCAGCTAAAATAACCTGAGAATAATTTTCATGTTGTTGTCAAGATCTTTGCATGTACAGGCAGACAAGGAAGCAAAGGAGCATTCCAGGCTTAAAGATAATTTTCAGCTTGTGTTCAGTCCACTCCACTCGGTCTGTAGCTGCCTACAGAAACCTGTGACTTGATATGTAATGAGTAGATACAGTCTTGAAATAAGTTCCTCTGCTGGAATTTTTTGAGATTTTCTGGGTGAAGTTGAAGCAAATGCTGTGTCAGATGTGGAGTTGCCCAAAAAAATTAAAAACAAAGTCTTGCATCAGCATCCATTTTTCATCAGATATTTTAATCCATGTGAATGGCATTTCAGGAAAACCACAAAAATTTTAATACCAGGAAAAATTACTTCTTGAGGTAGAAACAAACCCAGGAATATAATAAGGATATATATTTATTTTTTCCTGTTTTATCTAGCGAGGGAAGTTTGGAGAGAGAACAAACTGCTTCACAAGATCCCTGGCATTGAGCCCTTGGTTTCTGGCACAGAGGCAGGATTGCTGTGGGCTGCAGTGACCTGTGACAAACACAGTGCACAAAGATGCTTCAGTGGTCCCTGTCCAGAGAAGACCAAGTTGTTCTTGATGAGATTTTGCAGACATCAGGCAGGGATGTGTTTCTGAATATGCAGTGGTCTGTGTGTCTCTCAGCATTCCTGTTCCTGCTGGTGGTCTTCACCAGCACAAAAAATGGCAAAGCAGCAAAGGAGGGAGAGAAAGGGATGTAGGAGATGAGTTGTGAATGGGACAAAGTAATGTAGAGTTCTGGGCAGTTCCAAAGCTGAATTAAGAACAAGGAGACTCTCTCCAATAATTTCAAAAGAAATGTCAACTACTTCACATCTTTCACAATTCCTGGAGTACCAGAGTGGGTTATCAGTGTGGAATGAGCTCCTTGCACTAAAGTAGATATAGTCTTACCATTGTCACTCGACATTTTATCAGCACTGATTTGGGCCAGAACTTTTCTTTGTTCCCTTTTGACAAAGTCAGTGACAGACCTGGGTCAGCTGATGGAATGTATCAGTCTTCAAAAATGGAAGGCAAAAATTGTATTAGATAATTTTATTACTAGTTCAAGGATTATGCTGGTTGTCAAAATGTAGTGCTGGAATGGATTTGTCTAAGTAAAGAACCTGCTAAACTAGAATCTAAGCAGGTTTTAATCCACTGTTTCTAAACACTGCCTGTCATAAGTGAGGAATCTGTGAAAGAGTGATAATCCCTCTTTCTTCTCCTTATCAAATCTACTGAAGCAAGATAAATATCTACTTATCTCCACTTCAGTGGAGACATATTTCTGTATGATGAAATTAACTGGACTGATACAGAATCTGGTAAATGGCTTATTTATCACAGATCAACCTGTCTTTTCCCAAAATGAAGCTGGTGTTCAGACACATCACATTCTTTATCTAAACATCACTTCCTTCCATGTTTTTCCCAAAAAGTCTAATCTAGAAGAGCACAGTTTCCACAAGCATGAGTAAAGAAAGGAGGAAAGTCTGGGAAGTCTAGGACCTGTAGGCTGGGAATTGCAAGAATAAGTTTGAACAAGAAGCTGTGTCCTAGAATCCTGGGATTAGGAACAAACACCAGACTTTACAGTGACACAGAGATTTAGAAAGAGGTGGGATCTTGCTTCACAAGAAATTGAAAAATAACCAGGGAAGGGAACAGGCAAAGCTGTGTGTCAGAGTCACTGTAATCATCTGATGTCCTGGCTGTGCACAATGTCCTTCAAGCTAGAGCATTCCTTGGGAGTTAATCTTTTCCCCAATTCTGAGCCCTTCACTTGGTTGTGGGGTAGCTCCTTATTGAGTTGCAGACACTCTGAAAAGTGCCCAACTTTGGTGTTCTCCTGTACTAAATTCATGCTGACAGGGCCAGCAGATACTCACTGCAAAGGCAACAGGTTGCAACACAATTGGTTGTTCAATGGAAAAGCATTACATTTACCACAGCTCTTGAGAGAAATTTGGAGAAACCGGTTGGATTACACAGCTGCCTCATTCCCAATGGAACTCCAGGAATTAATCAGAGAGAACTGGAGCCAAACTTTAGACAAAAATGAAGCCACTAAATTTTGTTTAGCGTGGCTGATCTCAATTCCAAAAGCCAGTGAGTGAATCTCAGTGATGAAATATGGCAAACCATTAAGATCCTTTGGAAATTAAATTCACCAAATGTTCTACGTGGAAAGAAGACTAGATTTTATGTGTCCCTGAATCAAAATGGTTGGAAACCATACAAGTTGAGGTTTCAAAGACCTGATTTTTTGTTTGGCTAACATGATGTAAGACAAGACTAATGTGTTTTGGTCAAAACTTTTAAACTTGCCACATGTTGAAAGAGCAAATCAGTTGATAAAATTAAATTACCTTTTCCATGCATGCACACCAGACATAATGGAAACTGCACTGTGCCATATTCATGTCATTTACAGAATTTCACCCTGTACATGCCTTTTTATATTGGAGTAATAACTAACAAAGCACAACCTGACAATACACATACTTTATAACTCTAATTAAACCATTTCATGGCAGACATTTTGCTATTTGCCTATTTAGCCATTTTTTTCCATTACCTCGAGTATGGATTTAGGGTTTATTTTGAACTAACTTTTGAAATAACAGCCAGAATACAGGGATCAGGTGCTGTCTTTCAGGATTACCCTAAAAATGCTTTACAACCAGCTCCTGTATCTGCCTAAACTTGCTCTCCCTGTCAACACACATTCAGGCTGAGGCTGCACACAATGCAATGGGGAGTTTTGGTGAACTCTCCAGCCCCATTGTACCAGATGGTACCGTATGGAAGTACCACTGATCCTTTGACTCTGTTGATTTGTAATTAGGTTTCTAGTAATTAATATAGTTTGCAGGCCTTGCGTGAACTCTGCAGATTGCCCATTCATGTAAATGATTAATTGAAAGGGGATTAATCCTGGCATAAGTTCAACTAAAAAGAATTTTCCAGACTGAAAATCTTCTCCATTAGTCTCGTATATTGTAAGAGAGAATGAAACATTAAGTTTCTACTTGTGTAGTTCCATTTAAAAAGGAGCAACTTGATATCAGAGTGTAAAAAATGTCTGCATTGAGGATATAAATATACATTTGCTGCTATAGATCTTTTAGTCTTTAATTTTATGGAATTCAAAATGCATATTCAATATGAATGAGTATTGGAAAAATCTAATTATCATTGCTAATATTAAATAGTTCATAGGGTAAATTCTGGATTGAAAAAAAGAATATGTTTTAGAATTCTACAGTTCGTGTTTAGTGGCTGTGTTGGTAAATGCAAGGTTGAAATTCTTACAGCTGCAATAAATCAGTGGCAACAGGGGCTGTCACACACCTCTGCTCACAGCGAGTCCATCCAGCACATGTCACTGTCATAGAATCCCAGAATGGTTGGGGTTGGACAGGACCCTAAAGACCACCTCATTCCATCCTCCCTGCCATGGCCAGGGACACCTTCCACTAGACCAGGTAGCTCCAAGCCCTGTCCAACCTGGCCTTGAACCTGGCCTTGTCCTGCCAGGTGTGCAGCCCCCTCAGGTCAGGCAGAGCTCACTTTTGCATGCTGGCACCAGAGTTGCATAACTTTACTTTTTGTTATGTTTTAAAGTATTAAAGTACAGCGAAATATCAAAATCTTCCTCAACCTTTCCACCCACGAAGTCTAACAGAGTTTAGGGGGCTGTTTAAGGTTGCTCAGCACACATTTGTGAACCCAAGGTTTTATCTGGCTTTGTATTTTCTCAGTGCCTCCTCAAACTCCTCCTGTGAGCACTCTATGGTTATCCATAAATATGGAATGAGGTGGTTGGATTTGGTTTTCATTTCATTTCACACAGTGAAATGTATTTTAAATGGCTGCCTGAGGAACTACTGAGGCTTCTGGGCCATTAAAATCAGAAGGTTGAATATTTATTTTGAGGGAAAAGATGAGGATACTCAAACACTTTGGATCAAATTGAATCCTCAGGCATGCACACTGATCTGGGAAGTCTGGAATGAGTTTGCTCCAGGGAAGTGTCAATGTTGTAAAATATTTCTGAGAGTGTAGGAATAGATGAAAATAAAGTGTTTATCCAGAGGGTAGCACAGTGCTGATCTGTACCTGGAAGCCTGAGCTGTGTTTCCTAACCTTGGTTCTGCAGAGCACTTCCCAGTGAGTGCAGCAGTGTCCATTCTTCCTTGGGGAATGGTCTGTCCACCCCATCCTGTTTGCAGTCTCTTCCAAAGGATTTTATCTGGCCCTAAAGCTGATCCCTGCTGCTCTGGGGATTGCCTGGGTGGGAAGAAAGTCAGCATCAAATTAGTGGATGACACAGATGTTGTGCAGAGCATCACTGCCAGCTGAAGGATTCCCAGCTGTGTAGGCAAGAGGTAAAAGTCAGAGCTAAAAACAATAAAACAATAAAAACAATAAAAAACTAAAAACAATAAAACAATAAAAACTAAAAATAATAAAAATAAAAAATAAAAAACAATATAAACAATTAAAAAATAAAAATAAAAACAATAAAAAACAATAAAAATAAAAAACAATAAAAACTATAAAAATAAAAAAAAATAAAACCAATAAAAACACGAAAAAACTCAATAAAAACTAAAAATAATTAAAAAACAATAAAAATTCAAAAACTACAAAAACAATAAAAAACCAATAAAAAACCAATAAAAACCAATAATAAGGGTCATCCCAAACAGGGTTGTTACTTTGCTTGGGTTTCATTGAAAGAGACACTACTAAAGGGAGAGGAAATCCCCAAAATGATACTTGGTGATTAAGCACATAGAATATAGGATTTCAGTGTTTGCAAATCCTTTTTTTCAAATGAACTTGTGGCACTAATCCTCTAATGGCATTATTTCTTTGGAATATATGCCGGATTAAGGAGTCACAATGAGGCAAAGTACAAAAATCCACATTAATCTCTCACTGATGGATGCTGTGTGGGATGCAACTTTAACTATTTTGTTCCAAAATTGGTTCTGTTCCTAACCTTGCCCCAGGCCTAGACAGAGGGCAGAGTGGACATAAACAATTGTGACACTGAGCACCCGGCAGATGGTCACAGACATTTAACTGGATAGAGAGGGGAAGGCATTTATTATTTTTAAACTCCAAAAGCTCAGCCTGCCCCGCGCTGCCCGTGACGTGCTGCAGGAAGCAGACACAGGTCTGGGAGGCAGGAGCAGGACACCTGCTCAGAAGTGTGTCACGGAGGAGACAGACACAGCAGATAACAGGGCCTGGCTGTCATGATAGATCCTGTGTTACAGCACAGCCTGTGGCAAAGCACTGCTCGTGTTTGCAGCCCAGTGCAGCCACCTCACTCTCATTAACTGCTTTGTTTTGGGATAACCCTGTTGTCCCCTCTTTCCTCACAGCTGATGTAAAAAAGGTAAACATTTGCTTTCTACGAAGAGGAGACACTGTGAAACTGCATTTCCCTTCTCGCTGAATTACAGGCAGTCTGTCACTCAGCAGCCTCCAGTGATGAAAGAGTTTCTGCATGGGCAGCACATCACCTGAAACACTGATGTCAGATTGTGCGAGTTAGCCCAGCCCAACCACTGTAATTGGTGCTTAACTTGCTTAAGGATTTCCCCAGTTTCAGGGGACAGAGGTTATCAAATATTCCCATTCCACATTCTCATTGAATTGCAGTGGGCACTGAATGTCTTGGGCCAGAAGAACCTGGCACGTGTTCAAAAATACAGGTTGCTTTGTCCCTGCTTCGTCCCTGGTCACTCTGTTGTTAAGCACAAGTAAAGAGCTGCCAAATCCAACAAGTTCTTTACTGACACAAGTGATTGGGATTTTCCATAGTTTTTGTAGCTGAGATGCCTGAACTTGTGAAGTTAAATAGTACACAGGGAGTGATCCTTCCCAGCGGATACAGGTCTGTAATGAGATGCTAGTTTCAGAAACTGGGACAGGACAGCCACTGTTGGTGTCAGAAAACCCTAAAACCAGCTTGGAGATCCTTTCTGTTCAGGAATAGAAATGTGCCCTCCAGTCCTGCAGGGAAAGATGGTTGATCACAGTGGGTTTGTGCATTTTTCCCTGGTGTAAATGTTCCCCGGTGTGACACTTCTCATGGGCATGATGTTCACTCTTAAGTTTTTCTGTTCTTAATCTTATCCTTTGGGTCCTTGTGCCTTATTCCACCCTGTGGGAATCATTAGTGCACTGACACACTGAGTCAGGCCTGTCCTCAGGGCTGGTGTCTGCTCAGCTGCTTGCAATGGAATCATTAGTTTTGTTTACCAGCTTTATCATTCCCCACCAAAACCACTCCAGTTCCCATATGTCTTTAGTGTGCACATGTCCATGGATGGCCTCTTGTGTTTAAGGAAGTATAAATTATATTGCAACAGGTGCAGACAAAGGTGAGCAGGAAATGATAAGGGAAGTTGAGAGTTTGCCACATGAGGGGAGACAAGAAGAGTTTGGCTGGTTTAGCCCACAAAAGGGAAGACATCACAGATTGAAAAGGATTATCAAGGCTAAAGAGATTCAGCATAAATGGCCATTATATGGTTAAGACAGGAATTGTAAGGTTCTCCATTGTGGAAATCAGACTTTAGAGCAGACAGACAAAAAAGAGATACAATGAAGTTTGAGGCAATATAGGGTGTGTCCAATGACTGCATTGTAATGTTGTGTCATCATGTTGCCCACAAGCAGATTGCAGTGGATGATGCAGTGTGACCTCCTCCCGTGTCTCCTGTTGCCCCAAAATGAACAGGAGTGCCTGGTCCTCTGTATCCCTTTTCCTTACTGAACTGTGCAACATCCTGCTGACAGCAGGGCTCTGCTCAGCCCCCAGCACTATTTCTGACCAGTATGGACAAAAGGGGTGGGAAAACAAAGAGTTTTTCTTCAGGTAGTCTTGTAACCTGATCTATAGGGTGACTCAGCCCCTTGGAACAACAGCTGTCTCAGGGAGGTACAGTGCTTTGGGTGCAGCATCGAGGGCTGTGCTGCCACTTCCTGATTTCTGCCTTGAGAGTGATCTCAGCTGGGACATGATCAGAGAATTTACATGGACTTCTCAACCCTCCCCAGAAAAGAGAGGCCAGGCACAGCAGACTGACTTTGGGATACAGTGCAAAGGAATAGAGGCATTGAGGAAGATCACCACACATGGCTTGTGCAGAGCTGCTGCTGTCAAACTGATGAAGGCAGAAACTTGTGAGAGAAACCTACGTGGAAAGTTCCTCTAAAGGAGAGAAGTGGGGTTTTGTTTGCATGTCATGCCTTACCTCTCCTGCAAGCCCTGAAAGTGCTGTGAAACGTGAAAGGGATCCTCAGGAGAACCAATGGAGAAGACAGGTATGTTCTTTGTCTAAAATAATACCACTCTACAGCATGAAATCACAGCCAGGGTAAGCAGGATTGCTCTGCAGCTCAGAATCTGTGCATGTACATCTTGGTATATTGGTTTGTATCAGCTCTGTATTTATAAAAAATACAACTGTGTCAACATATTAAGAGTCAGACTTTAAACAGTCTTTTTGTAACTGTAAGTGCTCTGCCCTTGAAAACTTGTATTATGGCAGAAAACTTCCAACACAATGAGAAAATGTACATACATATATACACATCTGTATATATATACTCACATTTTTAAATACACCCACACAAAGTATATGTGTTCTGTTATTAGCATGAAGGCAATGGTGGTGAATTCTCAGTGCCATTATGAAAGAAGGTAAGCAAGAGTGAACTTTACAAAAGTTAATTCTATGTCTGCTGATCCCCTGAAAGATGACATGCTGAACTGCCAGGATAAGCAGGAAGAGGACACCCCAAACAGTTCCCCGTTTGACTTTGTTATAAAACAGTTCCAAGGAAAGAGCTGTGCTCCTGAAAAAAGGAAAGAGCAGCCTTCAGCCATCAAAAAATTCTTCAGGGGCTTTGACTTTGGGAAATCTGAAGGCAAGGACAGAAGGGAAATTGAAGAAAAAGAAATAAACAACTCTGGAGCTGATGATCAGAGTGAGAAGGAAGATCTCTCTGTAGAAGGTAATGCTGGTACAATAATGAAATATATGTGCATGTGTATATATTTTAATTTCATAGAAAATCACTTGCTTTTTTTGCTAGCCAAAATCCTGTATTTGCTCCTTACAGCTTATCTTTTAATCAGGATTTACTTCTGATTGGAACATTATCAAGGATGTACCCTCTAATTTGATAGATGCCAAGCAAGGAGTAAGATCCTTGTTGCTGAGGAGGGATAAAGCTTTTGGGTGACCTCTCCCTTGGTCTCCCATGTGAGAAGTCAGTGCTGAAGTCAGCTCATTAGTTGCAGAGCTTATTTGGTTTCCGAGCCAAGCTTTGAGCAGTAGCTTGGCCTGTTGCATTTAGGATGGGTCTCTGTCCACCCTGCTGCTAAAGCAACCTGAAGACAAGAAGAGGAGGTGTTTCCTTCCACTTGAAACTGGGGAGGGGAAGGGAAAGCGAATGGGAATTCATCATGTATGTTATTTTGCACACACAAGAATACTCTTTACAATCACACCAGGGAAAATGAGGCTATTTTTAAAAAGGAGCTGGAAGATGAGGCTCAGAATTCCATCCTTGGTCCTAAGGATTTTTAGTCAGTTTGGGGAAACAGTGACAGGACAGCTCCTGAGAGTGGGATTGCTATTTTGTGTAATTTTTGGCTGTTTTTTTTTCATCTGTAGGCATTAGATGAAATTACTGATGTGTTAAAGGGTTTAGCATTGCATGTAAATGCAATTTTCCTTGCTGTACAAACTGCATAGAAGAAGGAGGTAAGTGGGTGTTGCTTTGCAAAGCCCAGAAAAGCAGGAACTCCCTTACACAGATGATGTATGAAGCTGAACACGGGTTGTCATGAAGGAAGCAGCAGGTTCACCACACAATTGCAGGGCCACTGGGTGCTGAGGGATCCAGCTCAGACTGCTGAGCAGTGTGGCTGCAGTGCAGGCACAGCAGTGGTGACACAGCTTGTGTTTCCCAAATAGCTGCAGCTCAGAGCTGTGCATAAATTTCATGTCCTTGAACTGGTGGTGCAGTTCCAAACATCCGAAGTCACTGGCACAAGGCAGTGTGGAGAGATGCAATGGGAGATTCTTTTCTCACTCTGCATCAGGAGCTTCGTAGTGATTTGATCTATAGTGATCTTACTGCTCAGGTCAACATTGATCAAAATCAGAGCCTGGTTTACTGACAGATTTAATTCCTTTCCTGAAGTCTTCCCATGGCAGCCTCAGGCAGGTTTTACACCCTTTTTAAGTACCAGAGGTAACCAGGGCCCTATTTCTCTGTTGCTCAGATGGACACTCACATCTCATTTCTGAAGCGGAGTCCCCATCTGGTGAGCAGAGATTTAACCAGTTCATGCAGAAACTGAGAAAGAAACCCAACAGCAAGAATCTTGATCTAAATAATTGTGCATTAAGTGAAGAAGATGTAACAGAGCTGGGTAAATAAGCATGTTATTCAACTAATCACTTCATACCCTTCTTTAATTCCTGTTTGCCTATTCAGTTATTCACTCTTCTCTTTTCCTTCCCCTTTCTTTTATACAGGCCTGGCCTTTTTTAACATTTCATCTGGTGGTCCCAGAGAAATATTAATTAATAAATTATATAAATGATGTAATATATATAAATATAAAAATCATACAGGTCTGTGAAGCAGATGAATGTCCTTACACTCAAACTACAGATAAGAAAACTGAGGTACAAACTGTCATGGCTTTTTAATTCTTATTGGTATAGAAAACACCTCAGTATTAATATGTGTTGACATCCAGAGTGTGCAGAAACATGCAAATATGCCTTTTCTTTTCTTTCCTTGCAGCTTCTTTATTGCCATTTCTCCCAGAGCTGGAAGAGATCAGCCTGTCCTGGAATGGTTGTGTTGGTGGGACTTTGAAGGCTCTCACTGTCCATCTTCATCATGTGAACCTGTTAAAAGTCCTTCGACTTAACAACTGCAGGCTGACAGCTGAGGATGTCATCTCCTTAGGTACAGGATTTCATTTACATTTACTTCCAGACAGCTTGGGGCTAATGTAATCCATCTCATCTCTTCCTACATCCCACTCCTGCTGCTTCCACACTGGGCAATGTCAACTCCTGCTGTGAAAGGGTAGAAACTTGGGCTTATGGGTGACCTTATACCCTAAGGTACCTCTGCCGAGTTTGTTCCTCAGGGTGTGAAGCTTTCACACTCAGAAGGGAACAGAATTCAGTCCTGTTTGCAGGAAAGCATGTTTGCAACTTAGATCAGTTTTTTTTTGGCCAGCTGTGATATCTAATGGTAGATAGAAGACCTGAAGCAGAGTCAGTCAGAGTAGGGTCAGCTCAGGTCTTCAAGCTGCAGGACAAATGAGTGCTCATCACAAAAACCCCAATGGTCTTTTGGAGGAGAAAAACCAGAAATGCTGCCTCATAACTTCATGACTTGGGTTTTTTGCAAGTCTGAGAGAAGCCCATCCCTCTGATTGCTACTTTCCTTAGAGTGCCTGCACCCTGCTTTCTGCAAGACATGAGATTTAAAGGTTATAAAGATGGTATTACACACTGAGTCACCTCTGGGCCTGGAGTTTACTCTGGGGTGGATCTGTGGTTTGTATCTAAAAGAAGGACAAACTCAATCAACTATGGATTATAAAAGTTACTGTTTATTTTGCAGGTTCTAAAACTGGTCTGAGTTTAAAAGCTGGTGTTTGTTTATGTCATTCATATCCAAGGCTTTTCCAAGAAAGGTTCAGAAATAAAATGACATATATGTTGGTAGCTCAAAAGCAGGTCATGCTATCTGCTGGGGAGGAAAAACACATTTCTCCAAAAGCTGGTGAAAATAATTGATCTATTTCTGATGAGGGTAAAATCTGTGTTTTATTTTCTATTATTTTTTCAAATTAAGTTAATGCTTTTTCAAACCTTTTTCTCATACTTTTTTTTTCCTTTTGAGTTTTATTTGCTATATTTCCAATTGATTTATTCTGCAGGGTTCTGTGCTGTTTCCTTCCCATATCTGTTTATCCTCTGCTGAGACAAACACAAAACTGATCACAGGACTTGAATTTCCAGTCCAAATGTGATGCCCTTGACGTGGGGAATAACAACAGTCAGTTTGCATTGATTCTGCCTGCGATTTTGAAAATAACTCGTGTATTTAGGCCAATATTGACTGTTTGACCTTGTCCACATCTATCTGAGGGAATGTGACCTCTTGTGGATTCAGTGCATTCTGCTTAGAAATCAGTGTCTCAAATGTAACCATAATAACCTCTCCTATGAGATTGCTCAGAGCTGTAACTGTGTGAGGTGATAGGAAACCATTCCTGGAGTTATGGTCCTTTATTTATCTTCTGGGTGGAAAGTGTGTCTGGAAAGCTTGTCCTAATGTCAAGCAGAAACAGGCTGTGCTGCACTTCTCAACTGTACAGTTTGTTCAGTATTCAAGACTGAGGCAATAATTTAAAATAAATGCAAAAAAAAATTAAGACAAATCCTTTTCTCTCAAACCTAAATATTCACTTACAGAAATAATTATTTTTCTATTATAAATCTTTTGTGAAGAATTAATTATGAAAACATACACATGAAAGGGTGTTACTATTAAAATACAGTTCTCAATTATTAGGTTGATGACAAGACTTTAGATCAAAAATTTTTGTGGGACACTTTGAAATTGCATTTGCATATGGTCTGATTAATTGATCTTTCTTGGGAATGAGTATATGCAAATATGCATCTGCCTCCCTCCTCTGCAAAGGGAGTTAGGAAGCTGGATTTTACAGTGGGATGTTAGTGTTTCAAAGAAGCACAGATCATGCTGGCAGATGCTTCAAGCCTGGAAAAGGCTGATTCTTCTGAATGTAATCAAGGTCAGTGCTGTCTGCCTTGAAATCATGGGAAAGTTAGTTCAAGTCAAAACAGTGATCATCTTGCTGTCTTATGAAGTGAGTCAGAAACTCCTGTCAGACATGAAACTTTCACATTTCAGAAATAGTAGTGTGAGGAATTCTTCCCTCCCCTCCAAAGTGACCTGTGGACACAGCACAGAGGATGTTGGAAGTTTGCCAAATAAAACAGAGCAGAACTGTACAGGACAGTAAATTCAGACTTGTCACTTGTATTGATTTCCCTCTAGACTGGACTTTGTGGGTCCTGGCACGGGTCTACAACGATGTCCAACAGCCTGATGAGAGTTTGGGAATGTGAATAAATTTCAGGTCTTGTGTGTACTGTAACAATGACTTGTGATCTACAATGCTCCTTAGACAACGTGAGATTTTATACAACTTTGCTGCAGGAGCAACAATTCATTCAACAATTTTCCTGGCAAGACATTCAAAATTAAGTAATTTGAGAATTAAGTGGCTAACCTTCCTCTTTAATATATTTCAAACCTGTATTTTTGTTTGTACTGAAATTGATACCTAGAACGAATCATCCCATATTTCTGTTACAGGAGAGGCATTTGAAATTGTTTCTCAGCTTGAAGAACTGGATTTGTCATGGAACAGTAACATAGGTGGAAAACTATCACTGCTGACAAAAAAATTCCAGAAAGGATGCAAGTTAAAATGTCTGAAAATTACAGACTGTAACCTGACGGCAAAGGATGGGGAATCCCTTGGTATGTGTGTCCATCTAGCTGGACAGAGACTGGCTTCACAAGAATGGAGCTTGTTTGACTTAGTTGATGGCTGTATGGGGCTCAATATTGGTGGAAAGTTAATTTATTTCAAGCTCTGCATTGTAACAGTGTTTACGACACAATGTGGGGATTTAATGCACTTTCTTCCAAAGAAGAAAGTTGTTTTCTCTAATCATGTGAGGGAACGTTGAGGAGAACAATTAGATCTAAACCACAGTCTGACAGCCCCTGTGGTCCAGGGGTGCTGGATCCTTTGAGACCTTGAGCAAAAGAAGTGTGCCAGAATTTCCAGCGCTGATTGCTTAAAACTAAGCAGCTGAATATGTAGTTATCCATGGGATGGGAAAAAAAGCCTGAGAGTTGGGAATTTAGGCTGAGCTGGCAACCACTGACCACTCCTCCCATCTGTCTCTCACCACAGTTTAGTCTTGTGTGGTCTTTTTATCTGAGTTTGTGTTTTCAAAGGTGTTTTCTCTGTAAAGAGAAGCCTTTGTGCTCTCATCTCCACTGCAGGAGGAGGCCCACATGTAACATACAATACTCTATATTTTCTCTTTGTATTTCTGCTTTTTATTCTCCTGTATTTTTATAACTGTCCATGTATTTTTTCACCTTTATTTTCATACAGATTTTTCACTAATTTTTCTTGATTCCTATCCAATCTTTATTTTGCTGTATTTTGGAGGTAGAACAGGAACGTAGCAAGCCTAAACTACATGTGCAGGCAAACCCAGCCCACTTCTTTCTGTCATGGTGCTGTATTTTTCTAGGGTTCATCTGTATGTACTCCAGACAATTACCAATTCTGGTTTTCCTTTCTTTTTTCTTTTTTTTCCCCAGCTGAATTTCTAAATGTGATCCCAAACCTTGAAGTATTAGATCTCTCTATCAACAAACACATCGGCTGCAGCGTGAAGGTTATGGCTCAGGATCTGAAAAACGTGCCAGGCTTGAAAGAGTTAAACTTGCACATGTGTGGATTAAAGCAAGACAGCCTCCAGGGCTTAGGTTAGACTTTATGTTCAGAAAGACTTTCATTCTGAATAAACTATACATCTGAAAGCCATTTAGGAAAGGCAATGAGGTGGGATTTTGCTGATGTTTTGGCAGCATTAATGGGCAGTCGTTATTTGCTGTTTGAGGATTGATAAAAGACTACAGAGGCTTTCAGCAGGAGTCACATTTATCTGCCCTGAGCTCAAGCATGTGAAAGTCAAGGGGGAGAGTCACCCTCCACACCATTTATCTGAGACACATCTCAGGCTTGATTAGTGGCTCTCTGGACATGCTTCCTCTTTCCCCAAACAGAACATAGACAAGGACACAGACAGGCCAGCTCACTTTTAACAAGATAATCCTACTCTCCCAGGGAAATCCAAATTCACCATTATCACTTAGAGAGTGCCCAGTGAAGCCATATGAAATGGGCTTGTTATCTGTGTCTCTCCCTAGTGGATGTCTCATGGATAAGGCAAAACAACTGGCATTAATTAGCACATCCATCAGCAGTTCCTGCAAAAGGCTGAGGATTGAATGGATTTGGGGGATGAGCTGGCCTCACCTTCACCTGCTCCTTCAGAGAGGAATGGAGCTGCATGGATGGGTGTACAGCTTTGCTGTATTACTGTATGTCTGCTGTGATTACACTCTGAAGCTTAGTCTAAGAGCTTTGCCTGCAATACCTTGTGCAAACTTTGAAGCTGAAGTAAATAAATGCCCAAGCTCTGACCTGGGCTGTTGTAGCGGCCGGTGACCAGTTGCCCCCTCTCCCGTTTCAGACACTGCTTTGCAGCACCTCGCAGAGCTGAGGAAATTAGACATATCGTGTAACAGAGAGATTGGTGGTGGCTTTAAAGACTCAACAGCTCACCTGGCCAGCTTGAAAAATCTGGAAGTCCTTGATCTTCACCAGTGCTGTGTCACAGAAGAGGACATGACCGTTTTGTGTAAGGACATGCTGAGGAAATTCATTAAGAATCCAGGTTTTGACTTCTGAAAATATCTCAAAGACATAAGAAATTCTGCCTGGCAGAATAACTGATCTCAGTACTTTTTTCATTAGGCAGTTCTGGAAGTGCAGTGTAGGGAAATAGCTTTCTTGATCAATATGGAGTGGTATCTTTGCTGAACCAAAGGAAATCTCAGAGTGTCTGATCTCACGTGGAATTAAGGACCTGAATCCAGCATAATTCAGACCCACAATGGGAATGTGGAAACTGCCTCTAAGCACTGCTTTTTTTGATAATCAGTAATTTTGGAAATGCCCAGGGACAGTTTCTCCACTTCTATGAATTAGATAGATCCAAGGTGTGTATGTGCATGGAAATGTAGCTGCCTAAAACTCTCCTAGTGAAGTGCACACCGAGTAGAGAGTGATTTTAGGAGTTCTGGCATTGCTGCTGTTGTGGCTTTCTCCAGGTTGAATTGATCCAATTCTAAATGCTATTGGGAAGAAAAAGGGATTTCCCAATCAATTTGTAAAACAGTTTATTTTTCTGTTTGCATTATCATAACTTTTTGAGATTTGTTTTTACCCTTAACAACAACAAAATGCCATGACTCAAAGCCTATATTGCCCATATCTTTTCCACAATAAAGAAGATTATTTGAAAAGTTGCCTATTAAGCACTGGGAAATATTCATTATTAGTAATAGTAATCATGATTTATTTTTAATTTATTGAATAATAGAGAATAATAATATTAAGATGAAGTTTCAGTTAGCAATGAAGACATTTGGAAATAACCCCCATCTCATTTAATGTTTAATTAATGTTTCTTCACCTAGAAAATTTCCTGGAAGCCACGTTCTGACAACCTTCCAAACAGTATGGAATACCAAATTTCTTGAACATTCTTACTGAAAATGACAAGGCTGTTTATGGACTAAAACATTACTCACCACGAATCTGAGTGTAAAACCTTGGCCTTGACTTTTGGATTGACTTACAAAGAAAAGAAATTATACCAGGCAAATATACCACTACACATTTGTTGTGGATAGGTGACTGTCTAATAAATATTTGATGTTTTCATAGCCCAGGTGATACCTTTACTCTCCAGTCTTCAAGAGCTGAATTTATCCTCGAACAAAAGTGTAGGAGTCTCATCTGATCCTCTTCTGGGCCGGCTCAGGTTTTTGCCGAAGCTGAAATCTGTGGCCATCAGCAACTGTGGTTTAGGTGAAGAGTCGCTTTCATCACTAGGTAGGAATGTTCTTTAAAGTGTGTCTATTCTCTGGGTATCCCTGTGGGACAAAGCACTTCATCCTCCTTTGGCTGAACTCCAAGGATCATGGTTACATTGTACCACAGGTCCGGAGGGAAAAAGCCTGTGGTCAAACCAGTTCCCCCTCTATATCTGACTGGCTGAAGCCCTTTTAGTCCTTTGTCTGATAGTGAGCTTTTATATATTGCCTAATTTGGGAGGATAAAGGAACACATGATTTTATGTTATGCTGTAATTATAGTTGGGATGTAACACTTCATTTGCAGTTTAGTGGGGTAAAGTTTTGACTGAGGGTTTTTCACCTCACTGAAGGTGAAAGCTTCAGTAGAAATTTTCTGGGGTAGAGTGAAGCCTGGGGCAAAAGAGGAAATTACTGCAGGAGTGGAAAAGATATTGCACAGCCACAAAGAAAAGTCCAGTCTAACATAGGATATGTAAATTCAGCCTCTTTTGCCTACTTATTGCAAATCTCAGTGGATTAGTGGCTACACTGTGCCTGTGATAGGTGTTCCATATGGCACATGAAATCTAAATACAGAGGGATCTCTCAGTTACTGTGTATGGTTCACTTATATTTTGTACTGTTTACTACTGATATTAAACCTGTAGTAAGACTTGACTGCCTCCAGCAGAAGCAGAGGGAATCAAAACAGGTCTAAGGTCCCTGCAGGAAGAGTACTATATTTATATCATCACAATTATATAAGAGTGACACCATAGAAATCAGTGTTGTCAGAAGATACAGAGCATTTCACCTTAAATAGTGAGTTCGCAGAAAAAAAAAATACTGTCTGAATTAATATAAAATGATTTAAAAGCAAGCTGTTAAATTATATTAATTCAGTGGGACAAGGACAAGCCAATAACATGAATAGAAACATAATAAACCCCTCCACAGATTCCTTGTAGAATCTATAGGCAGGCCTTTCTTATTTTCTTTTGTCTAACTTTTATTAGGATAAAAGAAGTCACTCTAAGCACAGCCTGTTGGGATCCTATTTACAGGTGAATTGCAGGTGAGGTGTCTATTGAGGCCGTGTTGTTTTCTCTTAGTAAGCAGAAGTTGCTGGTCTTAATCTTTTCAGCTGAGGCTGCCCTTCACCTTCCTGAACTGGAGATATTAGACCTTTCTTGGAATAAGTGCGTTGGTGGGAACCTAAAGCTGCTTTTGGGAGCACTAAAGCTTGCAGCGGAGATTCAAGTGTTAAGACTGAGCAGCTGTAACTTGGTGGCTGAAGATTTGGCACTTCTAAGTACGTATAACACGGTATTTACCTGCAGTCCAGGCATTCAGACCACAATTCAGGAGGGGCTTGTTCCTTGGGCTGAGCACGTTTTCCCATAAATCAAAGGAAAAGATGGAAAACACAGCAGCATTTTCCCAGAAAGGGTTGTCATCTTGTATGTCCTGTACATGTTCAGTGCAAAAGCTGGAAAGGATAAAATAGAAAGAATATTTTAGCACTTTTATCTATTAATAAAAAAACCCCACCAAGCACAGAAAATGTAGGATTTAAATCTCTTTTTTTATATCAGATATTTAAAGATGCCTCTGGGGACATTTTATTTTGCTCAATTTCTGTTTTAGGGTTCACTACTTTATAGAAAATGTATGTGCTGACAGCCAGTAATACAAGCACTACCAGCTCTCAATCCATTAGGTGTGTTCTGGAGTCAGACTACTGGGGGAGAATTAAAACAGAAATATTTTCACCCACCTCTTAGCAGCTGCTGGGAAATACAGGAAAATGGGAACATGATAAAGGAATGAATTCTAGGATTCTTTTAAAAACTTGTTCATTTTATACTCATCTTTGTGTTCTGTGGCCCTGACTCAGGGGTTTGGCAGTAGCTGTGTGACAGCTATTAAGGCCCTGGAATGTGAAATCTGGTGAGATGAAGCCGGAATATTTTTGACTTTGAAACCCATCACCCTTGATGGGTGTCTACTCTACCAATCACACGTTAAGGACCCCAGTTCCCTTTAGGGTATATTAGGCCCTCCCACAGTGAGAGGTTGCTATTGCAGCAATCCAACCTCATCTAGTTTTGCTTTCCTCTTCCTAAATCCCCCTGTAAAACCTGTCTGCCTATTTTAATTGGCACTTGGTATAACCTCCCTCCAACTGACTCCAGGGTTTTCAGGGTGCCATACCCTTTAAACTCAATAGTTCCATTCCTTTGGAATTACCCATGTTTAAAGTGGTGTATGCTCCTTCAGCTGTGAAAAAACAATCTTTCTGAGATCAGCAGCAAGTCATTTTATGTTGCTGAGGAGCTCAATCTTGTGGTTTGACTGCTGAAAAGCCTTAAATAATAAGGTATTAAAATACTACTCTCCTTTCTGAGGAGCTTTTAAAGCAATTGCCAGGATTTATTAGTTGTGTTTGTGTCTGTCATCTCTTGCAGCATCACTGACACAGGATGGCCATCTCTCCAGATTGCAGAAGCTGGATTTGAGTTACAATGACAGCATCTCTGATGAAGGGTGGGCTGCTTTCTGTCAAGGTTTAGCAGTATCCAAGGAACTCTCGGAGCTGGATCTCAGCCTCCGCCCGTCGTCCTGCCGGGACTGCGGGACGTGGTTCAGTGAGTTGTTGGCAGCACTGGCACAGCTCCCTGCCCTGGCAGAGCTGGGCATGCAGAGATGGGTCCTTTCAGAACCCCAGAGGAAACAACTGGAAAACTTTAATCACGACAACAAAAGAAACATTCGCTTTGACTGTTGATGGAGGCGGAAGGTTTCTGGGAGGCCTTTCACGAGCAGCACATGGACCAAGTATTATGTGTCTCTCACTTAGGAGACTACACAGTTTTTAATAATCTCTTGAAATAGTTTCACAGTTATAAAAAAATGATATTTAACCCTCTGCATCATAGATCATTCTATTTAATAACCTATTCTTTGAGATTCTCTGGGCCATGCTTACGCCGCTATAGACACTTAATCTTCATGGTGCAGTGGGTAGTGCCCAAAGAACAGTGCTGGACTCAGATGGACACACTGCAGGTTTGCCAGAGAAGTGGAGGGGATGTGTGTTAATGCAGGTGGGTGGGCAGCATGAATGTGACCTCAGAAAATGCCTCTAACGTGAAAATACTTGAAACCTCTGTGTTTTAAATTTTAGTTTCTTCTCCCCCAAAACTTTTGCCTCTTCGTGAATAAATTAAATCTACATAACTGGGAGATTTGGAAACCATCCCAACAACTAAACATTATATATTAGTCCAGTAAGGAGAATACAGGAGGAGCTGTTTTGCCTCTGCTCTGGTCCTTGATGCCATCTTATAGTGTAGATGAGTCCTGTGTACAGAATCAACATAAAATCAAGGTAAGAAACAGTTGTTCAGTGTCTTTGCAGGTCTCAGGGGCAAGGGAAATGCTGTGGTACACTAAATCAGAGATATGTCCTGCTACCTTAGCAGGATTTTGGACACAGATCAATCCATAATCATTCTGGCTAAGACTATGTAAAAATTTCAGGATACTTGAGGGATGTTCCTTCTCATCTTGAGCTGTTTCAGGCTTACCCAGACTAAGCTTTTGGAACAGACCATTTTATGACATGCAGCACAAAGCCAAAATTCCATGTCTAAGAGACTGATCTAGAGCATATGAAAGCCAGTGGGAGTCCCTGCAGTGTCTTCGTGCTTCCTGCATTCAGGATTCATCCATCAACCTTCACACCACCTTGTGACATAACGTTCTTATCCTTACCCTAGAGATGAAGGAAATAAGCAAAGTCTATTATTCCAAGCCACAGGGCAGCTCCCAGGGAGAACACAACACCCTACTCAGTGCCCAAGACTTGTCAGAAAAAGCACTAACTTGGGATGTGTAACCAGCTCCTTTTTGATGTGATAATTACATTTTTTTTATTATTATTATTTTTTTTTTTTTACATTTTATTGCATTTTCTTACACAGAGCCAAATTCTGGCAGTCATTCATGTCATGGAGCATGTTAACCCACACGTGAGCTCCAAGACTGCAGTGGGATTATTCATCGGTAAGGTATTTTAGGAAGTAAAGATATTAGATCTGCCCACTGAGTGAGGAGTCTTAGAGAAATCCTGAGGCAGCTTGAGGGATAAAGTTCTGCTCAATTAGCTCTGAGTATCTCTACATGCTGCAGCAACCTCCTGGAGGAGAGGCACAACAGGATCAGTCAGTGGCACTTTCCTAACTTGCTAAGGCCTCTCTCACCAGATTCTGTCCTGCAGATGCTGATCAGTATTCACCTTTCAGTCCACGTGATCCTTCCAACATCAGCTTCTGGCTGCTCAGGGCTATCACCAGCAGCTGACAATGCTGTGCTGATGCCTATTGATCATTTAATCCATGACTTCATGTGAAAGTCTCCCTGGATCCAGTTCCACTTGAAAAGTGCACTTGACTTCCCCAGCTCTGAGAAATGTGAGTTGAACTGGAGTGTCTTGGTCAGAGGCAGCAGGGAATTGCTGCAGTGTGGGATCAGTTACTTCCTACACAGACCCTCAGCCTCTGAAATGAACCAAAGAGCCCCTGTTTCTTACAGGGCTGATGAGAGATTTTCAAGCAGTGGCTTAAGACAGGACACGTGGAAGTACCATCATCTCTGTTTAACAGCAGCACACCAACCATTTCTCTTAATTACTTGCCTTCCTGTGACTTTCCTCCCCAAATATGCCTTTGGTTCAGCTGGGAAATTGATCCTTTATCTGTTCTGTGAGGATGTCTCTTAATCATTCCTTTCCCATTTAAACCTCTCTCTCCAATTAATCTTTAACATCCAGATTCTGTTGAAATCTTCCTGGACTTCAGTGTTGGGGTTTCTTACTCTGCCACAGCTGGGTTCTCAGCTCCAGAGCACATTATGGACCCACTGCAGCAAACTCTCCCCTTGCTGTTCCTGATCCCCTGCTCAGTCCTTTGCCCTCTCATGATTCTGTCATACCTATTGTGCCACTAAAAAGCTTTTATTCCTTTTATCACCTCTATTAAATGTCCTATCTATCTGCCAGTCTTCCCAAAATTCTCTCTTCCAGCGATTTTCTCTAAATTATCCTTCTCTCTGTTCCTCTTTGCCTTCACTTAGGGTGAAAAAATTTCACCAGACATCTCCAAACAATCAAAGCAGCCTCAATCAAAGCAGTGAAATGGAAAATCAGAACAGAGCCGTCCCACTTTCCTGCAGTCCCAGCTCTCTCCTGCCAACAAGCATATTAATGAGATTTCAGTATCAATCAAGAGCCAAACAGAAATTAGTTCCATACCCTGGATGCAGATTCAGAGAGATGTAACTCTAGGAAGAGCTGGTCTCAGTGACCTGCCTTCACCACCTCCTTCAGGATGCACAACCTTCCCTCAGGCAACTCAGACAAGGGGAGGGAGAGCAGTTCTGACCAGCTATTTAAACCAAATAAAGGGTTCTGCTCCCACCCACTCTGCATTTTGAACCTGCCCAGTGGCAGGTCCCACACAGCTCTGTGCTCTGTATATGCTGCAAATAAAACTCTGGAGGGGGTTAAGGAGTAACCAAGTAACACAGAATAAAAACTAGACATCAGATGTCTGGGACAAACAGATCTCTATAAAGTGCTGTGGAAAGATGTGGTTGCAGATAAATTTGGCATGCAAGAATTACAGTGAGGAGTGTTTGTCGTGGTTCTTCTGAATAACAAAGATCTTATGATGTACCAGAACCAAAATCAGGGCAGAATATTGTATCCTGCAGACTCACTGCTTTCATATAAATCTGTCACACAGGCATTTCACAAACTGTCACCGAGCCATCTTGGGGAAGAGTTGCACCACTGAGGATGTGACAGCTTGCAGTCATTCAAAATGCTGTAACTGCAGATTGTCAAAACAGCAGTGAACAGTTTTGCAAAAGTGTGGAGATACTTTCAAAACAGCTTTTTACACCTCTGTAAGGCAGGATGGTAATGCAGGTTCTGGTAGAAGTGTGTGTGTTCTGACTGCCTGGAATCGTACTCTGTATTTCCAAACAAGGAACTGATCATTTCTAGAGAAAAACTCATTAAACAACTGCTGGTAGGTGGGGCCACAGATATTGTTTCACTGTAAATATGTTTGTACCTCACTGACTGGCAAACAGATTTCTAAGAATTGCAAGTGAAATACTTTGAGATTCAGAACAAATAACACTTCATTGCACCAGATTCCTACAGGTTAGATTGATTTCCAGATTAGATTAACTTCCACCTAATCATCTACCTTTATGATTAGAGATAATATGCATTCATAATGAGACATCTCAAGAACATTTCTGAGATTTCCTGGTTCAGCTGGGGTCAATGTCGACAAAAACACAAAAAACCTAAAAAAATTAATTTGTTTTCATTGCCACACTCACTTGTCTCCCACTTGCTTATCTCTGCTCACATTTGTCCATCTTGTAAAAGAAAAGAGTTTTGTGCAGTTTACTGCCCAATTTTC
Organism: Pseudopipra pipra; assembly: GCF_036250125.1. Taxonomy (NCBI): domain Eukaryota; kingdom Metazoa; phylum Chordata; class Aves; order Passeriformes; family Pipridae; genus Pseudopipra; species Pseudopipra pipra. Next base: position 4,325,553 of record NC_087558.1, on the reverse strand, counting down.
ACTTTTTTAATGGGCTTCTCTTTTTCTTTTCTTTTTCCTTTCTTTCTTTTCCTTCTTTCTCTCTCTCTCTTTATTTTTTTTTTATTAAATTATTAAGCATCAAGAAAGTTCCAATCCCTTTCTGGTTCATCAACCCACACCACAAACTTTGGATCTGAAAAAGAGAGAAGTCTTGTTACCTGGAGGAAAAGGGTAAAAGCAAAAAGCCTTGTGGAATGGTGTCACTGATGTATATTCATGGTACAAAAAGCATTTTGTTCTTCAAAATCCCCTTTTATTCTGGATTAGACTACATTATTGGCAGCTAAGATGAACTGTCAGTCATCTCATTTTTCTCTTATTCTCTGTTTTATGTTTTTCAAGAGGAATTTCTTACCTAGGCGGACACTAGTCCCCCATACCTTTGATTAGAAAAGTAAATGACAATGTCTACACATCTTTAAATGTCAATTTTTAGTTTGGAAGAATAGTTTGGGAAAAATAGCGGCTCACGAAGAAATTACAGAATTACAGAAAGAGAGGAATAATTTAGGTTTAAAAGAATCAAAGACTGAGGAATCACCTTTCCTTCCTTATTGCCCTGTATTTTTTTAATTCCATGTGACCCACTGATGATACAGAGAAATGTTCTTTTGGAAAAAGAAAAACAACAAACCAAACATAAAATCACACAAAGAAAAGTGTCTTGTTCAATATGTTTGCACAATGGATCTGCAAGTATCAGTGAGCTGATGGCTGTGGGCAGGTACTGCAGACAATTATTCTCCATATGCAGTTCCTTCAGATTCTGGAAAATATGTGTGCAGAAGGTTTAGTAAGTAAAGGATTTTTCCTTAGCTTGGTATATAAACAATGTACAGAGAATATTAGCAAGTGCAGAAGTTTATAAACTGTGAAGTTGTTGGGATTATTGCTAAACACAGAGAGGCAACATGAGTTTTGAACACTGATTTCTGATATTATTCCTATTCTGACAGCCCAGGCCTGGTGCTGCACCATGTACCTAAAGAGATTAGGAGACCCTTCAGTCCTGCATTTGGAAGCAGCTGAAGTTCATGGAATTTCCATGTTGCAGCAAACCAAGATCTTCCCCCTTCTCTTGCTCCTGCCTGCAATTTATTGATGACTTCTGGCAGAGTTCTGAATTTAATTCCTTTATCTTATCCCAGTTATAATCTCTGTAATGACTCCAGGAGAAAGACTTCCTCTGGAAAGATACTGAATTGGTTTTCAGGCAGGCTAAGGCATTTAAAACTTATCAGTTCCTTCATCTCCAGAGGTATCTAGACACAGTCATTAAAAAGATACATTATGTCAATTAAGCAGTAATCTTTGGGATTTTGTTTTTAGAGGAAAAAAATCTCCCAAGAAAATGCTGTGGAGCTGCATTACGGTTGATGGATGAACACAGAATATTCTGCTCATTAATGTCACATTATACCTCACAGTATGGTGGAAATTTTGGCAAAGAAATCCATGTTGTTTCCTCTGCTGGAAAGATTTCTTATGGGGTTAATTTTATTTCTTAGCAGAAACATTAGTCTGCTTCTTCATTTCCTTTGTGTGCACAGTGCAGGGGAGAGCAATTTAAATGAATGAAATCTGAAAGAGAGTCTTTTGCATAAATTACTACTTTGGTGAATGTAACTTTCAAGAAGAAAATTGCACCAGTGAAAAAATCCTTCTTAAAGAAGCGTTGCATTGTATAAAAAGGAAGGTGTATTCTGAGCCCTACAATGGGGATGTCCATGAATACTGTTACACTTATCATAGCACAGCTTTAGGGGGCATAATTGTTCATGATCAAACGAATAGCAAGTGTCAGTAGAGTTAAAGGCATTAATAATATCACATCCATTTTTAAATTGCCCTCTGCTCAGTTTGCGATATTGATTCTATGCAAATGCAGCTCTGATTTTCTAGTGCACACAGAAAAAAAAAAAAAAAGACGCAAAAAGCTGCAGCAGTTCCTCCAGTCAGTGTTTCATCTTTTGATTCAACACAAAGGTCAGTGTTTCCACATTTTTGCCTTTTCCTCCCTGCCTGAGCGCTGAGATGTCAGTGATAATGAGTAACCCAGGCTCAGGTGTGTGCTGGGTGGAACTGCCTTCTCACTGTAGCAAGGAAAGGAGGCATTTGGAATGCTATTAAAGCAGTTTTCACTCAGATCTAGTATCCTGACACTGGTTAATCTGGTGAAGGACCCAGGTACAGTGTGTAGTCGCACAAAAAAATGGGAAAGGGAAGGCCAGCAGCAGATGCGGTGTGAAAAATCCTCCAGGCTGCTCAGACAGTGAGCGCTCTCATTTCAGGGAGGTTCCTCGAACCTGGGAGAAGCTTTTGGGGGAAGCTGGGCTCCATTTCCCCTACACGGGTCTGCCTCGGGTGGGTGGAGCCCACACCCTCCTGCTCACATGGGCAGTAGTGGAGGCACTGGGGGGATTTATTTGCTGGAAGGCGCCAGCACAAGCATCTTTGAAGTAGGGACTGATCCGTGTAACCACAAGCGGTTCTGCAAAGGCTCCTCGGAGGAGGGCAGAGCACCAACTCCATGCTCTGGGGGTGAGGTGACGAACCTCCCCTGCCCTTCCCGCAGGTCTGAGCACCACTGGGGCTCGGGGGGCTCCTCAGGGCCCCGGGCTGCACAGAGCAACCCCCGCCCGCCCCTCCGGCTGCGGGCCGGGACCTCCTTGGAAACGGGCTCCGTTACCAAACATTGCTCCCCTCGGAGCAGCCTAGTTACCAAATTTACTCAGCGTGGGGCAGCGCTCGCCCTTGGCCGGTCCCCGCAGGTTGAGGCGGGGAGAAGGAGCAGGAGGTCATGGCTCAGGTAAGGCCTGCAGGGCTGGGGGTTCATTGCTGTACAGGGACCACTCCTCTGTTAGCTCAGCTCCTGTGCCACAGCAGGTCAGAAACACCCACCAATCCACGCTTTCCCCTCATGCTTTTCCTGCCTGTATCTGTTACCCCGGTGCTGCATACCGAGAGTTGTAACCCTTTGCAGACCGAGCCCGTTTTTACTGTTATGCAGATCCCGGCACAAAGCCCGCTCCCGGTGCTGTTGCTAAGCTGCCAGAACGATGCAGTAACGCTTTGTTTTGTTTTCCGGCAGAACACGTCGGTTCGCCCAGATCTTCACCTGCACTATGTGCAGGCCTGTCAAAAATCGGGCCAGCCTGAAAACCCCTTCGTTGCTCATGTGCTTCAAGAAGCTGACAAAAATGATGAAATGTAAGGCAATAACAGCGTGTTTCAGACACTTCTGAAAGCCTTAAACAGGGTAGCAGGATGAGGAATTGAACGATGAGAAAGTTCTGCAGTTTCAGGCTTAAACACAAATCAAATTTAGCATTTACTGCTGAAGTTCTGGTTTGACTCATCTTGACATCATCTTGGCAGAAGTTTGTAGCTATATATCCTTTCTGGGCAGCTTTACAAGCAGTGAAAGGAAAAAAAAAGGTAAAAAATGTACAGGATGGTGCCTTTCTGTCCCTTAAAAAAGCCAAACCCAGTGTCCAGTCATCCTAACTCCCTTCCTTTTGTCTTGCTCCTGTTTAAAAAGCCTCAGCTGCATCCAGTTAGCTTCCAGCTGGTCATGCTTCCCTGAGCTGTCTCTGAATCCTGCCAAGCTATTAACCACCCAAATTCTCTCTCATTATGTGGCTAGGTAGGGCTTTCTCTTGTGGATGCTGCTGGGGTCAAAGTTAATTTTCCTTTGGGGAAAAAAAACCCAGAAAATAAAACGGTTTGTGTTAGGTTTTGATCCTGAGAGCAGGATGGAGTAAATAAAGCAAAGGGAACAATTAAAAAGAAGATGATAAGGTAACCTCTGGGATAATCTTTATTTCCATCTGCCTTCCCCTCATCTTCCTTATTCCTGCTTCCTGTGCAAGTGTGGTTCTTGCAGCTGTGCAGTGCCTTCAGAAAGGGCAGTGCTGAGGGACAGCTTGAATCATGTTATCTGTGCTGGTGTTACCAAAGGTGTATAACCATGTGCAAGCTCCTCAGTGAGGGCAAGCACGGCCACACCTCCTGTCTGGAGAGGCAACTTATTTCTCTGTGTCATTTTCCTTCTCCTCGTGTGCTTATGTTTTTATGTTGCAGTAGATGTACGAAAGGGATCACATTAAAAATAGCCGGAAATAATCACCCAGTGCCTGTGCAGAGAGTTACAGATGATGATCTTGGAGTTCTTGCCTCTGTCTTACGCCACGCTGCATTTGTCAAAGGTAGGGTTTTTCCATGAGTGTTTAACATTGCTGTGCTAATATAAGAAAACATGATCAGTCTTGATTTCAGTCTTAGTTCATCTTTGTTTCTTTCTGTTTAGAGATCAGTTAAATGTAGGTATGCATCTGTCACATTCCTCATTCTTCATCTTTTTCAGGTTTGGATCTTGCTTATAATGTATTGACTGATGCTGGAGCAAAGACCGTGGCAACATTCCTCCAGGTGCCAAAGTGATGGTTATCTTTCAGCAACTTGTAATTTATTTGGCCATGGAAATATTTATATGTGGTGTATTGGAGACAAGAATGCACTGGTTTGGCAAAATTCCATTGGTTTTGACTTTCACACCTCAATCCATCCTACTAGAATCTTGGGTTGTGTTCTCTGTGGAGATTTTTAATTTCTGGTAGAAAGCCATTGGATATTTGGCTAGGGTGTCCTGAGGAAAGAATGGTGGAATAAGCTACAAGGCTTTTAGGCTTACAGTTCAAATCAACAGAGGGGATAATGGTTGTGTCAAGAGCCTTTGTTTTAGCTTCTTTATCACCTGTATTAGCCTTTTTGCAGGCCTAAACATAGGAAACTTTAATGCTGCCTTTTTGTCATTGTAAACAACTGGAATACAGATGGAAAATGGTAAGCTGTCACCTGGTACCTGTGTTCCTAGAGCTTGGGGGGTGCCATTAAGTTCACAAAATGCACCTGAGCTTGCCCATCTGCCTCGTTAGGTCATGCTGAGCACATGGGATCCTGGGTGGTTCCTGTAGGCCCCATGAGGACCCCCACATGCCTTTCCCTCATTATCTGACATACTCTGGCATTCCTTAACTACTTTTCCAGGTCAGGGGCTGCCTGAAATGCAGCAAAGGACAGAGTTTTGTATGTGTATCCCCTTTCTGAAAAATACAGGTGTGCTCTGGAATAAACTCTCATTGTTTCCTGCTCTGTTTGTTCCTAAGGAGAACTCCTCTCTGCAGTACCTGAACCTCATGTTTAATGACGTTGGCACAAGTGGGGCAGAGCTGATAGCGGGAGCACTTCATGTGAGTGTTTGTCTGGGAGGTTTAGACAGTGGCATCTTGTTGGATATTTTTGCTTTTGATGACCAGTACTGGCTGTCCTGCCAACATCAGAGTTGGCTCAAAGGGGCATCTGTCCTTGCTCCATTCAGCATGTTGCTGTATCACAGGGATACAGCACAAGGTCTGCCTTGTTTTCCCAAGGCAGACCTCAGAAATCAGATTTCACGCAGGTGAAAGTTGCACTGTGCTGCCATTAACACTTAATTATCTATAAAAACAATTGTCTATAAAACCCACAACTACTGCAGTTTGATTTTTTTCTGTGTGAAAAATGCTATGCTACAGGATATAGAATGCCATCTGTTTTTTCCCTTTCTTTTTTTCCCCCAAAAACATTGTATTAAATTTGCCTGTACCTTCATGTCAATATTTGTCTTGATTCAAGATGTCTGAGACATGTTTTCAAAACTTTGCTTTACAGCAGCAGCACAAACCCGAAGTTGTTATTTTTGATGTGGTTTCCCAAGGAAATGAGGCTTGTGTGTAAGATTTGTTGTTTTGTGAAGGAGACTCATGTGAGCTCTTTCTTCCTCCTCCACAGTCTTTGAACCCTTGAACTGATTTCAACTAAATTTGACAAACCTCCAAAACACTGAGGCTGTGCAGGAGATTTGTACAACACTGGGCTTGTACAATGCTTAACAGGTTTAAATTAGTTTGATGCACTTTGCAGCTCAGATGCCAATTTAGGCAGAAATATTTGCCTGGATTGTTTTCATGTGAAATTTGTGGACTTGGGAGAAACAAAAGTTTTCAAATACTGGAATTTTGCTTGCAGACTCTCATGTCTTTGATGCCACTGAGAAGAGCCTGAGCCAACAGGATAAGTTATCACTTAGTTATCTATGTTGTCACTTTGACACAATTCTTCTCAAAGGTTGTTTTGTCTCTGTGTGACAACAAGCAGGATTCACACACAAAAAAGGATAGTGTTGTTTTTCAGGCCGTTTTAAAGGAATAGATTTTTTCTTTTTAATTTTATCTAGAGGAATAGAAGTCTTGTGCACATGAGAATGACTGGAAACAAAATAGGAAACCAAGGTGGGATGTTCTTTGCTTCAATGCTGCAAAGTAACTCAACCTTGCAGAAGTTGGATCTTGGAGACTGTGATCTGGTGAGTAACCCAGTAAAATTATCAGCAATGACATAAGTCTTTCAAGGGTATTACAAGGGTCCTGTAGAGCTTAATTAGGGGGGAATGCCATCTGTTGTCATTGATTTTTACATTTTGTGACAGCCAGAGGTGACACAATATATAATACAGCAATGTGTGCTTGGAAAGGCACGTTGCACAAAGCACCTGGGAAGTCAGAACTGATGATATTTTAGAGCCATTGTGTCCCTGAGGATATAAGTGCTTGTCTTTCACATCCTCTGAGGTTTGTTTCTGCTGCTCATTTCTGTTATTCCAATCCTGTGTAATTCATGTTGAAGAATGGACTTTTTATTCCCTGGAGAATCTTTTCCTTCTGAAGTGTGCAGTGCTATAGCACCTGAAAGTCACCCATCCCATAGCTCTGTTGCTCCTCTCAGATCCATAAAGGACATAAGCACAGCAGTGCTAAATTGAGTAGAAAAGCACCAAATTTGATCTTGGATGACCTGCTTCCTCCTGGAGTCAGGCACTGAGACTTCTAACACAGTGCACGGGGAGATTCAGGAGGGTTGGAATGGCCTGCGGATCACTTTTAAAAACCTGTAATTTTTTTCCTGGAAATTCAGAATTTCCTCCTAGACTAGAGGGGGAAATAACCCCTCAGGAATTGTGAAGGTCTTATGAATACATGAACAAGAAAAGTGTAGCCAGCGTAGGATTTATTCAAAAGCTTAGTATGTGTGTTCTTGGTAGGGAGTTGATTGAGAGTTTAAAATTAAGTGGCTTTGGGTGTGGACCAGCCTAAGTGGAAAGTAGCATAAGTAAAAATTAGTGAGCAAACCAGAAGGAAATAAAAAAAATCCGAATTGACCCATATTCTAGAGTCTCATTTCTCTGTACCACATGATTGATACTAAATTTGAATTTACCTAGGGGAACACACATAAGCCGATCTTGTTTTATAAATCAGGAAAACCAAAATACAAATTGGACAAATTAAATGGATCTTTGAGATCCATTATTCTTGCTTTTTATTTTCTGAGTTGCCAAGTCATTTGTACTATTTAGTCTCATTCCACTCTACTCTTCCATAGGCAGTTGGCATTGGTATTGTCAGAAAATCTGTTAGGTGTCTCTAAGTAGTTGACTATTGTACTCCAGAGGACAGGGGGGTAGAAATAATAGTCATGGTAATTTGGCAGCTTGAGCTATACATTAAATAGGTTTCTCTAAGGAGTTTACTTGTTTTCATTTCCAGGGCCTGAAGTGTCTGATAGCAATAGCCACAGCCCTGACTCAGAACAAATCCCTCAGAGCAATAAACCTAAATCGTCCCTTGCTGTACAGCCAAGAGGTATGTGAGTGACTGTGGTGTCAGCTCAGAGAGGAGCATAAGCCAAGTCAGTGCTGATATATTTATGGACATCTGAACTACACAGCTCTCTGGAATTTCTTGCAAACTGAAGCAAATGGTTGCAGAAATATTCTTTCTCTTTCTGTGCAGTCACCACCTGCCCCTGTTTAACTAGAAGGTTAAATTTTAAAAAATCTCTTTCTTGGTACATTTGTTAAATAATGGGCTGATGGAGAGGGCTTGGTATTGGAGAACAAAGTATTCCTTCTGCTGTTCCAGCATGGAGTTTCCTGCTTTGCTCAGCAAACTGAGGGAGAAATGCTGTTTAGCAGGAAATGAGGGGAAGCACAAAGGGCTGCTGTTTACCTGAGTCTAAAGAAGAAAGACACACTGCAGCAACCCCCCACCTTCCCTGGGCTGGGGGCTTTGGATGTTTCACTCTGTGTGGCTGGTGCTGCTCAGCTCGTGGCTGTAGAGTGAGGGCTGTGGTGGATTCACCTGCCTGGCAGAAGTTCTCAGGTGTCAGTGATAGGAACAGTGTTCTCCTGATTGCACGAAGGCCAGATCCTCCTCAGTTCCCTAGGGTGAATTTAACAGTTTAAACAGATTTTAGTTGTTTCTTTTCTACTAAGACAGCTTTAGAAGTCAATTTAAACTACTGCTATTGAAAACAGAGGCCAGTAAGGACCTGGTCTGGATATGTCAGAGACTATTGCCACTGTTTCCACCTTCGACTCTATTATTTTCTAAGGCCTCTGGGTTGTTCCCTTATTTTTGACTCACAGTACTCACTGTTATTTTGTTAACTAAACATGCCAACTTGAGAACAAACTTTCTTTGTCTTACAGTGACAGGACATATTTTTTCCCACAGCAGTCCTGTTTCCTTTTCATAAAATCACAGGATCATTAATGTTGGAGAAAAACAGCAGGATCATTGAGTCCAAACTTTGACCAATTCTTTCTCTTATGAAAGCATGGATTAGCATCATGACAAAATACTTTCAATGTTAGCAAAGACTGACTCAAACATTCAGGTTTTTAAGAGCAATGACTGGAAGGAAAACTGGTCAGACATAATGACTAAATGTTGGTGCTTCTGATATTTGCAGGGATGTAGATAGTACTCTAAATCTGCAAATATATTTCTAGTATTTTTCTTTTTTTTTTTTTTCATCTTCAGCCTTATCACAAGATGTTGTTTCATGGCTATTTTTATACAATATACAAAATAGAACACTACTGTTGACCAAATCTTGATATGAGTTATGTATCTCACTTGTACTGAAGCAAGACCGTGCCTTATCCTAAAGTTCAGCTTAGTAAAACTGCATGTGTGTTTGTAGGAAGAGACCACAGTGCATATAGCTAAGATGTTGAAGGGCAACTCTTCTCTCGTGGAGCTGCACTTGAGCAAGCATGAAATGAAAAACTTTGGTGTAGAGCGACTGTGTGAGGCCCTGTATGAAAACTCCAGCCTGAGATACCTTGACCTCAGCTGGTAAGAGTCATTAAGTAACATATCCATGACTAACTAATTTTCTTAGCACCTATTTTTTTTTTAAATATGTGCATCTCTCTTTCAGTAATAAAATAACCTCCGATGGTGTAAAATTTTTGGGAGAGCTGCTAAAACGGAACCAAAGCCTGGTAATCCTGGATCTGAATGCAAACAGAATAGAAGATGCTGGAGCCACGTACCTGAGTGAAGCCTTGACTGTGAACAACAGGACTCTGCAGGCGTTAGTATCTGCACAGCTTCCCCAGGGACTGCAGGTGTAGGGAACCTGGACTTGGCAGTGGCAGAACTGGCATCAAAGCTGTGTGCTTTGATGTTGATCAAAATAGGAAAGTCAGGAAGTTCCAAATATTTTGGTCTATTTTTCCTTCTTGGGGAAAGAAACCTGCGAGTGAGAGACTGGGTGGGATTTCTTTGCTAAGCTGCCAGGTGAGATGCCCCAAGACCTGTGGGACATCCTGGGGTGCTGGGGGTGAGCACCAGGTCTGCTCAGATCTCCCACAGCTTTTCCAGTTGCTCCAAGAGGTATGGGGGGGGAAGACAATTAGATCTGTCAGTTCTTTCTGCATCTTTAAAGAGCAGGTCCCTGTGGGGCACAAACGAAAACAAGAGCTGCAGGCCTTCAGAATTCTGAGATAATCAGATTCCACGCAGGGATAAGGCACTATATTTGTTGATTCTGATCTTCAACACTTAGGAAAATCCTCTATTTAAGTTTGCTTCCGGGTGAACCCAGCAGAGCTGTAATCTCTCCACCAGGGCGTCTTTTGCAGCCGCGTTAAACCCTCGCGGGCAGGATGTAAAAGCTGATCAAAGGTGTTACCTGGAGCCATTAGTTTTAAGTAGCAGACTGAGGAGGTGGCGGCTCTGAGGTGCCTCTGAAAGCCTTCCAGGTTCGCTAACATAAAAATAACTGCCACTCCACAAAGATCAAAGCTTAGCCTGGATAAATGCCAAGGCCTGGGCTTCAAAGCAGACTAGAGATGAGACCTGGCCACCATGGAGCAAGTCACTGACACCGGGGAACTCAAGAGTGAACAACCTTGGCTGCATGAGCCTGGAGAAATAGAGCAAGTCATAGTCCAACTGCCTTTGGCAACCTGAGAAGGATATTATAGTAGGACTGGCCTTGATACAATTAAAGGATTGTATTATTAATGACAAATATAGAAGTTCAATATATATTATATAATAATAACATATAGAATAAGCATAAATCATAGTTAAACTCTTATTCTTAACTAAGAGATGTGAGTTCCATGGTCTGGCATGCACACTGTGTAACTGTTTTCTCTGTCAGGTTGTCAGTAGTAAGCTGCAGTATAAGTGGCAAAGGACTTACAGCTCTTTCAAATGCAATCAAAGCAAACATGATACTTTCCTATATATACATCTGGGGGAACACATTTGATGAAGATGCTTGTATGGTAAGTGTTTGTTTCTGAACTCCTCTGAGAGGGCTGGGTTTTGTTTGTTTGTTCCAATTTCTTTTTACTATCACTGGGTAGACTACAGCAATTAGTGAACAAGATACCTGATTTACTGTTTTTTTTAAAAAATAATTATAACCTGGTGGTGCTGGATTGAGCAGTGGAGATCAGCATACTGAAGTGATTGAGTACTTACTGTGTGTTATGTTGTAGAGCCTTCACTGCAGTCAAAAAGACATTTTATCTGTCATATTCCTGTTTTCGTTTTTCAGTCGTTTTCAGAGTTAATTCAGATGGGTCGCCTGAATCCCAGCTGCACAGATGTGGCCCCGTACGAGGTGGACGGGCAAGCTCAGCTGGCAGAGCTGTCCCATGGCCTCCAGAGGGAATACTACTGGGCCCCACGGCACAGGGTCGTGGCAGACAGTGCTGCCAACGCCAGCCTGGGACTTGTAGCTGTTTCAGAGTATCTGTGAGTGAGGCAGCACTCTACGGGCCTGGGCTTTGCCTGTCTGGTTTCTAGTAAAATAAATTATATCAGTGTCAGATTTGCTTCATGTTGTTTCTTCAGGTTTAAGTCTAAAAGGAATCTAAAACTGCTTGAAATGGCAAAATGATAAAATATTGAACAAATGACCTTCAAATTCAGTGCTAAATAATGCCCAGTCTATGGAGAGTCTATTACTATGAAAAAGTTTACACCCAGGCAGAGCACACTGACAAAAGCTGACACCCAAGGCTGCCAGGCAGCAAATCAGACCTGCTGCAGAGCAGGATTCCTGCTGGAGCCGAGAGCTTTTGTTACCATTCTACTCCATATACTCTCTCCTTTTACTTAGTAATTGCATCCTTTGGATCTTCTTCCCATAAGGACATTTTTAAACCAAAGTAAGTGAACTTAAGCATTCAGCCACGATCATGGTGGATCTTCAAAGCTAGTGAATGGAGTTTACTGGGATATACATGAAATTTTGATTAACTTGCAGCCTGTACTTGTTTCTTGCACTACAAATAGGAACCACAACCAACCCTGGTGCCATTATTTCTTCCTATCTCTTGAAAACTGTCTAAAAACTTTTCTGTCATTATAGCCCTGTGGCAACTCCTGCACATGAGTTGCATTTAATGGTAGTTAAACATTGTTTAAGGGTTTGAATGCAGACTTTGTAGAAGTTTGGGAATCACTCAGCTTGTTACCTTTTTCCATCCACTATGCTCATCCCTGCAGAAGTGACTCCATTTATGCTCCTAAATAGAAAAAGTCACCAAACAGAGTCATGGATTATCCTGCTCTCTTATCTATGAGATCCAAGCATGAGGAGAAAAAGGTAAGGAAGTTATTTTACCAATAACAGCTGAGAAGCAGCAACGCAACTTCTGCTGTTCTGACTCTGTATTATCACAGTGGGAGATGTACTGACACCCCTTCCCCAGCTGAAATGACCAAGGCAGTTGTGAGAGCTGTTGTGTATGTGTGTGTGGAGGTTTTCTGCCGCTTGATTGCTATTTTTTCCTCATTGTCCCTTGCCTCCACCCCCAAACACAAATGAATCAGGCTCTGTTGCTCCAAAAAGCACCTGATATCACAAGAGGCCTTAGAGGTAAGCCCAGAGCAGGTATGTTTGTCCTGCACACCTGCACAGGGCCCTCCTGACCTGCAGCCACTGTGTTGAGCACAAAGTCCATGTGACACACACTGTGAGCACCCTGTTTTAGAGGGGAGCTTATATTTTAACTATTGTTAAACAGGAAGGACGGAGCAATGAGAACAAAAGTTGAGGATACCCTGGACGTGGTTGTTTGAGAAGAATCTGCAGGCTGTGATAATTTCTAAGTTTTTAAACAATTAGATAAGCCTGTATTGGTATTTTCCCAGTGTTGCTGCTCTGGGACATAGCAGGCTACACTCTGATAGTCTACAGAGAGGCCTCTCAGTACTGAGATACTGGTGACAGAATTTCTTGTCAGAAACACCACTAAAAGACTCAGATTAAGGTATTTTTTCCATATATCTTTCTTTCCTTTGTCTGGTATATGAAGTTCAGACTAATTTCAAATTAATCTTTAATTTACTTGTATGAATGACATTCATTAATCTGCCATGGTAATGGGGAACCAACTCTTCCAAGAGCAGTATTTTATTTTTAGTGATGTGGTTAAAATGGCAACAATATCATACAAAAAGTGTGTCAGGATAAATGGCATCTACTTTCAAAAGTGCTGGTGTATGTGTTTGAAATATTTGCACTCTATCTGACCCCTTGTTTAACAGCAACATGCTCAGCCTAGAAGAGCACTCTGCATTATTGACAATACCCATAAAACCAGCTCATGTGTTACAGTTTACTTTTATATTCTCTTGTAAGTAAAGGTTGCAGAGTAATTCCTGAATTCTGTATAAACAGCTTCCTAAAAACTAAAATAATTATTTGTGCCTAACCCTGTATTGCTTAAAGAGAACTATGCCAGAGACTGCTATTGCTTTTCTTTCTCTGAAAACCAAACCTTGACATCTTGTAAGAATTTATCTTGTGTTCTTTGGAATGAGAGAATTTACACAGGCTAGAATCTTTTGCCATGTTTTAAGTTATTTTAGTAGCTAAAGCAAGCATAGTCCTGCTCTGAAAACCATCCTTCCAGCTTTTAGAACTTGCTCTACTTTGCTGAAAGACAGAACCTTTGCCCCAGTTTCAAAGGGAAGGAAAATGACTGATCCAGCTGGGCAGTGGTACAGCACAGGTCCTCTAAAGCCCACTCTGTGCTCCAAGGGCCCCCATGGTCCTTGTTCCAGGGTGCTGTGAGGGGGGTGATGTCTGACTGTTTCCCTCTTGCTTTTGGTGCAGTCATAAACAGGAGACACAAGGTGAGGGAAAATTACAAAACAAGTTTATTAAAGTCTAACATAAAACACTTCAGGCTAAATATGTACAACCCCCTCCCTTCCCAGGGGATTATAAAATTGAGAGTTGAGGTATATACAAATAACAGAGGAAAAATTGTATATACATGACATACTTTAAAAATAATTTAACCAAAAAAATCAGTTATTAGTCCTTATCTGAACTTAATTCTGCAAGGCTTATTGAGCCTCTCCGGGATCACAGCCCTGAAATCCTTCATGTGGGACTTGTCTGTACTTGAAAATTGCTCTTTAACAAATGATATCAGAAAGGTTGTCATGCTTTGTGCCCACTTACGGGCACAAATTTGGAAGTAAATGTCATACAAGGAGCTATTCTCACCTAAATATTTCCAAGCAGCCAATTCAGAGATTTCTAGATGCAGAGAAGCTATTCAGGCAAAACTTGCACCAACTTCAGTGCAAAACTGACTGAAACAACAGCTTGTGTCATTGTCTCTAAATGACTGTTAACAGAATTATTAAAATTCCTTCTTTCCTTTTGCAAGGAGACGTCTGCCTACGAAGATTCCATGCTTTCCCATATCAATCCCTTACAGAAATGACCAATACTGTTATGAGCCTTGTACCTCCCAAATGAACCCAGAATCCCTAAGCCTAGGACTTCAGATGTGCAGCTGATTTCCATGCATCTATTGGCAAAAGGTACAGTCCAGACCTACAGCCTGAACACACCTACAAATATATTTATATATATATATATACTTAAAATCTATATTCTAGTAAATGAATACAGTTTGTAGAGATCATACCTCAGCAGCTGAGATATCTTCATGAAAAATGAGGCTAAAAAATCAAGATTCTCAGATGGGGACTCAAGAGTGCAGGTCACTAAATTATTGCTCCAAGACAAAACTACAAGCCTGTGTATTCTATTAAGAAAGGTTAAAATTGTTGTCTTGTAAAAAATAATGATTATCTTCTTGTCTATAAAGAAAACTAAATGACTAATAAAGCAAGTGTTACTGTTATAAGTATCTAAACAAATCCTGTATAAATCTAAGCACTGTATTTTTTAAAAAAGTCTGAAATCTAAGAATACAGTAACAAGCTATAATTTTAGAAATATAAAACCAGTCCAAACGAACATTGTTATGGAATGCATTTTCTATGTAGGAATGTAATTATTTTTTAGGTTTCTTTCCAGAGCTAGTTCTCTCTCATGGTCATTTATCCTGGACATGTTTACCTTCAGCTACTTTTCCTCAGGGAACAGCAGCATATCATTAGTTTGTCTTCCAAACCTGTTTACATATGGAAGTTATCAGTTGCAGGGTGTTTCTTTCTCAGTATTCATGACTAAGCCTACATCTGTCCCAAGATTTCTGCTCTATTTTCAGAGAGAGAAAGTAAAGAGGAAGCTTAGGACAAGCTACACACAGAAAAGATCCCGATCTTTGGGGTTCTTCAGTCTTAAATGGCAAGGCTAAGGAATCCCTCAGGGGCTACAGCAACAACAGGAGCTAAAAGAGAAAAGAGGGGAGGAAAAGGGGAAATGCCAAAGAAACAAGAAAAAAAATACCAGAGAACTTCATCCTTTGTCTTCTGCTAGTGTTATGAACATCAGCTGTTCATAAATGTTGTGGGACAGAGAGATAAAGAAATTAAAGGTCAGGCAGGTCCAGCAATAATCAGCTCCAGGGGACAGAATGAGAAATTCCTGAATTAAGGATGTTCCCATTGAACATGGCTGTACTCCTGCTGTCCGTGGCAGACTTTATCAGCAAATTTACCATATATTAAAGCATAAAATATGATCAAGCAGCAGGTTTAAAACGTGGCATATACTAAGATGATCAACACAAAGAAGCAGAAGGTCTATTACTTTACAAGTATAAACATATAGGAAGAGAAAAATAAATCTATAGTCATGGTCAGGAGTCAGGGGATCACTCACAGAATATTTAAATGAAACCCTACAAGAAATTTTTCATGAGTCTGTTCAATTAAGGTGCAGATTAATTATTACTCCGTGTAGAACAGGATCAGTTAAGAGGTATCTCCTATGCTCTTCTATTTATCAGTGTCTGGACACAAGGCATCAGTGGAAATAAATGCTAGCACCAAGTAAATAACCAACAAAGTACAGCTTTAAATGCATTGTTGGTACAGTATGATCACTGTTTCATTACTATTTGATGATTACTTAAATAATGCTTACATTGCTAATGGCACAAACTGGCAAAATAGAGTAGGAGAGTACTCCTATGGTCACCTAGTCTTTTATGACCCTACCAAGACACTAAAAACGTTGCTTTTTAAATATATCTGTTGCTAGGAATAAAACATATCTTTATATGGGCCTTGCTAGGTACCAGTTTTGTGCATTTACTGTGGACAAGTGACATGAGAGTTAAAGCAATACACAAAAACTTCAATTAAATTAGTCACACTAACAAAATCTTCCCTGGAAGAATATCCATCTGCTCTGCTGTATTAGTCTTTAATACCCCCTCATGTAGTGTTCACTTACTATTTTCACAGTGAAGGGCAGGATTTATTTCCTCTTCTGGACCTCCTGTCTAGCACAAGAAGCAGCACTACAGTAAAAAAAGGATTATGAAGCTCTCGTTGACACCTCACAAATGAAGTCACTGCATCTTTTTGTCTCATCTACAACATGCATGTTCCAGCTCTCCTTTTGTTGCTGTTTGTGCCAAACCCGGGGCAGTTTAGGGATGTGAACAATAAATGTGGGACAAGATATGACAATGCTGGATTGACTTAAACAAACGAACAAAGGCAACTCGTTGGAAAGAAAACCCAGTAGTTACTATGCCATTAGGACCCTCTGACTTGCCACACTACAGAAAGAAATTAACCTTCCTTTACTCATCTTGTCAGGAAAATACACCCAAACCTTTTTTTCCCTCTGGTCAGGCTTCACCTGCAGATGGCACTTCTGGCAGCCAGCAGCAAATCTTTGCAAGCACCTCAGCAGAGCCCTGACCAACCTTCCCCATGGACCATTCCAGCACCTTGGAGTGCAGGCTTATGAATATAGCCAAAGTATGACCTTCCCTTGCATCTCTGGGTTAATATTCTTAAACTATTAAATATGGCTTAAAATATCTGTTCTCAAGTGACACTGTGACACATCAAATCAGCAGAAACATGGGAGGAGATCTCCAAGACACATTAACATACGTAACAGAGAATTCTTAAGGCAGGTGTTGCTGGAAAGGAATCGTCTCCTGGAAATCAGTGTTAATTGCAAATAGAAATCTGATTGTAGATTAGCACAATTCAGCACTGCACGATGGAAATGCCTTACAGGTGTCTTTACACAAAGGGAAAACAAAGAACAAGTCCAATTCAAAGAGCGTGACTGCTTGTTTGATCATGTGCATCTTACCAAATGTTTGCAGGTTCACTACCAAACTACTGCTCTGTCAGTACAACTGCTGCAAGAAAATGAACTGAGGTTCTGAGTATCCAGTCACAGCAGATCTCAGCAATGTTTCTGATGAAGGGGACTGGCTCCCCGTCACGGGAAGCAGCATCTGGTGGTCTTCAGTCCCAATGGGAAGAGGAAGTGCTAAAGACATCTCAGAGGGCTTCACATCTATGGACTCCGACAAAGGACTTTTCTGACTCTGAATGGATTCTTGTTCATTGAAAGAATTATCGAGTGCATTACAATCGGGGGGAGTTTCGGGTCCTGAGAAAAAGACAAAAAAAAAAAAGGGATGTTTAAAAGTTCCTGTGCAAATTCCTTCTCAACTGACTGTCAAAGCCAACACTTGGTGTGTTGCAGGCTGCCTGGACAGCTGGGATACCAGTGGCTTCCATGTGCTGGAAAGCCAAAGCAAGCTGTAAATACAGTGTAAGCACAAGGAATCACATCTGCTGCTGCTTGTAGTGTGACAACTAGAAGGATGATGCATTCCAACCTGATCTCTACTTGGCATGGTACAGGAGATAACAAATCCTTAACATCACAGTGAACAAAGGACCTTTAAAAAATGTAGTTATAAAAGTTTCCTTGAGATTTCCCACCCCAGAAAATCTCGGAACCAGAGCCACAGCCAAGCATCCTTCTCTAACTAAGGTAGCAATGTACAATGTATCATTTATCCATAAACGTCTTTGGAAGAAGATATTTGTTAACTCCATTCCAGCCAGACACATTATAGATTTTATCCAGTCACTTGAGAAATGACTTTCTATTCCTAATTGAAATCTCTGTTAATGAGCTCCTCGCTGCCTTCCTGTTTGAACACAGCCTGACACTGCTCTTGGACGGCTCTCAGATTAAACCACACTGGATATCTGACCCTTCCTCTTTCAAATCATGCTCCAAAGCCTGTTATTTCAGTGCTGGGGCACTTCTGTCTGCCTTCTGTCTCTCCATGAGAGCTGGCCTGCCTTGGCAGCTCTCCCAGCTCACACCCTTGGGCTCTGCTGGGCCCTCTCCACACTTAATGCTGCTCTCCCCTCACCCCAGGCTTCCTGCTGCACTGGGGCCTTCCTAAATTCAAATCTGTCTCTGCACATGGCTCTTGCTTTCTCATTCTCTCTCTCCCAATCCAGATGGGCACAGACACCTATTATTCCTCTTTCCATATGACAGAGGCAGGGATTTATGGCCAATACACAAGGATGGACAGACGAGGTGTACAGAGCCACTCCTGAACAAGGCTGGATACCTGAACATCTCTAAAGCAGATGCTTTTGGCTCTAAAAGAGAGCTATTATCCAAAAATCTTTTATTTTCTAATTTTAGGCCTGCATGAGCAAAAAGATTTATTCAGCACTGGAGGCAAAAGAGCTGATGTAGTTCCTTAACCTTTCTTTGCACAAAGAACTCACCTGCGTGAACTTTTGTTTTGTGCTTCTTTAGATTTTTTATATCTGTGTAAGAATTTCCGCACATTTCACAGATAAATGGTCTTTCACCTGAAAAATATTGGTTTGGTAGTTAGAACAATCTTGACATTGAAAGAAAATACAGTTAGAGATGCAGGATAATGGATTTCAATGTTGTATTTTAAAACACAACTTTGTAGCTCTTAGTTTGTCTGTGCATCTGTATTCAGAATAAAATTGTTTCCAGAATAACAGTTTAAAATAAAGCAAGAAGGCCTTAAAAATTTAAAGTAAAGCCTTGATCATACATCAACACCTACGCTGGTGCAAAGATACTACTCTGAAAAAGGCAGTTAAAAAAAATGAATTACTTTTTTCTTTACATTATGTTAGCCCAGAGATGCATAAATTAAGAAAATCTGCTACTTTCAGGTACAGCCCAATACAGTGCATTTTAAAGGCAAAAGGGTAGAATATAATTTATAGTGCAGGAAGCAGCTTGTCCGAAAACTGACCTGTATGGGACCGAAAATGTTTATTGAGCTCTCCAGAGGAAATAAAACTCTTTTCACAAATGCCACAGATATATGGCTTCTCTCCTAAAGGAAACAAGGACTCTGTTATTTCAATACATAAACCAGAATACACACAGAGAACAAATCAAACTGAAATGGAGGTAATGTCCAGTGGGAGAAAGAGCTCCCTAAACTGGAATCAGAGGGAAAAAAAACATGAGAAAGGAACTAGATGACAACTCCAGAGGTAAATTCTGTGTCATTACCCATCTCCAACCCTTCTGCAGGATCCAGCCCTCCCTGGCCAGGCCTGTTTGTGCTCTGTCCCTTGCAGGTCCCTTCCAGCTCTGGGATTCTGTCCCCCCTTACCTGTGTGTTTCCGGGAATGGGTGATGAGTGAGCTGGAGACAGCAAAGGCTTTCCCACAGCTGTCACACACGTAGGGCTTCTCCCCGGTGTGGCGCCGGACGTGGTAGGTGAGGGTGCTGGCCTGGGCAAAGCGCTGCCCGCACCGGTCACACACGTACGGCTTCTCCCCGCTGTGCTTCCTGAAAAACAACACCCCAGTCACCTCCAGGAGGGAAGGGAAGCAGCACCCACTGCTGAGGAACCTGCCTCAGTTAGTGCTTCATCCCCAAAGCTCCTTCTGCTAATGGTCTGGGATACAGCAGAGATGTAACAACTGAGTCTGGTTTGAGCCTGCAGTTCTCGCGGAGTGAAACTCATGGCCTGTTCCATCTGGGATCAGCACATCCGTGATTTCCACGGCAGCTGAACTGAAATACAGGCCCTGCATGTGTAACATGCACCATGGGAACTCAGCATGCTTTGCATTTTAGTGAAAGACAAGATGACGATTCCCAACAAGGGAATACCATTCCTGCTTCTGCCAAAAATGCTGAAAGCCACACACAGACAGCAGCGAGAACTGCTCTGTCACTTCCCACCATGGAACTCTCTCTCCCTGGTGCTGCAAGCAGTTTAAAACAAACCCTGTGCCCCTGCCACAAGGATACCAGTGCACAGGCTGCAACATTCATACAGCACAAATCTCCTCCCTAATGAGCAAGTACATCCATGGAATTATTCTGTTAGGCACTGTGAGAGAAGTCCCATGAGAAAAGAGGGAGAAATGCCAAAATTATGTGAATGTGTAACTCTTGCTCACACTGGAGTAAAGGATTCTATTTGAACAGACTCAAGGACAAGCATTTGCAGGATCTCCCTCGTGCCCACCTGGCGTGAATCTTCAGGTTGCTCGAGGTTGCGAACTGCAGGTTGCAGACGTCACATTTGTAGGGTTTCTCCTCTCCATGATGCATCCGGCTGTGGAACACCAGCTGGCACTTCTGAGCAAAGCCCTTGTCACACAGTTCACACTTGTATGGCTTCTCCCCTGGTGAAAAGGAACACACTTGTGCTCTCTGTATTTACCTAAGAAAGCTTTGCAATCCATGACCCGAGCAGAGCTCAGGTGTCTGTTCTAATACTTCACAGCGGATAACAAGACTATTTTGTAACACATTATGTTTGTGGGGAAAAAAAAGGTAATAATGTTTTTAATAGTGCCACTTTCTCTACATTATTTTAAGAATGCTGCTACCATGTTTTCAGACTTTTTGCTGGTTATGTCTATTCATCACTCAAAATATTCAAGATGAACTAGTAAATCATCTGTTTTTCTTGCCTGCCCAACTAACAAATCTATTTCATAGAAAGTCTTCAATGTACAGTCTAATGCTCACTAATTTCTTATTAGTTGTCTGCTGCAGAATGCTGCAGGTACTTCTCTGACTAGTCATGTTCTCTTAGTGCTGAACAGTCTCCTGCAAGGGCTTGTGCAACTCTGCAGTCCCAGATGACAGTAAAAAATGCCTTTCTCTGCCATTCTGTGGCAGGGCACAATCAAACCACAAACTCAACAACTCACAAGCATATTGTGTACATAAAATCTTCAAAACTAAAAGTATTAGACATCTAATGTGCCATCTAGCAACCAACACCATGGAATTCCCTGCCCACTCATGCAGAAATTCCCAGGACAATACCCTCAGAAGTACAAAGTACAGCTGACACTCCTACCAGCACCATCCCTGAATTCTGCTCACAATCAGGCTCCAGTAACTTGTTGTTCATCATCTTTTTAAGTCAGACATGTTGTTTTAAAATACTTAAGTGTTTCTAACTGATTTCTCTTTGATGCTTGATATGACACAAACTCCTGGTAACGTTACTGAATGCAACATCACACATTCCAGCTGTATTTTTCCTAAATAAAATCCCAAATGCTGTAGTAATTCAGCCAACTTCTCTACTTGTTTCTGAAGACCCTAAAGGACAAGTTATGTGTAACGAGATTGCATTTTTTCCCCACTTTTGTTCTCAAACATGTGTTATGTTTTGAAGTTTAAAAAAAAGCAAGAGGAATTCTGGTATCAAGTACAGAAAGATTTTCATGCTCTACTGACAGTAGCTTTTGGCACTCCATCACTCTACAGAGCTAAAGCCAGCTCTTCTGAGTCTCTCCAGAAATCAAGATGCTCAGACTTATAAAGTCCTTTCTAGCTACTAAAAGTAGGAACTATGATTTTGTACTGAAAAATGCTGAAACATTTCATGCTACCAGGATATCAGTACTATCCCAACAAACAAAATTTCAGGAGGAAGAAGTCAGAATGCAAAGATCTTTCTAGTCCTGCGTTCAGAGGCTGTGTGTGATTTCAGGTCTCCACAGCCCACGAGGCCAAAGTCTTACCTGTGTGAGTTCTTACATGTGTTTTCAGCTGATTGCACTGGGTGAATGCCTTCCCACACAGGTGACACACGTAGGGCTTCACCCCCTTGTGTATCCTCATGTGCCGACGGAGGCTGCTCGCCTCCGAGAACACTTTCCCACACGTGTTGCACACTGGCTTGGCTTTGGAGTACTTCTGGTCCAGCTCCTCTCCCGAGCTCTCCAGCTGGTAAGAGCCCTTGTCACTGGCTATGTTGGACATGCAGTGCTCCTTCAGGGCACAGCTCTGCTGAGGCTTCCCCCGTTTCTGTTTGGCTGCCATGGTCTGGGCCAGCATATCCTGCACTGCCAGCGTCTCGCTCTCCCCCACGGCTGCCAACTGCAGCTCAGAGTTATCACTGCCCTGGGCAGCCTGCTCTGTTATCTGGGTGGCCAGTTTGTTTGCATCTAAAAACATCTCAATGGATGTGTTCTCGGTCACATCGTTCTGATACGGGAGGGATTTATTCTCTGTGCTTTTGGGGGGGCTGAAATTCTTCTTCCGCTTTTTGGGTTGAGGCGATTTCTTTTCCAAAGCTGCTTTCTTTGCCAGGGGTTGAACCAGCTCTGCAGCAGCAGCAGCAGCAGCATCTGCTTTCTCCCGATTATTGTAATCTCTGAGAGTCAGAAGGCAAGTCTGCTGATTCATTTCAACGTTCCCAGTGATACTGGATGTCTCTGTGGAAGAGGGATTAGCAATAAAAGCAAAGTCCTCCATCTTGATCTTGCATTTAGTGACCACTTCTTCCACTTTGAGATAGTCGGCAGCCTGGTGAATCTCTTTAACATTCCAGCTGCAAGGAAACAAGGCTTGGGTGAAACACTCCGGACAAAGAAAACATTTGTTCCGCACCGACTGTATGGCGCAGGGACACAGAGCTACGGAAAAGTTACAGTGTCAGAAAATATAACTTTGAGACCACACAGCAAGGTCTGATCTCTCAGTGCTGCAGCAACACAGGGCTCTAGAATGTCTATTCCTCCTGAGCTGAGGTCATTGTCTAGTGGGGTCTGCACACCCTCGAACTGAGGATTTTTATTTCCATTACATGCCTTTGTTGAATTTTAAGTTAAAAGTCAATTTGTAAGGTGGTGATGCTTATTGGACCAAGAAGCTCAGAAATCACAGCAGAAAGAGATAAAGCACTGGAGAATAAAATGCATAAATTACCATCCCGTAATCCTTCTGGCAAAAGTGTCAGGTAATTCACCAGCAGCACATTCACCTCAGCAATTCTGTGAGGCAGGTATTAATCTTGTTTTATAAAACAATCTGCAAAGAGTCTTAATTCTGTATCAGCTGCACACAGACATCACTAACACCAAGGAAGTCCTCATTTAAACCACTACACTCTATTTTGCAGTTCCTGCAACACAGACCTTGATGGTTTAGAAAAAATTGATCCAGTAAAGGTGGCAACACGTACTGTCAATGGGTACCACCAAATTTATGGATTTACAGCACTTTAAAGAGAGATCAATGGTAAACAACACAATTCTAACACTCTATTACACAGTAAATGCAGTTGAACAATAAGTAACTTGCACAATTACTCTCTGTACATGAATACAACTGTTTCAGCATCTTGTAGTGTATGAGCACCAGGTTCAAAAAATCCAGAAACTCTCCTGATGCAGTCCCAGGCTCCAAGAAAGCTGCACACTTCTGCTCATTTGTAACTGTCAAAGCACCAACCACTAACTCCAGCACATGGCTGTGCACTGCTCTACTGCTGGTAATGCTCGTAGCTAATTAAAGAAACACCCTGCATCTGGACTTCAATTATCGTGAGTTTTCACACTTCAGTAGAAACAAAGGGGTTTTAAGCCTGCATTTGACACCAGACACTGTGAAAGGAGTAAAAACTCTTAACTAGGTACTTCTAAGTAGCCACACTTCCCTCGTGAGGGATGATCTCTTGCTGACAGAAAAGCACTGAAAGGAATCCTCACTGTACATGGAGCAACACAACAGGCACAAATTCAATGCAGTAATGGGGGGAAACACTTTTTCTATGATTCCTTCTGGGCACTGTAAGATGAGATTTTAAGTAATAGATCATGCTAATTTTAACAAATGCGATCTTTTGAAATCATGCCTATCCTCATGCATCACTCAGACTTTACTCTCTACCACATACAGAGTTTCTGTGTGTTTTTGCAAAAAAAAGACTACTGTAATTCACCTCCAGAAACAACACACTGGTCTTTCCCTCTCCTGGTAATCATGCAAGATGTTTAACCCCTTCCAACCCAGACAGAAGGAGCGGGAGACTGGAACTATCAACCAGTGAAATATCAGACAACACACCTTTGTTTTGGCACTCCCACGTGATGTAGTATTTTAAAACACGCAAACAGATGAACTTCAAGTTGTTAATATGCATCACATCCACTGTTCCTCCAGAACTTAATACAAAGAATCCAGTTCTGCCTTACCACAAAGTTTATTTCCCTACCCCCTTCCCTCCTTTAACAGCATAAATTACCTGTCAAGGTTTAAGTTTCCCGTATAGATAAATTCCAGGAGCTTTTGGAAGCCATCAGCTTTCACTTGAGTCTGATCCAGGACAACATTATTGTCGGACGCGTCTCTGTAGAAGGCCCCGAAGTACTCGCTGAAGGAGGCGAGCACGTTCCTGTGCGCTTTGAACTGGAACTCCCCGATGACCACAGTGCAGTCGCAGAGGAATCCGGCCTCTCGCTGCTTGTTCAGCCTCTCCAGCAGGTGCTCACAGTGATGGGAATACTGCATTTTGAGAACGCGCTGCAGCCGCTCTGTTCTGACCTGTGAAAGCACAAAAATAAAAATAAAAAAATTATTTACGTGCAAGCCGTCACTTTGTTTTGCCCTCAGCGGAGTTAATGATTACAAAAGAGTCAGCGTCCGTGATCACCGAGGGCAGTCTGAGTAGCAGCGGGATGGAGGATCCTCCCGGACTCGGGGAGCCGCCGGTTTTAGGACAGGGGGCGGGCAGAGGTTTTGTGCTCCGCCGGCACCAGCCGCTGAGCAGTCCCGCCGTGTCACACCGGGACGGGGGAAGCGCCCGAGCTCCGAGCCCCGCGGCTCGGACCGACCCGGGCACCGGCACCGGGCGGTCACCGGGCCGGGCTCTGGGGCCGCCGAGAGAGCGAACGAGGCGCGGGACCCGCAGCCCGGCCCCGCCGCCGGACGGGTCGGAGCCCGCAGCGCCCTCCCCGGCCCCGCGTTCCCCGCTGTCCTCCCGGCGCTGCTCTCCCGGCCCGGCCCGGCCCGGCCGCGGCGGCCCCCGCGCACCTGCGGGGGGAGGGAGAAGGGAGCGCTGCCTTCAGGCCGCCATGTCCCGGTGACGCCGCCGCCGCTTCCGGGACGCGAGTTCCGGCCGGGGGCGGCTCGGGAAACCGGGAAATAAGCCGGCTTTAATGTAACGTTCCCGCCGGGCCGCGCCGCCGCTTTAATTAAAACAACTCTGGTGAAACGGGTTTAATAAACCGAGAGCGGCGCCCTGGTTCCTGAGGAAAATAAAACGAGCCTCCTCGGCGGGTGTTTCCGCCCGGTTTCGAACCGGGGACCTTTCGCGTGTTAGGCGAACGTGATAACCACTACACTACGGAAACTCCGCTGATATGCCCTTCTCTCAGTTATCCAGTAATTCCCTCCCTCCCCACCGTCCTCGCTGTCCCCACCACGACCTCCGGTGTCTCATCCTGCCCCGCGAAGTGCCCAAAGCACCGGGATCGGGGAGATCTGCATCCCAAGGGAGCTGTCAAATACCCCACGAAGACCCGCATCCTCCTCCCGCCTCCCGTCCCCTCTCCCCCCGCAGGTCACCCCCAAGCGCGGGGGGCTCCGGGGTAGTCCAGTGCTGCCCACACACACCGGGAATAGCACCATCCATGCGAAACAGAAATTTCAAGGAGGAGATGGGAGTGTTTGGCACAGCTGGAAGGGCAGATGAACGCACAGCCGAGCTGGGAACAGGACACAGAGCGTGTCACACCAGGCAACGACTCCTCCGCAGGCCTCTCGCTGCAGCTGGTGTTGGAGAATGGGGAAGCCACTAATCCTCCCGGATTTTCTACTCCACTGGGCACTAAAAATGCCTGATCTTGGAAGCAGCTACAGAAGGGAACTTGTTTTTGCCATCCTTTGCAAAGGGGAACACAAGCCAAACCCCAGCCAGTGGGAGAAGGAGTAAAAAGAACTGAGAGAAATGAAATAGGAAAGGCTCCAGAGTGACAGGGAACGGAAAGGAGAAAGGAAAGAAAGCTGGAAGCAAGTAGCGACAATGTTCTGTTGAGTTTGGCAGTGGCAGCTACAAGATTTCTTAATGCTACTGCTGTAATCTTGCAGAGGTTCTAATGGCTGCAAGGATTTGCGTGCACAGAGGTGACAAAATGAGCATCCTTAATAGCTCTTTCTGTTCTTGTAACATCTCCCAGGTCCATGTGGAAAAACACTTCTGGGAATCCACTTCTGCACAACTGTAGCACTCAGCGTGAGTTTGACATTGCAACCCACCCCCATATCTCCCCAACACAGATAACACAATAACATAGTAACATAATTACACCCATTTTGTTCCTGCAAGATCTTCAGCAGTCCCCAAGGATCAAATTTTAATAACTGTAAATAAACTAATAAAACACAATACAAATTAACTAACGTATATGTATTGCTATTGACATAATAATATTTTCAGTCACAGCTTGACGACCACGGTTAAGGAAGGAAGGTCCTGTTTAGGTCACATGCTATAACCTTCTCCAAAGAGCTGAATGGTCTCAGCTCTCACAGCTGCTGAATTTGCCTGGATTGTGAACAGGTCAAATATATTTCCAGTATTTTTTTCAAAACAAACCACATAATTTAGATATATACATTCCCAATGTCCTTTACCTATGAGAACTCCAGAGTACCTTGACCAGAGGGAGATGCTGGTGTTGCCATGGAGACTGGGGTGGAAAAGTACTTGTCCAACTGTATTTTGTTTGATTCCTGTAGGTATCCAAAAAAGCACGGGATTGTCATGTTCTGGGCAGATGTGAGGCTGTGGGGAAGAAGTGGCACAGCTATTCCCTGAGCAGGCTGATGTGCCAGCTCTGTGTCTGTCCAGGCTGTGCTCACACTTGATGTCTCAGCACACGCCATGTCATGGACTCCAGTTATGGTGTCACCCACAGTGACAATCAGTGACCCCAATCTTTGAAGGCTGCTCCTGGCCCTGTGTTATTTTCCAGCTTGACCTGGACAGCTGTGAACTGTCCAGCAGCACCGAGCATGGGTTCTCAAAGAAAGTGGCACTTCTTACGTCACCAGAGCTGAGAAACTGATTGTACAAGGCACAAAAGTAAAATTAATTATGTGTGTCTCAGGCTCAAGGAAGAGATGACTAATTATCCTACTGAGGTGGAAAAAACTTACCACCTTCCGTGAAATTACAGTTCAGAATCAAAGGTTTAGTTGCCCTGAAACCCTCTGTCACTGTCCTGATGTTGGCACAGAGTTATCAGGGATTGACAAGCTCCACTCCAATGCTATCATGAATGAATTATCATCATGTTGGTGTAAGGACTTACTCCCACTGCAGTCCTTTCTGCTGTTTTCTGGTGGCCTCTTCCCTGGAATTAAGCTGAATGCCTGGTCCCGGGAGGTGTTGGGGTCAAACTCAAAGCTCCTCCTAATAAGAAATTTTCAGTTTTCTTAGAAGGCTTCTCTCTTCCCTGAGTGCCTCCCAGCCAATTACTGTGTCAGAGTACAGGGAGGCTGAGCCTAAAACAGTGCACAGAAAATGTTTCTAAAATACATGTGATTTTATAACAGATTTTAGTTAACACTTCATGGAAAATAATCTGAGATTACAGTTACCTGGGAGCCAGAGTCTAGGGGGAACACCAATAAAATCGTCTGGCACAATTTATTCCTAGTTAGTCCATGAACACATCTTTCTGAATAGGTGTACAATACTTTTTTTGAGGCTCTTTACCAGAACGATAATGAACAGCACATGTACGACTAAAGTTGAGAAGACCAAGAGCTCTACACTACTGCTTTACATTTCGTTGTACCTGCACAACTGCACTGCCTGGGGACGCCTTGCTTTTCCATGGAAATCTCAGTGTCAGAAAGCAAACGCACTAAAACCTCTCTGAGGAACGTGACGCAGCAGAGGGCAGGCAGCCGGTGTCCAAGGGGAGTGCTCCAGGAAGCAGGTCCTTCAGGGAGCATCCGCCTGGCACCTAGAGGTCACGGCAGAGATAAACAAATACTCTCATCCAATGGAGCGCGGGGGGCTGGCACAGCCCTGCTCCGGGGGGAAGGCGGGGTCTGCGCCGGGCTCCTCATCCAGGGCTCCTCGGCTGGGACGGGCGGGACTTGAATGTGGGCCCGGGCCCCTAAGTTCAGCCCCCGGGCACCAAGTCGTGGCCCTAAACCCCCAGACACCAGCACCCAAAATCCTGGCACCAGCCCCTAAATCCTGGCACCACCTCCTAAATCTTGGTACCGGCCCCCAAAATCCCTGGCACAAGCTCCCAAACCGCAAGTACCATCCCCTAAATCCTGGTACCAGCCCCCGACTCCCACTCCAAGCCCCGGGCCCGGCTCCGTGTCCCGGTTCCCTATCCCAGATCCCAGCTCCATTCCCAAATCCCGGATCCCGGATCCCGGCCGCGGGGCGGGGCGGGCGCGCTTCCGGTCCTGGCGCGCTCCCGCGAGCACGCGGCGCGTTCCAAACTCCCGCCACTCTGAACGCCCCGCCCCCTCTTCCCGACTTATCCAATGGCGACGGAGGAGGGCGCCCCTCCTGCCAATGGGAGCGCGGTAGGCGTGGCCGCGGCTCTTTAAGAGGCGGTGCGAGGCGCGGCCCTGGCGCGTGCCGTGTGGGGAGGTCCCTTGCTAACTAACCCTAATGGCGCCCGCGCTCCCCTCGCCTGCCCGCTGTTTTATTCGCTGACTTTCAGCGGGCGCGGGGAGCGCCCGGGGGGGGGTGGGGGGAGGCGGAGGAGGAAAGGGGTCCGGCATTAAAAAACGTCAGCGAGGGGGCTCCTCACCCCGGCCCGCTCTGGGGTCCCCGTCCCGCAGCCCGGAGCGCTCCCGCCGCCGCGCCGCACGGAGGCCGCGGTCGGCCGGCCCAGGGCCACTGCCGCCGCGAAGAGCTCGTCTCTGTCAGCCTCGGCGGCGGCCGGGAGAAAAGAGGCGGTCCCCCCACAGCCCCGGGCAGTCGAGGGTCCCAGCAAAGCAAACCGGGAGCGGCGCCGCCGGGCTGGGCAGCCGCGGCTCCCTCAGCCGTGGGGTGCGCGGCCGGCGCCGCCCCGACACCCCCCAAACCCCCCATCTCCACCGGCACGGTCCGACCCACCGGGGTCGGGGGGGCCAAGCGGACCCACCGGCTCTGCTGGGCCGGCCGGGGACGCCAAAGGGAGCCCCCAAGGCGTCGGTCCCCGCCGAGGGTCGCTGTGAGCCCCCCGGTGCGGGATGCCGAGATCTTATCTGGGAGAGAGAGCCCTGCGGCCATGGGAGCTCGGAAATGCCGCATTTAACGCATCGAGTTTAGGAAATGTTGATTTCTACTCATCGATTTCTAGCAGTGCGGGGCTGAATTTGCGGAAACATGCGAGACTGAGCACTGGGGACAAATATTTCGCTGAGGTGTGGAACAGGGATTGTGAGAGGAAGGTGTCAGGGCTTGTCTCCATTCCTCTCTCTGTACCGAGGCCTTGGTGCTGCCATGAAGAGAACCTGCCCGTGGTGTGCCAGGCACAGCACCAAACCTGGCTGAGATGTGCCAGGCATGGTACCAAACCTGCCTGTGGTGTGCTGAGCCACAGCACCAAAACCTGCCTGTGGTGTGCCAGCCACAGCACCAAAACCTGCCTGTGGTGCTGAGCCACAGCACCAAAACCTGCCTGTGGTGCTGAGCCACAGCACCAAAACCTGCCTGTGGTGTGCTGAGCCACAGCACCAAAACCTGCCTGTGGTGTGCCAGGCACAGCACCAAACCTGCCTGTGATGTGCTGAGCCACAGCACCAAAACCTGCCTGTGGTGTGCTGAGCCACAGCACCAAAACCTGCCTGAGTTGTGCCAGGCCCGGCACCAAACCTGCCTGACGGTGTGCAAGCACAGAGGGAGGAGTGCCCAGAGCCCACCTCCTGCCATCACCATCATGGGAATGGGCTGTTCAGTTACCTCTGCTGGTAAGTTGTGGCCACAGGCCAGACCTTCTCTGTGTTTCTGTACCAACCACTTGCAGAAGGTTCCCTGGAGCTGCTGGTGCGATGGAGCCAAGGGTGCCCCACTGCCCCATCCCAGGCCTCAGCAGGGAACAGCCATGGCCCTACAAACTGGGCTCAGGAATCGCTCAGTGCTCATATTAACCAACCCTTCCATAATTTCCTGAGTGTTTGACCAGTGCCATCTTGTGGCCTCCATTTCTTTGCACTAAGGATGGGAGTGAACTTGGATAGCTAATTTTTTGATTCTGTTTGAAAGAAACGTTCTGCTGCCAGAATAAGTAGATATGGGAAAGTCTGACCCCACACACTTGAAGATGTGTGGGTCCTTTCTGGTAGTGGAATCTGAATGTTGCTTAATAAACCCGATCCAGCTAAAGTTAGCACTGGCTCTGCCTCTTGTAATGCTCTTTCTTGGTTCAAACAACTGTGTTTTCACTGTTTTATCTTGTTTCCGGGCAACAGCTTTCACTTAGCATCAAATACTTCATTTCAGACTTGTGACTAAACATGTAAAGCCAAGATATTTCATGCACTTACTACATTACATTTTTCAAATGAAACTCTCCTTGTCTTACAATTCTCTGTGAAAAGTCATGTCTCCTAAATATATCTGGTTTTGTGGCATTTACAATGGGGTTTTTTTTCACTGTCAGTTCTCTGAAAGAGACAATAAGCTTAAACTGCCAAGTTTCTGCATGCATGAAAAAGTATGTGCTCTGCAGATCCATGTCAGAGTAAAAACGCTAAGGAACTGAGAGCTTGGTCTACTTTTGTTTCTATGTATTTCTGGAAGGAAGGGAAACTGTGCAATGCTGTATTGTTGCAGAGATTACAACAAATGGAGCTGTTGCTACTGTTTCTGAACAGTCTGCAGGTGCCCTCCTGTCCCCAGGGAACTGGTGAAAGGTGCTAGTGTGGCTTTTTAGGAATGAAAAAAGAAGCTCTCGGCGATTTCTCCCCTGAAGAGTTTAAAACCATTCCCAACCTGTGTCAAAGGGATTGTATTCAGTGTCTCCCCTCCAAGCAGAACTTACCTGGCTGAGCACTGGTTACCTGCAAGAGCCAGCACCTCCTGGAGTAGCTCCACCTCAGCACCGAGCTTGAATTGTGTGGCACTTAGTTGATTTTCTTCCCTCAGAGTGTAAGTGCTCTTCTTAATAACTCCAGATTTTTTTTTTTCTTTTTAAAAATCTAGTAGTTTGTTTGAAGCTTGTGTGCACTGAGAAGTTTATGATCAGGTGATGATTTTTGGGAGAAGAGGGGCTCTTGTGCTCCGTAGTTATGGAAGCACATTATTGAGGTTGATACTCTGGGCTGCCACACAGTTGGTTTGGGATTTAGGGCTTTGCCTCCTGGGTGATTTGTTGAGTGCCAGATGCTCAGGAATTAACACCAAGTTGTCAGGAGTTTCTGTGGGAAATGTTTGGACAGTGAGCTTTGAAGGATGGGTTGCTGGTGTCTGCTTGTGTCTGCTTAAGGTGTTATCACTGCTTGAGGTCAGTCACCCATTTGCTGTACCAGGTTGGGCCCATGGACAGTGCTCTGGCCAAAGGTGATACAGCACTGTCTGAAACCCCAGCAGCACGAAATGGCCTCACTGCACTCTTATGTGCCTGGGGTTGGCTTCCTTCTGCATGGTCATCTTTTAGTGTGCTGTTCCCAAACACTCCAGAGTTTTCTGTCCCTGTGGGAAATTGCTCCTCTTCTGTGGAGAACTTAGAGAAAAAAAATCATCACGATGTGGATGAAATCTCTTAGGAGATCCCATAGAATTGACAGGGTAGCAGGAGGGGTAATGTTACTGTGCTTGTGCAAACAGCCTGCTTCTGAGGGTGTTTGGGGAGCTGACAGATGTGGGGCCCCTGAAGGGACAACTGGAACTCCCCCTTTACCACATTTTCAAGTGCACCTTTCTAAGCATGAAATCCCAACCCAGGGTTGATTCCAGCTGTGGTGCTCTGTGGCAGGCAGGGTCCAGAGTGTTCCACTCCTGGCTCTGCCTTCAGCCACCTTTCAGTGTCGTTACCCTTTCCCACCCCCTGAACAACTTGCTGTTTAGAAAAGCAGCAGAATTTACATTGCTTTCATTATTCTGTTTCCAGTTTACATTTTAGCTTTCTTGCATTAGTTTAAAAAGAATCACGATTGTTTGGGCTGTGTGTGATGTATCAGTGCACAACAAACAAACCAAGGAAGGTTTAAATCAGTTCAAGAGGTTTATATGCAAAGATGGATAAACTTGAGCAAATTAGAATAAGTTTCCCGTGTTGGTATGACTTTGTGTGCAAATTTGAAGTAGGCTTTGCTATGTACTTGAAATGACCAACAGAAAAGCTGGAATTTTTTCACTTAGTGAAAATTCTGCTAAATGCTTCCCAGAGTTGTTGGCAGAGGTGGCAGCACAGGCAGACTTTGTAAGAACAGCACGAGCAGAGTTAACGTTGGACTGCGATACTGAGTCGAACAAAACAGTTCAAGTTGACCTTGCTTATGAGACAACAAAAAGTGTCTTAAGGAGAAATAATAATTATCAAAGAGTAAAGAATGGTTTAATTCAAAGGCTGTTTAACCTCCGACAGGTCTGGCAAACATTAATAGAACCCTACCCTAATTCTGTTTGTAGATTGCCTCAACCAGGGGTACTTTGAAAGTGTGGTTGGATGTGGTATCTAAGGATATTTATCAGCAGAGGGAATGGAAGAAGCATACATCTCAATCATTTTTACATAAGTAATTTAATGGTGAAGTGAAATCACGCGATCAAATATTTGCAAATACTAAAAAACATGGACTAAAGATGGTTTAAGAATGTAATAACTCTCTGTGCTTTTCTTTGCCCAGTTCTCTGCATTCAGCTTAGCACTCCCAAGCTGGGAAGTTCTATCCAAAACAAGTTTGGAAAAAGCGACCCCAGGCAGTGCTAAACCTCTGGCACTGGAGCCTGGGAGAACTGCTCTGGGTCTTGGTCCTGTGCTCAGTGACTCTGACCTGCTTGCTGGGTCAGAGCAGCTCTGCCTTGAAGGCAGAGCTTTGCACTGCATGGCCTTTGCTCCGAAAGCTGGGGGATGGCTTTTACCTCCTGCATTTACAGTTTCCAGGCTGCGGAGGCCTGAAATGATTGTGACTTGGGTGGGCCTATTAGTGCGTTAAAATTAAGCTTTATTAGTTGATCTGTGTGTATTCAACTCTAGCTGCAGTTCTGGGTGAAGTCTTACAAACCCTCAGGTCTGTACAGAAAAACCAGTGTTTGGATCCATGTATACTTCCCAGCTGTATCAGACCTAAAATGATAGTAGTTTAGGAGTAGAAGGACTTTTTTCCACCTCTCTTTGGTCAGTTGAATATTGTATTTCAAAGATTTCGTTAGGGTGAGCTAACCCCTGTGGCTGCTGAAGCCTTTGTTTTCTATATCTTATCTGTGCTGTGAAGGTCTGTGGGATGTGGTCTTGCTGTTGATCCTATTTTTCCAACGGTAGATGGCAACAGACATTCATTTGTAAAACAACCGAGTGGAGCTTGGTGCATTACAGAATTTAATATGCAGGGAGGATCATTCTCTGGTAGGAATTTAAGTAAAACTATGTGTAAATATTTTTCTTTTCTATTTTTTTTAATTTTCTTCTTTTTTCTTTTTTCTTTTCTTTTTTTCTTTTCTTTTTTCTTTTCTTTTCTTTTTTCTTTTCTTTTTCTTTTTTCTTTTTCTTTTTTCTTTTCTTTTTTCTTTTCTTTTTTCTTTTCTTTTTTCTTCTCTTTTTTCTTCTCTTTTTTCTTCTCTTTTCTTTTCTCTTTTCTTTTCTCTTTTCTTTTCTCTTTTCTTTTCTCTTTTCTTTTCTCTTTTCTTTTCTCTTTTCTTTTCTCTTTTCTTTTCTCTTTTCTTTTCTCTTTTCTTTTCTCTTTTCTTTTCTCTTTTCTTTTCTCTTTTCTTTTCTTTTCTCTTTTCTTTTCTCTTTTCTTTTCTCTTTTCTTTTTTTTCCAAGTGCGGGCAAACCGCCATTAAATTGAAAGATTTGCAATTAAAATAAATTTTTATAGAATCCACTTGAAAACGATAGTTTGGAAAGACAATGTTTAAGCTTCACAGGAGAGTACTATAATGAAGTCAGGTATTTAAAGTGCACTTTCCAGTGTATATTATAGATAAACTCAAGTGATTGAGAAATGTTGGTTAACACTAGATTTTTGTTCCCTTTCAAGTTTGCTCAAAACAGCACTAATTTTCAGTTTAGCTTTGGTTGAGAAACTAATTAAAACATATCTTTGCACAAATTAAAGAATTCTATTTCCTGTCTATCCTGTTCAGGATTCATTTTGATAAATTATTTTGACAACGTGACCCCATTTAAAATAGTGTCAGAGATCAGCATTTGCAGATCTTCAGTTTTACTTTCGCCTCTAAAAATGCATTTGTGTGATTTGAAACTAGATGTGCAAACATCAGCCTTTCTAGTACACGGCACTATGTTGTAGGAAAAATTGCTTTCCACATTTCTCTTTTATTTAAATAAATTTGCTGTTTGCTTTTGTGGAATATACACTTTGTTTCCCAAAAGCCAATGTGGGAGTTGTGTGAGTGAGGAAGGTAATCATCTATAACAAAGTTATAGCCGAGTCACAAGACTTTTGGGAATTTTACAGCTGCAAACTGAAGTTCTCGTGCATTATCATAACATTCTGGCTTGCAACGATAACGAGTTTAAAGGCTGGAATTCCTCTGTTTTTATGGAAAAGATAATCAGACTTTCGTACATTAATGATGGAATATTGGCAGCTGCGATAATTTCATGGTAAACATTTTAGTGCTGCAATTAGTATTTTAATAAGGCTGTTTCTTATTACTGTACTGGTATTTATCTGAATTGTACAGTTGGGCGCTTCGCTGTGCTCCGTGGGGGACAACGCGAGGCAGAAAGGATAAAAACTGACTGAAACCAAGTGATGAAGGGGGTTTGGTCCCAGGGCTGCTACTGGGTCCAGATGTGCCCT
Source organism: Pseudopipra pipra (assembly GCF_036250125.1). Taxonomy (NCBI): domain Eukaryota; kingdom Metazoa; phylum Chordata; class Aves; order Passeriformes; family Pipridae; genus Pseudopipra; species Pseudopipra pipra. The sequence continues at coordinate 4,290,627 of NC_087558.1, read as the reverse complement.
TCTGAGCCTCTTGGATTGTTGCTCTATAAAACGGGGGTGAGGATCCTGACCCCCTGTCGAGGCTGTGGATGGGAAGTGCTCAGCAGCATTATCCGCCTGTCCCCTTGCCCGGGGCAGCAGACCCATCGAACCCTATTGTTTCCGGAGGGACCAGGCTCTTCGTGCATAAAACTGTCTTCTAGGTCGCAAACTTCCAGGATCAGGAACATTTACCACGTCTGCATGCTTAAACCTTTTCTCTCCGGTCCAGCCTCCGAGCCTCCTAAAGAGCAGAATTCCATCACTTCTTTCATCACTCTAATATTCCTTTAAACAACTGTATCATGGGATCTATTGTACTTAGCTGTAGTATGTCTACCGTACAGTCCATGTTTTTCATCACAGGAAGCAGCTTGAACTGCTTATAACACATGGAGTAGATATTTGTCTTGTTTTAGAACAGCTTTATATCGTTCAGCTGGCTTTACAGCCTCTTCTGTGTCTAAAGATAAGTACGTTTAAGGATAATCCTGAAGTTTTTATCTTCTGCATCATCAGCCCACACTTTCGTTATGGTTTCATACTGTGCTGCTCCAGGCAGCTTTGAACAGCCTTAGCTTGACAATTAAGGGAGTGAACCGGCAAAACTGCTAATTTCTCTCCTGTCCTTCCACTCTTATCTCGTATTCTCTAAGGTACACGTCTTTATCTGCGTGTTCCCAAGAAGGTGTTCAATTAATAACTCAGACAAGTCAGAGCTGATAGGATCTTTTCATGTATTAATTTAACTCTTCCTTTCAAATGGAGTGCCAGAAAATGACTGTTTTCATGTTTTCTCTATTTATTCTGGCTGGATTTTTTTATTGAAGTTGCACGCCACAGTCCTTTGATTCTGCTCCCAAGAAATTATCAGGGATTACCGTAGTGGCCTTACAGGTAACGGGGGTTCTCACTGATGTGTTGAGTAGTAGCTTTCTTCTGTATTAATGTTGATTTCAGATTGGTTTTGCTTATAGCAAAAAAATAAACCCACGCACTTGGCCATGAAGGATATAGAAATATTACGGGGTTTTTTACTCAGTTTGATGTGTTTGGGGTTTTTTTCTGATAATAAGAATGATGCAACTCAGCTGATGAGTGCAACAGAATTAATTTTCAGTGGACAATCACAAGACTTGTTCAAAGGCAGAGGTTTATTTGTTTGTTTGTGTGAGTCATTTATCAGTTACAGAGAGTGATGTTTGAGCTCCCTGTTCTTTCATTAGACATGAATGACAATATATTTAGTTTCCACCTGTGTGGGTCTTGCAGCAGGTTTAAATTTGCAATAAGAGCTAAGGTGATTCGATATTAGGAAAAAAAAAATCCTCTTGGCTCTTGTCTATGGTTTAAATTCATCTGGTCCCAGGGGAAACTCAATGTGAGCTGGGAGATGCAGAAAAACCATCGTGGTTCTTGGCTAAACAATAGACAGGAACACCCATCTCCACAGACAGCAGGTTGTTTAGTGAACATGAAATTTATGAATCTCCCTGAGAAAACAGGTAAGCAACTAACTAAAACATGAAGTTCTATACTGAACAAAAATTCTTTAAAACCCCTTTCAGGGAGCCTTTTTTTGTTTTGTTTTATTGGAGATGAAGATAATGATTTTTTTATTGGTGTTTTTGATGCCAAAATATCACTGATGAAGTATTTTACAGAAAATATTTCAGAAAATGAAGTATTTTACAGAAAATACTTCAGAAAATGAAATATTTCTATTCTTGTGGCTTATAAGTCCATGTTCTAATTGCTTTCAGAGAGAGCAATTGAATTTGAAACTATCAAAATAGATGGCAAATTCTGAAAAATGACAAGTAGATTCTTTCTTCTGATTTTCCTCGTGAAAGCACAAGAACCTTTCAGTGAAAAATTTCCCTGAAACTAATGTGTAGAATCTAAATGTGATGTTGGCCACTACAGAAATAAAAAATAAAATTACCCATTAATCAGCATTTTGATATCATCCCTTTTTCTACCAAGTTGATTTTTTGTTCTTCAGTCATGAGGACTTTCCATAGTGACTTTTCCTTCAGGAATGCCATTTTTAATGTAGCAAACTTATGTCACCAGGACAAAAAGTTGGTTAACATCCAGTGAGGATCATAAACACATGTGGACTAAGAGTTAAATCGCTGATCCTGTGATTAATACTGACCGTTGTTCTAGTTGTCAGTCTATTTCATGGAAATCTTGGGAGTGTGAAGTTCAGGTTTAATAAGCTTGGGGATTCAGCAGTTCTGGAGTATTTCCAGTAGTTTGCTTCCATTTCCAAGTTTATCTTGGTAGTACCACCAAAGCAGGTGACACGTGAAGCTGCAGGTGACTCGCTGGCTCGTGAGCCTGCTGTGTCACGGGGCTCAGCTACAGCACTGTAATGTTACACTTCAAAATACAGTTTAGTCTTGTAATAGAAGCCAGTTCCAGTTCCCATCACACTTTAAGTGTGTTTCTCTGCCGTAAGTTCTGGCCAAGTGTTTCAGATGGTTCAAGAATACAGCTTAAAGAAAAATACTGCAAAAAGGAAAAATATTTAAAAAGGTGAAAGTCTGCTTTCTCGAAGCCAAGTAGTGCAATACTATTTTCCTTTTTTTTTTTTTTTTATTAAGTATAGTGAGGGCTTCAAGTGTTTCCCATCTTAATGCTTGTGCAAGATAAAATATGCCTTTCAAATGAGCCTTTTCATATAAACAAATAAGAGATATGTACGTTCGCTGGTTGAAGGCTTGGGAACCAAATGTGAAACCCAAAGGAGATGTTGTTGAAAGCTCGCTGGTGTAAAGGCAGGTCTTGGGCTGTCCCCAGGTTCCTAAGGACCATGTACTGCTTGACAAGGAGGAATATGCACTGACAGCATTCCTTAAAGGAATGCTTCAAGGACAAAATTAAAACATTTCCGTGGGGTGTAGCCATCAATCACCAGGAGGATGTTCTTGTACACCAAGTACAACACAGCAGAGCTTTCCAGTGACCTTAACACACTGGCCAGCATAGGAGCTGCTACAGTAATTACAGATTACATTAAGTATCGAGCAAAAGCCAACAGCCAACTACCAGGCAAACCTTTTATACATTATTAAAATCATATCCTTCCCAGAAGATCCAAGCTAATAAAATTGAATTCGATAATGCAATCAGTAAAAAGTGGGTTTAAAAAAAAAAACAACAAACATTTCTCCTTTGTTGATAACGTCCCAAGAAATCCCCCCTGCTTTATATAGTGCCTAATATACGTAAGTGTGAAAATAATCCCTCAGGTATATTAAGAGTTTCAGTTGCACATTCTCTGAGACTGCTTCGAATTTTTTATAATTACATTTTATTAAGAAATAATTGTTATATATCAAGTGTGGCTTGCACTTAGATTAAAGATTGAAGGCTGTGGTTACCTAATATTTCAGCAATTAAAATACTGGGAAAATTTTAGAAAGTATAAAATGGGAAGGCTTTTTCTTGTATATTAGAAAATCATTCTTCCTGAGCAACTGGCTGGGACAGTTTGTTACAGGCCCTGAAAAATAGAAAATATTAGAGGTTTATCATGAAAAATGAAGGAGGGAACAAACACTTTATATGTAAAGGAGACCAGTGTTCACTGCTCACATTTCTAATAAACTACTTATGACTGGATATGTCCTCTGTTTAGTCACCTTAAAAGAGCCCAGGTGTATCTGACCAAAAGATTTTGAAAACCTGGCATTTTGAGGGATGGACTGAATAAGAAATTTTCTTCTTCTTGGCCAAGTTAGAATATGTTATTATTAAGTAGAACCAGGGTTACCTGTGTTGGAGAACTGACACTGTACAGCAGCTGCTTTTGTGAGGTTATTGGTCAGTCTGTGATTTCATACGAGCCTTAAATGTTAAAACAAGGCATATACTATTCCCATATATCATATACAAAGTTTAGAAAGAAGTTAATATTGAACAATGTTCTGCAACTAGATTGGTTTTCTGTTTCTGTGAGCCTAAAGGGTCTGTGACCTGGCAGTAAAGCTGTCAGCAAATGAGTGGAGTCTGCACTGAACATCTAGAACACAGCTCAAAGCAGAATGTGGTGCAGATTCCCTGAGTAGGTGGTAAAATGATTAAAAATAAATAAGACCAGGAGAAATCAGTTTCACGATGATGTATTTTACACACAAAACACTGTCATTGCAAAAATCTATCTCTTAAATCAGTAGCTGGCACGGCAGTACAAAATTCAGCCGTGCCTGGGTGAGGACCTACATGTTTGTTGTTTCTTCAGTTCTCCCAAAATGACTGGAAATGTTGCAACTTTGTGCATTAGATCACAGCTCTTACCTAAAGCAAGTATTGCCTGCTCTGTTCCTGTGGAAAGGCACGGAAATCCTGCTTCCAGTAGGAGTTAACTGTGAGTTTGTCATTCTTAATTTAGGCAGTTACTCCAGGTCTGGATATAGTCTTAGCTATGGCTTTTGAACCAAAGTTGCCCCAACAAATTCTATTACTTTTAAAAAGTCACGTCGCTTATTTCAAAACCAAAGTGTGGGTTCCTATTTTTGTAAAAAGTGAAGCAAGCCCTCTCCCCCCTGGCTTGAGTCTTTGTTGTTCACTGCCTCAGGAAACTTGCCTGAAGCAGCAAATGGATGGAGGAGCAGCAGTACAGCAGGCCAAAGTCAGCCCTCCTGCAGGTCCAGTGCAGTCCTTGGAGCAATGCCTGCTGAAACTGGGGCTGGATTTGGTTCTCTATCTTTGCTGTGCGAGTAGAGATCCTGTTTCGGTTCTTCAGAGGCGCCCAAGAAAACTTTGTAATTGATGTTTTCCACTCATTTTCTTTCTCTGCTGGTTCTGTATTTTGGTTGAATCGTGTTTCCCCAGCTTTCAGATGTATGTTTGAACGCTGGAAAAACTCACTCTCATGCATAATGAAAGAGGAAAAGTAACAGAGGAGGAATTTATTGGCTGGAGTCTCCATTCCTGCTCTATATCTTGCTCTACAAGCTCCCACAGCAAGTGAGTGGTAGAGCCAAGAATAGAACACCACTTCTCTGACACCCAGTCCAGTGCCTTAACCCCTGCCTCCCGTGAGAAATTTTGTTTCGTTTTTCTGTGCAGTGCAAAGATAAGATCATACTTTATTTTGGTGCCTAAATTGATCTCTGGGGTGAATGAATAAAGTTGGGAAATAGCCAGAGAATAACACAATGTAAATAGTGAAACATAAGGAGGTTATATATATATAAAACACTACAGCTTCTCAGACTGCTGTGTGGCTAGATAGAATTAATTAAAAATTGTATGAAGCATTTGAGTTCTCTCAAGTTTGTTTTGAGCATATGAGGTCTTCTTCAGCAAGAAAGCAGGATTTCTTTTGCTCAGCTGGATTTTGATTGAGAGCAGCCAGTGGAGGTGTTCTTTGGTCTGTAATGCAGTCTCTGGTAGCATTTGCTTTGTTGGGATAATAGCAGGTGTTGTGCTGCCTCTTTGGGGACAGCAAAAGAATTTGGGAAAAAGATGGAGTTAGTGTGAGTTGATTAATGCATTGGAACTGCAAAGCATTGCTGTTCTTAAGGACTGAGTGTAATAGGTGTGTGTAAACCTAACAGAGAGATGTTGATATGAAATACTGAACTGCATCCAGTACTCACAAATGGTAAAGACAAGAGGGGTCTCTAGAGGTGCTGACTCTGAAACAGCCACTCTAAGTTTGGTTAGGAAAAGTGTACCCTCTCCAAAACCCCCAGCTGTGCTCAGCTACCAGGGATACTCACACTGTCCTTTGGTTTGGTGTCCACCAAACCTCCCAGGAGATTCATGGCTGCTGCTGTGCTCTGTTACAGCCAGCTCCTTTTCAGGATTTCTCCTCCTTTGAGCTCTGATAAATCAGGGAGTTATCACCTTGCACTCAGTTTCAGGCAACTAAGAGCTTCTCTTTCCCTGCCTTTCCCAACATGTGAACAAGGGGCAAGTGCTAAGTGCCAGAGGTGAAACCTGGATCCCACCTCTCTTTTAAGAGAATATAGGTTTGAAGAGTAAATATTTATGAAAGATTTATTTCCAAAATCTCTCCACACATCATGAATGGGTGTGTATGTAAATGCAGGGGAGACAGATTGCTGTGAGAGGACAGAAGAGAGGTCACCGTAGCTCTCTGTCTGTGTTCTTTAGCCACACTTACTGCTTTTATACAAACATCTGCAACACAAACTGCTCAAATGCATTTAAAAATGTCCCTACATTATTTCAGGTACCTGGCAGTGTGGGTGCACACGCAGGTTGCTGGGGACAAGCTGAAGCATGACCTTACAGCACCACTGGGACAGGGACATCCTTCTCTGCTGATGGCAAAGTAACACATTTCCTTGCTCACTGGCTAGAAACGATTGGGAATTTTTTGGCAGTGCTTTGCACTTGGGAACTCTTTATTTCTCACCACTGAAACACTTGGTGGGAACATGCCAGTTTCAGTGAAACTTCTGTAATAAAAAGTTTGTTTTCAGGCTAGACTCTAGAGGGAGTGAGCTCTAACCCTGATCTGCCTCTCAAAGAAGGATTTAACCCCCAAAGTCTTCACATTCCAAGAGAGCTCTAATTCTGAGTTATGATGTTGTTAGAGTGCTCTTTTTCCTGTGCTTCTGTAAAAGCAAACAAACAAAAAAACGCAAACAACAAGCAAATCCTACTTCTAAGGTCATCTTGTTGTGATTGAGAGTGCTTCTGAAATTTTGAAAGGATTTCTGGGATGGGAAAAATTCTTTTCCTTCTCTTTCAACTTTGCACCTCACCACTCCGTCATGAACTTTGCATCTGAGATTTTGCTCTTGATGAATGAGCTCTCAGCCATAAAGACTGCTGTGAACTAGGCTTAAGGACTTTCCTGAAAAATGAAAACCAAAAGGCTAAACCACAGTTACCTTAGGAAATGTGAGGAGGGAGAAAAATGAGATCTTCACTCTCCTGCCTCTTCTAAAGGGTTTTGTGATTCGTTCTTCAGATTCTCCTGTGCAGACACTGGCTGCTTTTGCTCAAATGTAGGATGTGGGTAGAGGATTGCTCTGTTATCAGGAAGGGTCTGCTGGGCTCTCAAGGGACTGGCAGGCAATGGGATGGTTCTGATGGAACTGATCCCTTCATGATGCTCTGTCTAAGGAAAGTCACAAATTGACTTGGCTCTTCACCTTCATGGGCTTCTTTGGTTCCTGCAGTTAGAAATGCCAGCTGCATTGTAAAACAAATGGAAATTCCATCTGTTGTTCTTTCTGAAATATGATATCTATTGTTATTTACTGCTTGCTGTAGTTGTGGCTATAATATTTTGTCATCATCTGTGTGACAACTGAAATAAAAGAGCTGAATTTTGACCTCATGGTGTGGGTTGACTACTGCTTATACTCAGTCTTCTTCCAGGCAGCAGATACCAAGAGGCTGCTCCTCCAGGCTGTTGGAGACCTCATGGTGTTATCTTTACATGGAGTTGTATCAAGGAGAAAAATTTAAATCTTGTAAATCACTACACATATACTCACCCCCCTCTGGGAAGATGCTGGGGGAAAAAAGTGTTTGAGAGCTGTCTGGTGTGCTCTTAGACTGTGCTCATATTATGGCTATGGGCACAGAATGAAAGAAAAAGTGTAGAAAACAAATGGGAATGCTAAAGAAAATTTTCCAGAGACAGTTTGAAAAGGGACTACTTGGTAGTCAAAGTGTTGCAGTACTGTACTTGATGGGGCTTTAATATACATCGGGTTTAGGTATGGTGGAATTCCTTTGGGATTCCATATCTAGCAGAAAGTTCTGAGCAATGGTAAATGGACTTATGTCCTAAGCAGAAGTAGCAGCATGTAGCATACAAGGGAATAATTCCTGTGTGATGTGGAGGGAATTGGACACACTCTGCTGCTGTCAGCTGCAAGCACTGTCTGTGTGTGCCCTCTGTTGATAAAAGGTGTGTGTCCATACGTGCTTTCATACAACCCTGCACAAATTGAAAAAGTGGTGCTCTAAAGATACCTTCCCCCTTAATGTCTCTTAGAAATAGCTTCCAAACCAACTGTTAGTGTAGTCTTCCAAAGTCTGGCAGTGCATTTGTGCTTTAACACTGATGAGTCCTGTGCACAAAGTGCTTTGAAAACACCTTTCAAGAAAAGAGAGCAAACACGGTTTGTCTCAGCCAGTGTGGAAGTCCTGCAAAACTCCTAGGGAAGGATTACAGCAGAAGGGAATATTTGCTGGGCACTGGAGTGCAAAGGAAGCCCAAAAATTTTACATTTTTTTCTAAATTATTTTTGTGAGTACTTCAGATTTGCTTCCGACAAACTGTTTATTTCACTATTAATTTTAATAAATTGAAGGCATGTTCATTTCTAGGTAGTTTTTACTCAGTTTTCGAACATTGAGCCTTGTTTTAGTTCTTCTGGGACTGGAGGATGGGGTTCTTTGTTTTGGTGCAATAACCCTGCTATAACCAGCCATCATTTTCTGTTCCCTGCTCCCTTAACTTCTGTTCTTTATATGACGCTATTTGCATCTTTGCTCCAGCAGGCATCAAATAAGATGTTTAATTAAAAATGTTATTGGAGGTCCAATTTAAGATCAAAGATCACATGCTATCAGAGATCCAGTACTTTGATACCACAATAATAGGTACCTTAGAAGTAGTCAGATGGGTTAGATTAGATAGTAATTTATTTTAGCTTGTTTCCTTTCTCTTAGTACTCATTCCAGATACCATAACCTGCTAGAAGTTTTAAGAAGAAGCAGTAATTTTTAAAGTGAAAAGTAAAAGGCTCCCAGTTTAAACAAAACTGATCAAAAAATTATGGAAGTAGGAAATTGAGACCTTTAGAATATATATGACCAAAAGCATAATAAACATTGACTGGGAGCATAATCCTGAATGCTAACAGAAGTCCGTTTGTTGTAACAAACATTTCATCTAATTTAATCTTCAAATGTATTGCTGCCAGAAAGAATAGAACTTTCAGGCTCTAATGTGCTGGTTACTCTTGAACTTCAGCTTTAACTAGTGATGCTGATAGTGTCTCCCACTGAAAAGACCATTTTAATTACGGTTGTCATCCATCTCAGTGAGGTCTGTGCATGTGTATTAGTCACAGATCATTCTTTAAACTGCTAAATAAGTTGTGTACCGAGATCGGAACAGGACATAAAATTAGGTTCTGTTGCCATCAGAGCACAACAGTGTGTGAGTTTGAGCTCTTGTGAGTGCAGAGCTCACGGTACAACACAAGGCCACGTTAGTTCATTCCCTGGCTGTGCATCTGCACAGTTAGTTCTCAGGTCCCACAAGACATTAATCACCTCTGAAAAGATGCAAGAACCCTCCACTTCTGACACAGCCCATGGCAGTTAATGGAACCGGGCGATGTGTTTTTACCTGTTTATTTTTGTTCTACTTCTGAATTACCTTGATTTTAGATTAACTAATCTAAATGTCTGCTTGGTGGAGAACACTAATTTTTTTGTATCCTTTCACACTTATAAGTTATTCTAACAGCTCTTCCGGCTAATAAATCATAACTAAGTTGGTTTCTAATGCATTTGAACTGTCAGCCAGTATGTGCAGAATGTTATCAATTTTCACGTGTTACAGATAGGGGACGTGGAAAAGTGGTTTTCAAATGGTGTTGAGCTACTGCAAAGATTTTCCATTTGCTTCCTTTGCCTTTGTGCAGTCTCTGAAGTGGGAGGGGGGAAGGTCTGCCAGGAGGGACGCTCCCAAAGCTTCCTTTGGCACCAATGGAATCCAGAAATCTCTGAACTGGGCAGAGTTCTGTGAATCTCCTGGAAAGACAAGGGAGCAGAACTCCAGCTCCTGCTTACCAACCCCGAAAAAGACTTTAAATGACTTTCCATTTTTTCTTGCCCCAAAGTGGCTTTGGAAACACGGCAGGAATGCAAATAAACGTGTAAAAGAGTCGGTCTAATCGGGTGTACAGTTCTCAGAACTTCATTACTCTTGCTTATCTGAAAAACTGCAAATAAGAAGGGAAATGCCAGCGGGGCAGAGATGCATTGTCACATTGCAAATTTGGTGTTTGGAGGGATATTTGTGAATGCTAACAGAAAGCCTAACATCCCAAATTCGGTACTTGGGTTCAGTCTTGTGAATGAACACTATTTTTAGAAATGAACTCAATTGAAAAATCCTTATTTTCCATGTAAATGGACATCTTGTTTAAATTCAGAGGCAAAGAAACCTGAGGTTAAGTGTAAGACCCACAGTTCAATTTGCATGTTGAGTAATTCAGACTGTAATAGAAGCTTTGTCATGTTAAGGTTAGGTCTTTCCTGTGGCTGTTCAAGTGGGCTCTAAAGACTTTTTAACATGTTGCAGGATATTAAGAGGGGAAGGTTTGACCTACATCCATTTTTTTCAGACCCACTTCTGCAGGTTTCATCACACTTCCCGTGTCTCACACGTGGGACATTGCTGAGGGCAGAATAGGTGCCCAATTGCCTACATACAATTTCATCAGGAAAGGTATATGATTTATTGCCCTGTAAAGGGTTTTGACATGAAGCCTGTGAAAAGCACTATATAAATGCCAATACAATATAAAACGTCACACAAATACTTTGCTCATTAATTCCGACCCTGTGCTTTTGTGCTGGAGAGAAATGAGAGTGAAATATGAATGTGTTCCTTATGCTTTAAAGGGAAAAAATGGGTTTGTGGATTTTATAAAGGCTGATGTGTTAACCTGCCTTTGTGGTTCCCTTAAAGACAAGCAGCAAGAAGCCCCCTCTTTGCCTGTTAGTAAGAGGCGAGTGAAAGCAGATAAAGCCCCGACAAAGGGGAGCCCCACGTTGGTGATGACAGTCCTTGGTCACGACACAGCTCTCACCACGCAAAGAGATGATTTCATTTTTTTTATTTCAAAATTTCATTGATTTCAGCACTACTAGCCTTTCTGCCATCACCCAGCTACAGTTTTACCCCTTGCATTTCGTCATATTATCTTCTTTGAACAGCCTAATATCCACATCTTCCCCAGCCTTCGTGGCCTGTTTCAAAACGTGGCTCCAGCAAAAGAAAATGTGCTTCACTGGAGTGTTTTACTGACTTGTTACAGCTGAGCAGCCCCTTTTGCACATCTTCATTGTCTTGCCTGAATGGCACAACAGCTCCTCAAAGCCCAGATCTCACCAGTCCCCAGGTCCATCCTTCTGGGAAGCCACAGGACCAGGGAGGAAGAGGAAGGTCACAGAACATACCAGAAACCCCCCCTTTCATCCTCTGCAGGGATTTTCCAGTTTGCCCAGTTCCCTTTGCAGAATGGGAGCGAGCCTGGCCCAGTGGGTATAAATGACAAAATTCTTGTGTCTGATCAGCTGAAGTTTTTTCTCACCTGCATGGTGGGGCTTCAGTTTTTTTAAACACTCATGCATTAGCTTAAGCTCTGAACACTGAGTAAAATTTACTCCATTCCTTTATTTTGATTTCAGGTTGCTTTTCAGATTCCTTTCTCCTCTGTGTTTCTCTGTGATTTTGATTGTTTCTATTTTCACTTTAAATAGGATGTTCACTTTCTGCTGATCTTTGCTGACATTTTCCCCTTCTGATTTGTAGTACTATTAATTCCCCCTCTGTTCAATGTTTTGTCTACATTCAGAACATGTTTGTTTTTCTCTAGTGGCCTGTAATTACTTTCCCCCTCCTTCTCTTTAATTTTTCCAATTATGTTCTCCACTGATGCTCCTTTAAGAGCAAGACATACTGTGGGTAACTTCTTGGGGATATGAGGATATGACTTTTTGGGCCTGAAAGTGCTTTTAGACTTGGAAAAAAGCTTGAGTTGAGAATATTGATTGCAATTCTCTTTGGTATAGGGATAAATTAGTGTTTTGGGTGCAGTTAGTTAATAGGTGAGTCCTGTTTTTTGTCCAGGGATGGTCCTGCATTGCCACCTTCTAGAGGGAGGGGGGGCAAAGGCAAGACAATCCTGCTGTGCACTTTAAAACAGAGACCTTCAGCTCTTGGGTTTAGGGAAACCTCTGGGCATTTCAGGTGAGGGCTGGAGGAATCCAAAAGCACCAACTCAAAGTAGCACAGGAAATCTGGAAGGAAGCAGAAAATCAGGTTCAGTTCTCCAGTGTCCCCATTTACCACAGGGGCCTCCACCCTGGTCTTTCAGTCTTGCCTCTGGCCTGTTCATTTTCCTCTGTTTTTCTTTCAGTCTGTGTTGTGGAAATCCAGGTCGTTCCTACAGGCAGAAACAAGATCTACTTCATAGTTGGCACCCCGTACCATTTTCACAGGGAAACATTTCTCGAGGAGAGCTCTGCAGGGCTCGCTGCCGCTCCGCGCGTCTCCCCGCCTGTGAATGCACTTCATTCTTCGCGGCCCCGCGTTTCCAGCGGCACCTTCACCAGGGACACGCTAATTCCAGGCCTGCTGGAAATCCAGAGGCAGCTTCTCTTCCTGGCAGGCGCCGGTACCGGACCGTAAAGCAAACCCGTTTTGGGAGGGTTTTCCCCGCAGGTTCAGCGCGGGGCGCGCACCCCGTGCCCGCGCCCTGCAGTGCCGCGCCGCGGCCGCGAGGGGGAGCCGCAGACCGCGGGGGCGCGCAGGGGCCGAGCGGGAGCGCGCAGGGGCGCGCAGGGCGCTTCGGGGGGGCGCAGGGAGGTGCAGGGGCGCGCAGGGCGGTGCGGGGGCGCGCAGAGCGGTGCGGGGGCGCGCAGGGGCCGGGCGAACCCCCGCGGCGGCGGCGGCGGCACCGCGCGGCATTTCCGCGGGCGCGCTCTCGCTCCCCCCGGGTCTCTCCCCGAAAAGGGTCGAGCAGCGTCCCCCGGGGCGCTGCGGGGGCTCCGCGGGCGCTCCCCCGCCTCGAAAGTCGTTTAGAGGCAGCGGCGCAGCGCGCAGACAGGGAGGCTTTGTGCAGGCGTGTGCGTGGAGCACAGCGCAAAGCGGGAAAAAATAAAGAAAAGGGAGGGAAGGAAAAAAAAAAAAAAGAAAGTGGTCAGGGTAGGTTTGTTAAGGAATCCGGTAAGTTATAGGAAGCAAAATTAAATGTCTGGTGCTTACACGACGGCATGTTTTACAAGGGAGAAGGAAACTGTGCAGAAAATGCATGGGCTTTTATTGTTGGTTTTCATTGCCTGTATTGTGGTGGATGCTTTATGCTACGGAGAGCAAGTTTAATTGAACCAGATCGCTGATTTCATATAGTAGGGGGCATGGGGTGTTTGGTTTTTTTTGTTATGTTTTCTGAGTTAACCGTTTCGGGGACTGGAGGCAGGCAGGGCTGAGCTCCGCAGCTCCGAGTTTCGAGCCAGCAAATAAAAACACATTACATAAAAACAAACACCGAGCCCGGTTATCAAAGCCTCGATCTCTCTCTATTATTTTCCCTTGTATTTGGTGCCTTTTTTTTTTTTTTTTTTTTTTTTTAATCACATCTGTCGTTCCCAGCCTTTCCCAGGACTGCAAAGCAAAGTGGACAGCTTCCATGTGACCACCTAGTACAGGAGGCATTTTCTGCTGGGAAACTTTGCAGTGGTTTTCTCCTTTCCTTTCCTTTCCTTCTGAGAGCTCAGAAAAGAAAATGTGCAATCTTCCCAGTGATTAAAGTCTCCGTATTTGTCTTCAGAGTTATCGGGTTTATCCAAACTTTTGTGTGTGTGTGTGTATCCCCCCGCCCCCCCTCCTGTGCATTTGTAAAGTAGCCCCATCTAGCAATGATAAATATCCCTGTTGATCACTTGATTGATTACCTCTCGGAAAGGTCACGCGGGCTTGCAGTAATTTCCTTTTGCCTAAGGCTCCCTTTTCACTTTTACTCCCGCACGACAGCTCCAAGTATACAGGATCTTTATTTTTGATTTTTAACCCCTAAATAGCTCCCCGAAAACAATGCGTTGGTGAAAAGAAGGAGGGAAATCAGCCGGCGGCTCGGCGCTGCCCCAGCCCTGCCGCGCTCTCCCGGGGCGGGTTTGGGGAGGGAGAGCCTCCCTCCCCTGCTCTCCTGTGGACTGAGAATTCGGATTTAAACAACCAGACAAGCTATTAATTTACCCATGCTACCCAGGGTCCTGAACCCAATTAATTTCTAATAATTACAGCCCAAGGGGGCTGGAGAGATCCCTCTGCCTCTTTCTAGCCTTGCCACTTCGCGGCACCGAGGTCAGCATATAATAATAAAGTGTATATTTTGAAAGTGATCAGCAGAACAGTGAGTTATTGCAATGAATGAAAATTGTTTCCATTTTGGCTAATTGAGCCCGTGGCTGAAAGCTGGAGTTCTGAGACTAAATAAAGAGGACTGTTTCATTTCGACATGGACTGGAAATCCCTGCATAGCTTTTCGGTCACCCAGCAAGAAGCTTAATTTCTTAACAGCAAACCTGAAATCAAGCGTTGGGTAAACAGTATTAATAATTGCATTACAATGATTAAATTAATCTTACTGGTAGCTAGGAGAATATAGATTGAGATTGAATAACACGATGTAAAGTTCACTGCACAAAGACAATAGCACAACAAATACCTCGATGAAGAATTCCAACTTTTCTCCAAGTAGGCTGCGGGGCTTGTTCAATTATAATGTAAGGAAGAGAAAATTTCCTGTTACGGGGAATGCACTGAAACCTGTGTGTGAGGGGGTGCCTTTGGTCTCCCAGCCTGTGTTAGAAATAGATTTAATTCCACTCCTCCACCTAGGAAAAAAAAAAAAATACAACCCCAAATTTAAATCTGTGTTTCTGGCCGTGGGTCTGCTGAAAACGATCCCGCATCCCCGCGGCCGGTTGCTTCCCACCGGGAAGGGAGCGGAGGTTGCCGGCGCGGAGAAGCTTCTCCGCACGAACGAAACGGAATTCCCGGGGGGCTGCCCGGGACCTTTCGGGGAGGGGGGCGAACCTGGTGGGGCCGCGACGGGTGACCCCGAGGGCCGGCGGGCGGGCGGGGGGGCGGGCGGGGGGCGTCTCGGGACGGTGGCCGGTGCCCCGGGAGGGCGGCGCGGCACCTGCCGGGCTCCCGGGGCCGCTGGGACGGCGGGCAGGTGGCGGTGACAGCGGGGCACGGCCGGGGTCAGGGCTGCCCGCCCGGGAAACCCGCATCTGCAACCCCGGCCCGGCCGCGGGGCTCGGCCGCCCGCGCGGTAGCGGGTCCCCGGGTGCGGGGAAGGACGCGCATCTCTGCCCGGGCGGAGGCTTTGGGGGGTCTCTGTTTGAACCGCGGGAAGGGGGCGTGTGAGAAGCGCAGGGAGTTTTGCAAAGTTCACGGGCGTTTTCATTTGTCCCGAATGAACCGGCGCCGCAGGTCGGAGCTGAGGGGGGTGATCTGGGGACATCCCGGTGCAGCCCCGCAAGGAGAGGCGCTGCCTGCGAGCGAGGTCTGAGGTCGGGTTGTGCCGGGACCCTGAGGGTGGTGTCAGGACCCTCAGGGCAGTCCTGGCCCCCGACCCTGCCCCGCGCATCCCCCGCGCAGCCCGCGGCCGCTCCCCGAGCCTGCCGGGGCAGAGGGGCCCAGCTCCGCCAGGGACAGCCCAGACTGGGCACCTCGAAGGGCCAGGGGAGGCAGCCCCCTGCCCTTCTGCCTCTCCTTCTCGGGGGGCGTTGGGTGCACCCCTGCCCGGCTGCGGGGGGATATGTGATGGGCACACGGTCCTAAAAAATATACTAAACCTAAGTCACAAATTAAAAATAACGACGGGCATCAAGGACGGCTCCGCAGAGCGGGTTCAAGCGCTTGCGCCCGTCTGACGGGCGTTCGGGGCAGCACTGTGGGATCCGCGGTGCCCCCGCCCCACGCCGGGGGCTGTCACAGGTGGGGTGGGGGGGCTCGGGCCGGGGGGGGGGGCTCCACGGGCGGCCCCGATCCGCGGCACCGGCAGCCGGGGCGGCGGGGGTGGGGGATTGAAGGGGGAAGGGGCGATGCTGAGGATTTTATTAAAACAAAAAGTTGAGCAGCGTGTATGTACTGGCGCAGCCTCGAGTCTGAAAGATTGTAATTTTCTTTTATGGTGTCTGGCAGGATTTGCAACAGATATTAATGGGAACATAAATAGCGCATGGAAGGTATTGAACAAAACTGTTTAATGCAAGGAGGTTGTACCAGGGGAAAATCTATACGTAGTTTGGATTGATTCATACCTCGGACACAGCCATCCCCTAAAGGAGTTCCCAATTTCTGCGCGCTCCCTCTTTGATTGACAAACCTTGTAATTAAAACAGATTAGAGCGGTCGGTGTTACTGTTTTTAAAACGCTTTTTTTCTGCCCAACTGGTGGTGGCTGAGCCGAGTTCAAGGTGGCGAAAAAGTGTGCGCGCTGGGAACGTGTACGATTTCATGGTACGCATACATAATAAAACATGTAATCAAATTATATCTCCCTGCCTATATATACGGAGAGATCTACGGTAATTGCTGCCGGGTGAGAATAAACTATTTAAACGTTGCGAAGACGCCAGAACAGTATTAATATCCCATTAAAAAAAAAAAAAAAGGCAGAAAAAAAAAAAAGGTGTCACTTTTCCCCCCCCTCCAGCCCCTGCCCGACGGGATCGCGGGTCTCCCCCGCCGTGACCCCTCGCGGGTGCGCGGGCGGCGGAGCGGCTGCCCCGCGGCCGCGGTGGCGCAGCCCGGCGGCCGCTGCCCGCCTCGTCCCGGCCCGTCCCGGCCCCGGTGCCGGCTGTCAGGGTCCCCACCGGCGGTGATGGATCGCTGCAAACTTTTTTTTGGCGGCGCTGAAATGTTGAAGAGCGGGGGGGAGCCGCCCGTGCGCATGTGCGAAGGTGTCCAAACTGACAATGCTGGAGAGATAGCGAGCCGGGATTGAGAGAAAGGGAGAGTGTGTGTGCGGGAGAGGGAGAGGAGAGAGGGAGAGGGGGAGCGAAAAAGGAGGAAAAGCTCCGGGAGGAAAAAAAAAAAAAGAGCCCCCCCCCCCAACCCCACGCCAGCATCGGCCGCGGGACTGGCAGCATGCGATCCAAGGGCAGGGCGAGGAAGCTGGCCGCAAGTAGGTGCAATACCCCTTTCTCTTGGCTTTTCACCCTCCCCTCTCTGCCATGTTGCATAGATATGTCTGGTGCGCCGCGGAGCTCGCCGGCAACCTGCAGCATCCCCTCCGCGCCGCCCGGCCCGGCTCGGCTCGGCCCGGCCCGGCACGGCGGGCGGCGGCGGGACCGGGGCGGGGGGTGCGGCGGCCGGAGCCGGGCCGGGGGCTGCGGGCGGGAGGTGGGGAAGGAGTTGAGGAAAAGTTCAGTGGCGAGCGCTGGAAGTTGCTGCTGCTGCTGCTGCCGGGGGCTGGAGGGGGGGGGTGTCGGGGAAGGGGGGGTGCGAGAGGCTCCGGGCCCTATAGTGGGCGCTGTGGGCTGTCGCAGGGCCGGGGGCCGTGCGGGGGGAGGGCGGTGAGTGCGTGTGCGGGTGCGCGGAGGGGCAGCGGCAGCTCCGCGGGGGAGGCTGGCGAGCCGCGGGCGCAGGTAGCCGGTGCGGAGCTACCGGGGACCCCCCCGCCCCGCTCATCCGCGGGCTTGTGCCAAAATCCGGCTCCCCGCGCCCCGCGGAGCCGCGCGTGGGGCGTGCGGGGCAGCGCGGTGCGGGCGGGGCCGCGGGAGCCGCCCCGCGTGGCCGGGATGCCCCGCGCGGTTTTGGGGGGGGGACACGGCGGGGCCGCCGGGCAGCGCGGAGCGGTTCCCAGCCCGCTGGAGTCACCCGCTAAAAGTTGATGTAAATGTTGTAATTTCAGGCGCTTTTCCAGCACTTTTTTATACAGTTTGGCCGCCCGAAGGTCTGTGTTCCGCGAGGCGAGGGCTCGGCCGTCCACACGCAAAGCCCGACTTACTTAATTATTTGTCTTACGCTCACCCCATCTGTTTCTCCTTTATGATAGGGACCTCTGCTTTTAACTGCTGCAATGTTGGGGCTCTATCTTTTTTTTTTTTCTTTTTTTTTTCTTTTTTTTTTTTAAAAAAAAAAAGAGGGATTCAACAACAAAACTTCGCCAGCTTTCGCGTCCTATTTTAAAAGCAACTGATGTCTTTATTTTCTCTGACACATCTGGGCAAGTTTCATTTGATATCCATGGCGATGGCAACTCACATTCTCGAGTGAAAAGAAAACGGGCAGGCGAAAAAAAAAAGTGAGATGAAATGTTGCATAAGTTGCGTGACGTAAAAAGCAGATGCATATTTACTCTTTATTTGTGAAAGGGAAAAAAAAATAGAGGAGCGTGGAAAAGGGGAAGCAAAAGATGTCTCTGGATCATCATCAGCTTTTCTGTGAACCTGAACAACTGCAGCAACCTGCGTTTGATTAGGGTGATTTTAAAGTGGATAATCCAGCGCCCTCGGTTTGAAAACAAATATATTGTTAAATCTCTAAGTTGCCATTCTTGCTTTGGAGATAACTATGGAAAAAGCAAAGCTCACGTCCCCGACAAAATCCGTCAGGTTTCCTTGTCTCTCCCTTGCTTTGCTCTCTGCGCAGCGATGCAGGGCTCCTGCTGCTGCTCCTGCTCCTGCTCCGAGTCCGGCTCCGCGGGCGAGATCCGATCGACTGCAAAGTTTGTGCGCCTTAGCTTTCGCAGCAGCAGCACTTTCCCCCCCCAAGACAGATGGCGTTGCATTAAGTAATCCTTCGGTTGCAATCGACTCATAAAGGAAATCATATTTAAAAAGCCGGGATTTCTTTCTTTTTTGTGTTCCGAAAAGCTGCTTCTTTCCCCCCCGAAGAGCGTCTCAGTTTCATGGCAAGTGGAAGGAGGGCTGGAGGCGACCCCTGTAATTTAGTCGTTCGAGAGGCAAAGTTTTTAGCTTTTCGTTTCTTTCTGTCTGAGTTAGGAATAGAAAATATTTTGTAGCCTTCACCCTCTTACGTGGAAAAAGGTACAGATCAGGATCGAGCGCACTTCTTGTATTATTTCACTTTTACTGCTTCGTGCGTGAAACAAAAATTGCCCCCATTGCGTGACTGTCGCCAATACCCAGGAAAGCTTTTCCCTCCTAATTAATGGAGAACAGCTTAAGAGCATTTTCTTGACCTCAGTGTAAAATCGCTAAAACAATAATTTTGAGGCTTTGCCCCCCCCCCAAAAAAAAAAGTAAAAAAGAAAAATAATTCAGAAGAAAGAAAAAGAGCCACGCGGGGAATAGCTAGTGAATTTTTTAAATGGCCAGCTGTAAAAATAAGGGCGAACACACGGTCGAGTCTGTCTCCCCGCCACGCTCTCGGGAGGCAGGCGGTGAGGAGCGGGGTGCGGGGAGCGGTGCGGGGTGCGGGCCCGGGGGGTGCGGGCCCGGCCTCCCGCAGCCGCGCTGCACCTGCGCGGGCATCCCCGGCCCTCGGGGCAGCTGCTTTTCCACTCGGGTGGGTTTGTGCCCTCCTGGTGAAACCGTATCCCCGAATAACCCCCGCCCCAGCACGGGCCGCCGCAGCCCTGCAGCCGGCCAGGGGTAGCCTCAGCCACCCAGTAGCCTCATAAAGAGACAGAAGGTGATCAGATTAGGGGAACACACGTGAATAAGGAGGCACTTGTTACTTTTACACTTTATCACCACTTTTTTACAGGCAATTTAGTGCAGCCAAGGTAGATCCAGATCCCTCTAACCATCTGAGATAGTAAAATAACACTTTCCTAAGTTTCAGCAGGTTTTCCTGCGCCTGTAATTTGCCTCAGTCTAGTACTTAAAAGGCTTGATTGAAAAACAGAGCCGGCAAGTTTATTTGCCTGTTTAAGACTCTGTCCGGGAATTTGTTTTCGAGCAGGGAGATGTTTGCCGTGTCCCGGCTCCCGGCCCTCTCGGCGAGGCTGTTTATTTGCCATCGCTTTACCATCACTTCCCACTCCGGGCTCCTGGACCGCCGGGGGGAGTCGGTGCCGGTGTCCCCGGTCCCTCTCACACCGCCCCGCCCGGCCCGGCCCGGCCCCGCCGCTGCTGTTGCCGGTCGGCACCGCCCCGGCACCGGGCTCGGCTCGGATGGGCTGGCTCGGCTCGGCTCGGCTCGGCACTGCCCGGCCCGGCGGCAGCCCCGGCGCTGTCCCCGGGTGGCTCCTGCGCGGCGGGTGCGGGCACGGGAGGCTGCGGGGACGGGCCAGACAATCCCATTATATGCCGGGCACATTTTCACCAGGCGCTTCATTAACCCTTTTCAGGGCACAGAGTGTGCGTGTGGCTTTTCGCTCCCGCTTTCTGCCCTTCCTTCTCTCCTCCTCTCTCTTTCTTTACTTCTCTCATTTCTGTCCCTTTTTCTTTCTCTCTCCTTCTTTCTCTTTTTTCCTTTCTCCTTTTTTTCACTTTCTTTTCTTTTCTTTTCTTTTCTTTTCTTTTCTTTTCTTTTCTTTTCTTTTCTTTTCTTTTCTTTTCTTTTCTTTTCTTTTCTTTTCTTTTCTTTTCTTTTCTTTTCTTTTCTTTTCTTTTCTTTTCTTTTCTTTTCTTTTCTTTTCTTTTCTTTTCTTTTCTTTTCTTTTCTTTTCTTTTCTTTTCTTCTTCTCCTCTTCTCCTTCCTTTTCTTCCCTTTCCTCTCTTCCTACTTTCTGTCTTTCTCCCACTGTCTCTTACTCAGGGCCAGCTGAATTTGGGATCAACTTTGTTGTGCTGCAGTAGGTGACGCCGCGCAGAGCTGAGCCCAGGGCTGAGCTCCTGGCTGCTCCCCGGCCACACCGGGGTGCTGGGCAGAGAAGGGACACAAAGGAAAAGGACGATCCGAAAGGAGAGCTCGTTATTAATACAGCCCTGCTTGTAAATGAAAAATGTAACCCTTGTTAATTAATGCTGTTTACATGGGGTACAAGAAACTTAAGAAATGTTTCTACAAAGGGGAAGGAACTGTTTACAAAACTCTTTCAAAAGTGTGACATATTGCTGCAGTTCCAGCACTAAAAAGCCAAACACACTTACACGCCTTTGAAGTTGGCTGGCTGAGGCAACATTATTTGACTCGGATTCAGATATTGCTTGTGGGTATAACTAATGGCTTTTACCTAGTTAGTGGGCTGGGAGGGGCGAGGGCCTGGGCGCCGTGGCCATTGGGTCCCTCTGGAGAGCCGGGGCTGGCTCCCTGCCAGCTCTGTACAATGTCAACATTGAATATTTGAATTCCCAGACTCTATTTAACAACTTTCTAAATAAATAAACTCATTGTGTGTCTGTGTTTAAAATTATTTCACCTCTTTCATGAAAGCTACAGCATCTTATTACACCGGCCTCTCAGGCTGCTTTTCCCCCTTTTCTTTCCAAACAAACACAAACGGAGCTGAGCACGGGTGGGGATTTTTTTACCGTCTTGTATCTCCCATTCTCACTTTCTGTCTCAGGAAGCACGAGTGGAAGCTGCTCGGACATCCCACCACGTCCTTAGTGGGACAGCTCTGTGCACCCCGTTATCTAATCACAACTAAAACCAAAGCCAGGTTCACCAAGTCAGTTAAATATTAATCATTTCTAAAAGGAGGCCCATGTGAGTGCCATTGCTGCAGCAGTGCCCTGTACATACTCAATCATTTTGGCTGCCATACCCTAGGCGGGCTCCAGGGACAGCTTTCATTGTTGTTGCCATAAATGGCTATTAGTGTTCATATTCACCTATTCACCTACTTATTTAAGTGCACATAAGTGTGGATGTGGCTGTGCTTGCTGGATATGTGGGCATAGGTGTGTGTTCATAACATACTTTTCTGTTTATGCCACAGAGATGTATGTGTGTGTGTATATATATATAATTCCTGTATCTATGTGTGCACATACAGAAAGAAAGGCAGGTAAATCCATTTGATATTTGTATTTGCAATTAATGTATGTACAGTGTATGGACTGTGATGTGCACGGGCTCCTCGGGTGCTTGTAGTCCTGGCACCAATATCTGTACATCCACACAGACTCTGAAATGTTCTGGATGCATATAGGAAACACAGGGTTGAGATACAGCAGCCTGTATATATAAATATGAATATATTGCAGAGGTATGTTGTTCCCTGGGATGCCTCCCAAATGCACTAATTGTGTGCTTCCATGGTGGGAGTATTCACTGTAAAATATTTATTGGCTTCACTTGTAAGCCGAGGTGTGTGGACAGAGAAGGTATTTGTGGCAGGGAGCACAGCTCCCTGATAAAACTGTCTGAGTTGCTGAAGGAGAAAGTGGGATGAATTTTCTGCCAGGACAGGTATGTGGTGGATGAAAGAAAAGTGTTGCTGGTTGCTCCAGCCCAGGGTAGATGAAGAAAGGGCAGTGGGGAAGCAGATGGAGTTTTATAAATCTCAGCTAATGAAACCTTGTCCACAGAAATTGCCTTGCTTTGTAGTAAACCACTCTTTAAACAAATGTACTTTAGCTTTGGAAGGGCTTGTACAGACACTTAGGTTTCCAACCAAGAATTCATAATATTTGTTTATTTAAAATTTAACTAGGTTTGCTGTCATTTTTGGAGCAAGTCGGTGTTCTTTTGCTGTAATTTAATACAATCAGTTTTACATCATTTCAGTTTAGTTAGGCAAGGAGTGGCTTATGAAGAGCAGAAAGAGGTTTAATCCCACATGGTTTTCAAACTAGCAGATGCAAGTGTCATGTTATTCAGTAGGCAGAGCTAGAACTGGACAAATGCAGATCAGAAATACAGTTTAAAATTTAAGTAGTGAAGGTATTTAACCAGTAAAACAATTTACTGAGACCTGGGTGGATTTCAGCATCACTGGAATTCCTTTGTCTTAATTAAGGTTGGCTGTTTTTCTAAAAAGATATGAGCTAATCCAAACAGGAATTAATTTAGGGAATTCCTGTAGCCTGTGTTGTACAGGAGGGCAGACCAGACCCCTCTTCCTGGTTTTATAATCTATGCACCTAGTTAAAGCAGTGCCGTTTCATATGGAGACATAAGCTCAAGGCTGGGATCACAGGAATGCACTTAAAAACTAAATGGCCATTAAAAAAACCCGGGCTCAACTCAGACAACGCAGAACCAACGTCTGGCTCAAAGTCTTTTCCATCCTTAGCACTGCTGACCTGGATCACAGGCTTCCTCAGAGCCGTGTTGGGCTCAGGAGTTTGGGGTTTGAGGGCAAAGGCAATGATGGGTTTAACAAAGATAGGAAGAAGGAATAGGGTGTAAGTGCTGAGGTTTGGATACAAAGAAGGGGATCTGGGGTCACAGGTTTGATCACTGCTCTGTGATGGGTTTCCAGTGGGTTCCTGCCATGTGCAACTGGTCACTGCTGCAGTTCTAAACACCCAGAGCAGGAACCAGACAAGACCAGTATAGATCATGATACGGACTAATGAGCACCAGGAAGCACCTCCAGGCCCCCCATTGCTGCAGGGACTTTTGGGGGGGGGTGTTTGCTGGCAGATAAATGGCAAGGTGGGAAAGGGGATGGAGATACTAAGGAGGAGTGGATGTTGTTGTCCCAGGACTCTGTCTCTTTGCATTGCCATCTAAAATAAAAAACTCAAAATGCTTAGGGTGCAAAGCAAACCTGCCTGATCATTCATTGACTTTATGTTCCCTCCCTTTTGTTTGCATTTCCAGGCTATGCTGAGGCATTGCCTTCTCCAGTGTTGCTGGAAGAAAGGGCAGCCACGGATACGTGTGGGAGGAGGGAAGCTAGTCTGCAGTGAATATTGTATTTGGTGCTAAATATGTAACAAAGAGAAAGAAACGTGAGTTAATCCAGCAATAAGAGTTGGGAAGTGAAATACAATTCATTTTATTTCAGGGTTTAATACCGTGGCCTGTTTCAGTGAAGCATTATCTTTTAAAGTAGGATATACACAACGACATGACCCCCACTACCTTAAGGGAGTGTCAAAGTTTGATCTCCGAATAAAGGAAATTCAGAGTTAAGGCTGAAATGTACCACATGGCCTCCAAGTCCCAGGAACAACAGGAGGCAAGGAAGTACCTAAAGCTGTGGGCTGCACTTTAAAATGAGTCCAGCAGCTACCAAGCTGCCAGTGCTCGTTGCAGATACGCAGCACGGTTTGAGCTGGGATTTGTGTTGACTAGAGAGAGCCTGGCTCAGCAAGATCTGAGATGATCTTGAGTCTTTTTGGAAATCTTGGCTGATCTGTGATGAGCATGTGAGTTTTACGGTGGAAGGATTACAGGTCTGGGCTTAATTTATGCAACAAAAACACTCTGTCTCCTTTGACACCAATAGCTTTTGTTTAGAAAATCTTATATTGGAGCAAAATTTCGGTTCAGGAAAGAAATACACCCAAGTTACAGCTTTATTCATTTTCTGAAGAATTGCTTATATGTCTGAATGGGTGCACTACATTTTAGCCCTGTTGAAGCTCCAAACTAAATTTAAATTGCCTGTAAAATAATCCGCAGAATGGAAACTGCCACACAACCGTAGCCCTTGCTCCCTGACCCAAACCCATATTCCATTGCAAAGCACTGCACTGCTCTGTTCCGTGATTACAGTAAGTTAGAAACCAGAAGAGCAAGACTTCTATGAATAGGTTATTTTTGGCAATTGCATCACCAATTATGTATAAAATTTCAAAAAATGTGAGTTCTGCCAGTTTGATCTCTGAGAGGGATACAGAAAATGAAAGCTTTGAGACTGCTGTAACATCATACTATTTTGTCTATTAGATATCATTAGATTAGCAGAATACTGAGACCTTCATATCAGCCAGTCTAACAAAAATTTCCCAGGTGGTTTAAATTAAAAAATTAGCCATAAATATATTTTGTATAATGCAATTTATTATGGATGTTTATTGTGTGCAGTGGGAAAATGTTTGGTTTCGGATGATCTTACCGTATAACATGTGCCCTACTGAAACTGTTTATACTGTGGCAGGCTGTAAAAGCTCCAGTCTAATTCCAAGACCGGCTGGGCTACATGCTCTAAAAGCCACAGGAAGGCAGAGCCCGTCCCCTGGAAAGCCAAAGGGGCAACAGCATCTTGTATGGGACATGTGCAACAAAAATCTTGGCAGTGGGGAGAGAGCTGAATGTCAGAGAAGACTGGAGGATAGTTCAGGGCATGTTTATTAGGGAAAAGGGGATAAAAATGGTACCAGCTTGCAGCAGGTCCTGTTATACTGGGGTGGGAGGCTCACCTGTCTCTAAGAGGTGTTTTGCCTCCTACATCCCATGTTTTATCAAGCCTCCTCTTGTTTCAGCTGGGTTTGGAGAGTGGGCCTCTGTACTGATGCCCACCCATGACTACAGAGTTGCCCTTCTGCAGCAGAGAGAAGGGACTAACGTGGGCTTAGAGACCTTGGGGTCCCTGTAATGAACACATCTGCACTCTGCTGGGATGCTGCAGCAGGGAGCTGATGGCTTCAGGAAGAGATCTCCCGCCTCCTCTCCTGTTCTTTTGCACAAAGTCCTCACGCTGGCAAGGGTGAAATCATTCCTCAGTTTTAAAAAAAAGCAAACCCTCAAAAACTTCCCCCCCCGCCCCAAGCTCCTTCACACATGTATTAACACCAAACTGGCAAAGCCAATGGAAAAGGATTTTGCGTTTTGGCAGCAGAGCTGGCTCAGAGCTCACTGCGGGCCTTATCCCAAACCCACTGGAGCTGAAGGAGCTTGTACCGACTTCAACGGGCTTTGGATTGGGTCTGGCCAGGAAGAATCTGCTTCTCTTCATCCTCGGGGGCTGGGGGGTTATCAGCAGCTTTTGCTCCGTGGTGAGCCCCAACATGTGATGCTGTAACAGATACCTGGATTTACATCAATGTAAGGGAATTAGGTTGGCCCTATAATCTGACCTCATTTGAGAGTCATTTTAGCCATTACAATGAAACATGAACGCTGCTGATGGGGGGATTGCAGTGACTTTGAGTACTTGTTTCCCACCATGCCCTGCCTGTTCCCCCTGCTCTCCCTCTCTCCTGTGGGTTGAGGACTTCTGGGGGCACTTGGGGGATGCAGGAGGGGGTCCAGCACCCCTGGCTTGCACTGCAAGGCTCCACATCCCAAAGTCTGTGGTTCTCCAAATACCCTGAGTTTGTACCTTCTGAACAAATAGCTTTGCTGCTGAAATACCTGGTGCCTCTAGTAAGTGCTGCTTTTATTACCTCCCGATTTCATCTCAGACAAACAGAAGGTATGAGAGGGACAAGCACTGACCGCTGGAAAAAAATCACCCCAAACATGTCTAAAGCACAGCTCGAGTCACTGGTGGTGCCCATATTTTTGATTTAAAAACCATTTAACATTTCCAACGTTTGACAGAAATGATTAACCTTCCCTTCCTGAAAACTCTTTGTGATTTGAACTTACTGTGTCAGATTTTATTTACTTGCACCTTGGTGAGGAATTAAGCAATGCTTTTGGTGAGTTTTAATCTTTCCCATTCTCTTTGTGGCTCTCTATAAAGGAAGAAAAGGAAATATGTTGTTTGAAATAATTTTGAAGTGATGTTTCTATTTTACTTTTTTTAGGCTCTTGATGTATTTTTGGCTGCAGGGACTGGCATGGAGCAGTGGTCTAAGAATACATAACGTGGAAAAGCAAAGGGATGTCAGCTGTATCTGAGTTAACAACATGGCTCTATACTTTTGCTGGTTTGTTGTTACTGTGTCATGATAATGATAATTTACAGCCATAATGAAAACTTGTTAATTGTAAAAGATAAACAGTATAAGATATTTGTCCTGATTCTTTCAGTTTGTATGGTAAGCAATGTTTCAGTAGTCACTGGCTGGCTGTGTAAGTGCTATTAAGCAGTTATGCTCTGACTGAATAATTACTGTCCAGGAGTCTGGGCTTCCTGATAAAGCCAAGGTAACTAAGAAATGAAGAAATGATACACTAGGTCACTCCAGATGATGCGGATCAGAGAGGTCTAAGGGAATAAACCTGTGCAGTATCTTTCATATCAGTGACCAGGCTCAGAATGAAAGGAAAGGTGAAATGATCTGTACTGACCCAACGCCCTGAGTGAAAACTGAACTGAAACTGAGCCAGAAGGGGTGGTACAGAGTCAGACCCAGGATGGGATGCAGCAAAAGTTCCCAGCTGGGGCCTTCACCACGCACCAAGCTGAAGGATCAGCCACGGACCAAACATGGGAGATTTATTTCCATTCTGACATTATTATTTATTATGACTTAAATTAAAACAGCGACCACAGAACGCAGCCAGGACTGGATGCCTGTTGTGCCGAGCTCTGTGCAAACACGGGCAGCCCGAACAGAGCTTAGGCCTTGAGAAATGCAGATTAAACCTCGGACCTGCTGCCCTACATGAGCAATTACAGCATCATTGGAGGCAGTAATAAAATCCCAAGGAGAAATGGATGCTTTAAGGAAAATCCATGAAGTCAGGACTGCAGAGTGCTAGGCTTTCCACTTGCACATGGGTGGACGTGCTTCAGCTTTAATCCCATCAGACCTTTCCCCCTGCAAGGAAATGGCCCTCCTGGCTCCCTCTTAGCCGACCCTATTATTTTTGGCCATGTCCATTAATCTTGGGTGATCAAGCTGCATTAAACTGTGAGTGTCCTTGCAGCATCACCTGCTTGCTTTCAAAGAAAATAGCTCTGAGATTCCCAGGGAAGGAAGAAGGCAACACGGGCAGGTAATCCAGCCCTATAAAATCCCCGGGTTGTGGTTCCAGCCCGCTTTCCACGCGGGCGCTGCGAGAGGGACCTGAGCAGTGTGGCTGGCAAGTGCCAGCAACCAGAAAGTCCCTCAAGCCTATAAGGTTTATTAAGGTTCTTTTTAAGTCTGTGCCAACAAAAAGGGTCCACACAAGCTCCGAGCGAGGCTTCATAAGCTCAGTTTTATGTTCGGATAATTTGGAGCCAAACCGTCACGGAGTTCACATAGCGAAATACCCCACGGAGCATCGCAAACTGCGAAGGAAATATATTGAGGAAAGAGAGGACTGATAATTTTATGGTTTTCCTCGAAGTTAAGCAGTAAAATGGGCTTTATTTAGCAACTTCCTAACTTCTGATTGCAATTCTGTTACCAGGGTAAGGGTTTTACATATAACGTTTTGTAAATAGGGAGAAATGTTAGAAGCCAAGGTGCTACAGCTTTGTGCACAGCGTTTGGACCTGCTGTGGGAAGCAGTGCCACACACTCCTGGTTCCCAAAACGTTTGACTTTTGGATCAGACCCCATGATCAGGACATGGCAGCAGCAATCAGCTCTGCTGTGGAAAGCTGAACATTGAGCTCAGCATGGCTGGGTAGCTCTTGGAAGGAATAATCCTTTAAAGAAAAAGGAGTAGCTTGACCCGGGTTTAGGAATGAGAAACATACACTTAATTTTGGAGTGTGAAGCATTTCTAATTTGAAATACATTGAAGAGCCTTGATTTTTACAGGTGAGCTGATCGTCACAATCTCAAGGCTCATCTTCTAAAGCAGGCTATTAAAATCCCTTGTCCCTCAGCCTTTTGGCCAAAATATATGTGTGTAAGTCTGGGTCCAGAATTCCTCCGATGGAATTTATAAGATAAGCCTCCATTATGTTTACTCCTCACACAAATAACTATTTTACACTTGGCATGGCTCATCTTTTAAAAATCTATTTTACAATGTAATAATTCACACCCACTTCTCTTTGGGAAGTCTGGGAAGTCATTTATAGATGGGAAGTTAAACGTGGCTGGGCATTAAAGGGAGTACTGCTGATACATGCAACAGCTCAAAATGTTGAGGGAAGTGGTTATGGATATGGGAGAAGATGCCATCTTGACCTTGGCGGTTTGTTTATTAGACACTAAATCACAGACATTTCTTCTTCCAGTTATAACTGGTCTGAGGACGCAGATATAACCTTAAAAGCCCTTTCTGGGGTTTTAAACAGAATTTAGATCTCATCAGTGCTCAGGATTTATGCAGCTTGAATGAGAAAAGGGAATGCAGAGACCACTGTGGGAAAGAAAAAAAAAAGGTGAAGAAACTAGAGAAAAAAACTCCAAAATGTTCATTCCAATGGCTGTATTTCCTTTTCAAAAGGTTGCCTGTCCTGGTGACACAGAGCAGAGAGAATGAGAAAATATTTCATGTCTTTTTACCCACTTTGTTTATGCACCTTGTGCATACAACAACCAGTAACCATCAAACTCAACCTCCTATATTCTCTGGAAGGAAGGGCTGTCTCTCACCGTCAGCAGCAAAGGTAGCACTGGAAATAAGGTGGAAGTGACCGGACAGTGGATCAGGGATGTTGGAGAAAGAGCACTGGGAGATGGGACGTGCCTGATGGATTGCTGTCAGACTCCTGAGCAGAAATAATTCAGGAGTATACATCTCTCTCTCTCTCTCTATATATATATATATGTGCATGATCTCGGCAAGCTAACATGGCTAAATCACCTCTGTGCATCCTGACCGCCTGCTTAGTCTCTCGTTTCAGAGGCTCAGTGTGAATTTGGGTGCTGGGCTTACTCTTCAGGTCCACATATTTGCTCTGTGTTCGTGCTCTGCAGAAACAGCTCTGTGGGTCGGTGAGGATCCAGCTGAAGCCTGCGAGGGCTGGAGGGAGCAGTGTTGCTTTAGGCTCCCTGCCTGTGGAGTGACATATCAGAAGCAATAAGTCTGAGCCTGAGCTGATGTCTAACAGCATCGGAGAGCGGGCTGGAAGGCTGAACTTCTGCAAAAATGAAAGCAAGGAATTTAACAGCAGTAAAAAAGAGGTTAAGGAAAGAACAAAAAGGAAAGGAAATAAAAGTGATATGAATGGCTAGAAAAACAGCTATGTCCAAATATTAACCTCTGCTGCTGTATTTGGACACAGGACTGAGTTAATGGGAGTAGACGGTGAATACATGTTTCATTGGAAGAAGCTACTTAATTTCAGAAATTATCTGGATCATCTTGATACAGAAAATATATTAGCACAATATATTTTATGCACGTTCAAATCTGCCAATAGCTTGAAGACATATTCTGCAGGAGGTTAGCAAGAGAATATGTGTTTTACTGGTGGGGTTTTCAGCCAAACTCTTTCGCTCTTGGAGCTTCTTATCCTTTTCTTCTCCAAGATATCTTTCCCCCAACCATCAGAGGAGCAGGAGCAGACAGACCTTTCCCCAGCCTGCTCAGCCATACCTCCTGTCAGCTGCAGGAGCCACACAGACAGCACTGGCTTGAGGGTTTTTTTCCTCTTAGCATGATAAGGAACAGTCCCAAAGCACAGGAGTTAAACTGGTGTCAAACTGGTGTGAGAGCAGAATCTGCTTTGGCCCCAGTGCAGCTCCGCTGGCTGTTCCTCCTGGGATGCGTCCAGGATGGGGAGAAAGCAGATACAGGGCAATCTTCACTTGTCAAGGTTTTTCTCTAGTCTCTAACACTTAGAAGTGGAAAATATTTTCGGTTCTTTAAAATAATGGTTTTTCTCTCCCTCTTGGATTTCTGGATGTCCCTGGGATTTGCGTTCTTCCAAGAGCATCATTTGTTTCACAGCAAAGAGTCACGGTGAGACAGCCTGGGCTTTAATTTCTGGGAATATCTTTATAGGCTTGTTTTCATGGCTATATAACAACATTATTTTATCTATCCATCTCTCATTCCACTTCCTGATATACTGAATTATCAGGACTACCCATCAGTCACTCTTGTGTTTTCTAGCCCTCGGTGCCAGTGTCAGTTTTTAGGATATTTTTCCAGTACTACAGCTATGCTGATCTTGGTGACTATTACAAAAATTATATAATATCTTTAAAAAACTCTGCTGAGATGTGCAACACCAGCTGAAAAGAAGCAAAAATTAGATTTGAATTATATAATTACTGGCTTCCTGAGTGTTCGAGTGAGGAAAGACAGTTGACCAAGTTACTTTTTAAAAAAAAAAAAAAAAAAGCAGTATGGAAGAGAAGGACATCTGCTTTTATAATTATGCACTAACAAGCTGTGACTGTGCCCCACCTAATGTTGTCCTCTGCAGCCTTTCAAGGCTGTCCAGCTGATTTCTTTCCATGATTGCATCAGGATTTCTCAGGTTTTCAGAGGCTCACACAGTATGTTTGTGCACCTGACATGTCAGATGGCCTGAGATGTGATGGGACATAGGGGTGGTGGGAGACACAGGGGTGAAGATCACTCTGTACAAAGAGAAAAGAAAGATTTTGAGGGTGTGTCCTGCCTCTCCTGATCTTCACCTCCACACAGCTGTGCAGGGACCTGCTCAGCTGTGCCCCATCACGGGGAAATTGGGCCCTCTGTTTTAGACTTGTTTGCAAGATGGCTGGTGAGTTGGGAGCCTGGTTCTGTGTTAGACAGAAGAAAAGTTTCTTGCTGCTGAGTATGTTGCTGTTCATCCTGTAGGACCTCATGGGAAGTGTTTTACACCCTGCTCCAGGTAAGGCTGTGTGTTTGTGGAGTCACCATCTCAGGTACTGCTCAGTTAGTGATAGTTTTGGTCCGGGGACTTTTGGGCTTTGCCAAACTGTCCTGATGCTTCTTTGCTGCCTCAGTTTCCTCCGGCACTGCCTGCAGCTGAAGCTGGGGCTGTGTCCATCTCCTGGGTGTAAATGCATGCATTAACAACAGTCTCAAGGTGCCATCCTAGAATTGCTATCAGCAAAATGCTATTCCTCCTAGAACTTGGGCAGAGGATACAAGAAATGGTCTGATGCTTCCTTGAGAAATACCTAATTTTCTTCTTCTCTTTTTTTTTTTCAGTGAAGTTTTCACTTATTTAGTATTGTGTCTACTGGCACTGCTTTTTTTCAGTGTTGGTTACAAAGTCCCAAAGCAATAGGAGGAAGAGGTTTTTTTCCTCCCCTGTGTGCTTTTTAGATCATATTGGAGATTAGCTCGGGGGAACGACAAACCACTCTGTTCCCAGCAGTCTCCCCATCCACAGCTAAAATGTTATGGGAGTAGGTGTTGGATACCATGTCTGGTTTTGTTTCCTATTACAACCTTGAGTGCCAGCACTTCCGTTGTTTCTTCTTCCAGCCCTATGATTCTGCCATATTCTTTGTACTTTCCTTGATGTGGAGAAATACATATAAAAACCAGAAAACATAACTCCTGGCTGCAGGTTCAGATGACCATCATTTAGCAGCAGAAGTCAGTGTGTTACTTCAGTTTCCTGCTGCCCTGGTCAGCACTGTGTGGGAGATGGTTTTGAGGGTGCTCAGAGAATGCTGGTCTCTTGAAAGCTCACAATGTGCTGTGTGTGGGGAGAGCTTTGCCTGTTTTGTTTGCAGTGGTGGAGGTGATGGAATAGCACCATCTCACTCTGGTTTTGGTTAATAAGCAAGAAAAAATGTGCTAATCCTCTCAGATTGTCTGATAAAACCAGCAGACAGGCTGTGCTGTCCCATGGAGGCTTTGGTGACCACAGCAAGGGCAAGGTGTGTGTTGGAGGCTGTTGGTGTTGAGGAGCATCCTCTGGAGAGGACAGGAATTGCTGAAAGGCTCTCCAGCTTCTTGTGCTGCCCTTAGCACTGGGCCAGTGGGATTTCCCATGTCGGTGGTGGAGTTTCCCACATTTATGGGAACCACAGGCTTCCCAGAGCCAGCAGCCACCTCTGGTCTGAGCAATTCCAGAAGCAGGAACCTGTTGATCCGTGCAGAGCACACTAGAGCCACAGAGTGGTAGGTGATAACTTTTGTTCCTGAGGCTTTGAAGATTTTTTTTCTTTGACTAGTGGAAGGGGATTTTCACCTCTGATGCCCCAGGTGAGCAAGCTGGCATTGTTAGAGTATGGTTCCTGCACATGAGTGTCACTGTGGGCTCTAGCACCTCCTAGATGGCTTATCCATAGCTCGGGGTTCAGCAAGTGGTGCCCATTTTCTGGATCTGTGAGGTCTGTGAAAAACCTGGAAATATATTTCTGACCAGACTGAGGCATCATTTGCCATGTAAAACTGTAAATCTGTGTTTATCCAACGTTAACAGATGTAACATAAATGAGTTCCTGTGCTGTCTGCTGGTTCGCTAATGGCACTTGTTTATAAGTGCTTTATGTTAACAGCTATTTGATGGTGCCCATTAGTTTTTCCTAGGTTAATGTTATATAATAAAGTGAATGCTGGCCAAAAGCAATAGTAATACGATAAACAAAAAATCCAAATGCTGGGTGAGAAATGTAATGGAGCGAGGGCTGAACTCTGGTGGGAGTTTGGTTTAATCTAAAGGTTAAAAAATGTTATAATTTGGGTTTAAGTAAATTGGCTCTTTAGTCCCAGAGGTCTTGCTCTTGTACTTCTTGTGCCTCCAAAGCTTCCACTAATGCCGATGGGAGTCTTGGGCGCACAAGAAATGTGGGTTCAGGTACTAAAGTTACAGATTGGCTTGGACCAAAACCCCTAATCCAAATACCTCCGGCTTTTGAAAGCATTTGCCAATTGGATTTGAATCTGGACACAAACATTGTGGCTTGAGCTCATCTGAGCTCACTTACATCTGTGTAAATCTGTAGTATGGCCCTGATCCAGCAAAGCACGTAAATATGTGCCTAATTTGACTTCAAGGGGACTATTGTGCGCTTAAAGCTAAGCATGTGTTTAAGTGCTTTGCTGGACTGAAGTCCAAATACATGGGAGTCAATGAAATGACACCAACTAGTGCAGTGTAAGTGAGATCTGAAATGAACCAAAATGTTTGCATTTCTACCTGGAAATGAACACCCTGTTCACATCCTACGTATCCTGCATGTACTTTGTGTTTTCATCCATCTGCACATAATGTGTTCTGTACAGTAACCTGTCCATTCAGTACAGTAAAAAAAGAAATATACTTTGAATTTTCCTGCTCTATTACTCATATTTCATGAAATGTGTTCTTATGCCAAGTGTCTGTTTATATATATTTATACATGTTGTTTCTTTATTGATGTTGGCAAGATACAAGAAGAAAAGAAATATTTAACAGGTAAAAACTTGTAAACAGTTTTATCCCTCACTTAAAACCTTTTTTTTTTTTTTAACGAGTTTACCTGACATGGTCAAATTACTTTAGCTTGGTTTTGGTTTTGCCAGTCTGACCAATATGAAAAGTATTTGTTGAAGATATAGGTTTGGTTTTAGCTGCAAATACACACGTAAAACGTGTTTGCAATTAACTGACACGTGAACATGCCTTTACACTCAACTCACAAATGCCACTTTTGTACTTTAAATCCCATGTTTAGTGATTGCCACGCTACATAAAGCTGTCAATGAATATTTTCACATGAATACATTAATACCAGTTAAAAGATTGTGAATTGCTTGTCGGCTGCTGCAGCTCATTGCAAAGAGAACACAAAAGGGTTAATTGAGCCCAGCCCTGCGAAGGTGGCAGAGGCATAGACTAGAATTGGGAATTAAACCCAAAACAAATACAACAAGAAATAGCCCTCGTGCCTGAGTATGACAACCACAATGCAGACATAAAGAGGTGTAAGCTGCAAACGTCTGTAGGTTATTAATGAGGTAATAGAAGCAAAATTAGGTATCAGCAGGGTTTGGCTCTGTTTGAATAAAACTGAGATCTTTTATCTCAGAATCTGCTAGGCAAGACTCATAAGCTGTGATTTGGTGGTCTAGGCTGTGCCCTTCTTGGTTATGGGAGTTGACTCATGCCATTTAATTCACCAGTGTTTTCCACTCAGGGCAAACAGATGTGGAATCAGATGCAGAGAAAGGTTGGCAGGGAAAAGGGAAAAGGTTTTCATGGCAGTTTATGAGCAAAAATGCTTTTGTGTGCCTACTTTCAAATCAAAAGAATATTTTGCACTTCAGCTTTGTGTGTCTGGAGAGCTGATACTCTTTTTTTGCAAAGCCAGTGTGGAGGGGCACGTAATGGCAGTGCTAAAACCTCTGTGTGTCCAGCTGACCCCTGCCCAGGCTGAGGTTGGTTCTCTGTTGATTTTGCCAGCTTCCCTCTGGATTCATTTCAGCCTAGATGAGAGCAAAGCATGGGCAGAGACCTCTGATCAAGGCTCAGTATTTGTTCCCTTTAAGAGTAAACTTTTCTCCAAAATAACAGAAAAATACTTCTTTCCTGGCTCTTGGAGGACTTGGGAGCCAGAGATGCTGCTGATGCACTGCTTGGAATGATCTGCCCTGTCTGAATCCCTCCTCAGCCCCACTGTCACTGAGTAAGTGACAAAACTCCCATTAACTTTAATGATGCAGAATCAACCCTAAATGGGTATGGTTTGTCTTTAAGAAAAATTACTAAAGGATTCAATTACACCATAAATATATTCAGTGGTTGTGAAGTGATTCTGGTGCATGTACAGCCAAACCCTGAATTCCTTCTCAAGTAAGTGTCTGGGTGAGGATTGATTACAAACCCTGCTCTAAGTTACACCCGTCTAACTCCCCCAGAGCTGATGGCATTCCTCCCTGCTTCCCTTGCACGGACAGTGCAGGGAGGCTGAGCCGTAGGGAGCCTGCCACATCCTGCTTCTGCTCTGCTTGGATGGGAGCTGGGAGGGATGGAGCCTGTCCCTGCAGATCTGCAAAGCTCCTTGTGACCTGGAGCAGCACCTGTGGTGTGATGGAGGCTGCACCAAGGGTGCTTTTGGCCCTTCAGCCTTTGAAGAGCTCTGGAATGATGTAATCCCAACCCTGTAAGCCGCTGCGGGACCCTGGGGTTGAGAGATGCCCTATAAATCTCGGTCTCTGGGTTTTGTTACCTGCCTGCTCTGTTACATGAGTAATGACTTCAGGTAAAGAATGGGCACTGGAGAAACGGGTAATTAACAAAAACATCCTTCTGTGTTTTCTGCTCAGCTTCCGTGACTGGCGTTTTCAAAAGCTGGGCACATGTGATTTGTAGCCTCCCTCTTTCACCAACGCAGAGGCAGGGCTGGTTTGAAACCTGGCAATCCCTGAACACTTGCCCACTTTCCTGCCCTTTCATTTGATGCAGCCAGGGCTGGTTTTCCAGAGTCGCCGGTATCTGCCTTGACGTGACGTTTTCACGCTACAGTTAAGTTTTTTTTCTGGAGCGTGGGTTGCTTTTGAGAGTGGCCTGGTGCAAGTGCATTAGCAAAGTGAGCCTGCTGTAAAATATTGCTGCATCCAGCTGTCCCGTCAATAGGTCAAGCTATTTGTCCGATCCAGACAGGGTGTCTAGTTCTCCTGGCAGCGTCCCTCGCTTTGGCATGGGAAAACCTGTTTTGTTTAGCACTAGGGAAACAATATGTATAAATAGTAATGCTTGAACCTAAACACTCCCGTTGTCTTTATGCACAGAGTGCTGTGTTACTGGTTATTTTATGATAGATTTTTTTTTTCTCCCCCCGAAGGATTCGAGTCCCAGCCTGCAGAATAGCTGCCGTTGAGTGGAAGCATTCCTGCTATTTTCCCCTCAATTCAGAGGAAGCAATGCACTTGTTGTGTTACCTTGGTGAATCGAAAGTGGTTTTCACTTCCCTTAATTAAGCCTGCTTTGGCTCTGGCCCCTCCAAGATGGAGAGCGGAGCGCACTCAGGAGCGCTGCCGCTGATTTGAATTCCTAAATTCCTCTCCTTGCAAACTTCAAAGGCAAGTATATTGCTCTGTCTAAGAGGCACCAATTATGTAAACCCTGGGCTATTCAGAATGTTCCATAATTATTTATGTTCAACGAAAGAGGTTTTAACCCAAACTAGACAGAAAACTGGCATTTCTCCAGTTATTAGATTCTATTGAAAAAGGTATTAAACAATGGGCAGGGTAACATGGTAGATTAGTGTCCCTTCATCTTCCTGACCTGGGCATGTGTCAGAGCTGTACTGAACTGACCAAAATTACTTTGATTTGATGGCCATTAAAGGTCAGGAGCAGAATGGGATCAGACATCTTAGTTGAGGCTGAAGTACAGAACATTATATATTGATAGTAATTAAGTTGTTTCATTTAATAAGCACCATCAGATTTAAAGGCATTGTTACAGTATCAAGGCTGGGAGGAGGAGACAGGCAGCTGTGATATGGGCTGGGGAAGAGAGAGAGAGAGAGAAAGGGTTCTGGAATGAGTGAAATGTGTCCCTGGAGTAATTTTTTATTTTATAAACTGAATGCAAACCTGATGGAGAACTATGGAAATGAGCAGTCATGCTGGATACATACACACACACTCTCTCAATATTCCTATACTGTGGGTAATGAAAAGTGCCTTCAGGGATGGGGTGGCCCTACCATTCATCAGTGCCATAGCCTTAAGTGGGTAATAACTAAGAGCTCCCATATCTAGTGTGTATATAAATTCTAGCTCCTCAGTATATTTGCTGCAGACTGTATTTAATTTATACAATTCCTTAGCTTTAAAGCTGTCAATTGATAACATTCAATCTGCGAGCCTGACTGATAAAAGGGAAGGGAAGAAGTATTCTCTAGTGACTAGAGCAGGAGAAGGGTGTAGGGACCAAAGATGTGTGTGGGCAGCAGAGTGGTCCTTCATGTGGGCTTTGCTGAGGCCAAACAATCCTATCTTTGCTTTTCTCTTCAGCTCTTTGGGACACAAGCTGGTCCCTCTGCTCGAGAATGTATTGAATAGGTGTTGAATGTATCCACAGTCAGTAGGCAACCACCTGACATCCCCCAGTTGTGGTGAGAATGGCATCCCCCTGTGCTGCTGACCTTTGTGAGTTTGGGAGATGCTGAGAGTGGTGGCTTCCCTGCATCCATATTCCAGAGGTATCTGTAGGATCAATCACTCTGTTTGGGAGGGTTGGTGATGGAGCTGACTGGCTTTTGGAAGGAGGAAGATGGGAAAGAAGCCTCCAGTGCAGCAAAATAAAATGATGTGGGTAAGTGAGGGCTCTGCAGGAATTAGCTGTCCTGTGGATGCATAAGTGGATGTTGAACATGGTCAGTATGTGCTAATCCAAGTGTTGACTCTCCCCTTGGACACAGCAGTGGTGGGGGATGTGAGTCTCCATGATTGAGTGGTGTGCCCGTCACTTGGACACTATAAAGACAGCCAAGCTCTCACACTTCAATAAATTTGGGAAGTTGAAGGGAAAATGGCCAAGCCTTTTGGAATTCAGCTTGTGAACCCGGTATTGCACATTTTTCACCTCTCAAAACAAACTGCTATTAACAGGGAGCTTTGTTCTTGATCCATATTTCAAATATCTTTGTGTCCAGGAGAGACTGGTCCAGAGCTTAGCTCAGGTTCCCTTCATTGCAAGATGTACTAGTTCTTCCTGACCCCAAGCTGCTCCTGGGCTGCAAAGGCTGTCCCACACAGGGCCTCTCTCAGGTGAAGGGTGTGGCAGAGCAGGTGCTGGTCAAGGCAGATCTTCAGAAGAGCTGGCATCTCTTTCTCCTGGTATGTGGTTACACATCTTGCTGACAGAGGCACCAGGAGGTTAACCTGGCTTTCAGGGTAATTTCTTCCTCTGTATGAGACTTTGAGAAATGTCATGCCTTGCATGTGGAAGCTTTTTAAAAGTAATTTAATGTATTGATCAGGAAGGAACAATAATGAGAGTGGACTGGATGGGGACTTTGTGGACGAGGCACGCAGAGATTGTTGCTCTTATGAAAGAGTTGTAGTAGGTGCCTGTGTGGCCTGTGTGTTTGCTGGTTTGTATGAGAGGAAATCCCACTTGCCTTAGTGGCCTGAGACAGTCAATTCATTGAAGACTATCTTTGCAACCTGGATTCACCTGAAACTCCAAATAGTGCCTTGAAATGCAGTTAGATAACACTCTCTTTGATTCTGAGCTGATGCACCTGTTGCTCGGGCTGCAGTGCTGCAGTTCAGTGAAAAGGAAGAGTAACCTACCAGTAGTGCCCGCAGGAGTGGGATGGATGTGAATACAATTGCTAAAATAATTGTGTGGGATGCTCTGAATCCAGATGGTGTTTTATAAGTTCAGCTGTAGTTTTAAATGACTGAAACCTTGACGTTTCTCTTGACTGGAGCCATGGAGCACAGCTCCCACAAAGTTCACTGGCTCCAGGCAGCTGAGAGTGGAAACGATTGTGCAAACTGGGAGGTGCCGGATCCGGCCGGGAGCAGTGTGGGACGAGCAGGAAGCGTGGTGTGGGGCAGGCGTCCAGGAAGAGGATGCAAGGAGGAGTGGGCACCACGTTCCTGGAAAGCTGGTCGTGAGGAAGCGCTCCTGGCCGTGGGTGGACATGGGAGTGGCAGGGTGCTAGTTTCAAGTGTGGTAGCCTGCAGGACAGAAGGCATATGTCTAAGTGGAAATGTAGGGGCTGGGCTGGATTTGGGTTTGCTTTGGGCTCAGATTCAAGAATAAAACCTTTTTTTGGCTTAGCAATGCCCTATCCATGCCCCTCGCTGGAGACACTGCCTTTCTTAGTGAAGCAAAGAAGTTGGCTCTTATATCCACTCCCTACTTCTCCTACTGCTACCTGCACCTGTGACCCCACCTCTCCAAATAGCCCATTTTTCAATGACAACTGAGCACCTTATTTGAACAAAATAACTCCATTAGGAGAGGGTTCCAGTGCAATCAATAAACAAGCATCGAGTAGAGATAAATAAACTTGAAACAGGCATCATAATTAATCGGGGGGGGGGGGGGGGGAGAGCTAAATGGATTAGCAGTGTTTAAGAATTTGGCATAGAAGCTTTCAGCTGGCACACCTGCTTTGCCCAAACTCTTTCAATGGGAGAAGAATCTCCTGAAAAATTACTCGAAATGGCCCAAATCACAGCTCAGCTCAGAGCTTGCGATAGCCCAAGACAGGAAACAAAATGAAGGAACGTTTGCCAAAGGAGGGCTGCAAGGTCTTGGAGAGCTGTGATGGAAATAAACCTGTTGAGGGCTAAACAAAACCGTGCATCGCCCCAGTACAAAAGAAGGAAGGAAGGTGATCGCCTCGAAACGCTGGCGGGCTCCATGAAACCCCTGTACCCTTCTAAGAATACCCTTTCAGTATGTGGGTCAGGAAGCAGCGGTGGCTTCAGCCTGGATGCCTGGCGAAAAACAAAGCGATTGTTCGGTGGTATGTTAATGTGGCAGGTGCAGTTTTATTTAAACAAGAGGTAGCTATTGTTTTCTGGAAGTGTGGTGATTTAGAGGCTCGTAGCTTATCCTGGAGGATCAGGGTGTTAAGTCATGTGCGTGTATGTGTGTTTTAGCCCGGGGTGGCCGCTCTCCTGTCGGCGTTTCTGAGCCAGGAGGAACTTAAAGGGGACGGGCGCCTGTAAGCTGAGGGATGTTAAACCAGGGCTGCAATAGGTAAACTACTGAAAGTGGGGACCCGGATTTGGAGTGAAAGGGAGGTGTGGTCTCCAGCCCATGTTATGGTCTTGGAGGCTTGTGTAGGACTCCAGCTGATCTCAGTGGGATTTGTGTGTGAGGATTTGTGAAAAGAACCTGGCCTTATAAACACTGTTTGCCTGGCAAGCCGTGGGAGAGAACAGGAATTAACAAATATCTTCATTCCTGACAATTATTCCAATGTGGTACCTCCACGGCCGAGGACAGAATTGTCAAACACTCAATATGTGACCTGGCATCTCCCCTCTCCCTGTCCTAATTGATTTTGCTTTTGTTGAGCTTCATCCTGAGCAGAGGGGCAGCAGAGAAGGCCCTTGTCCCATAGCAGAGACACTGAGCTATGTGGGATGGAGGCCGGTCCTGCCCCAGCAGGGAAGCCCAGATGGTTTCCCTTCTGTGGGGCTTTAACACCATGGCAAGGGGCTCCTGCTGATGCTCTTGGTGTGGTTCTATGCATTTAATCTGATTTGTGAGCTTAAATAGGTCAAAAAGCTGTTAGGAAGCCTATCTTTGCATGGTAACATGTTTCTGAGGTTTTGGTTTGGCTTTTTTTGGGAGAGGGTGTCAGATAACCCAAGTGGGCTGGGTAGCCGGGGAACCATGTCTTGTCCTGCCTAACTCCACAGCAGAGCTTTCATCTCACCTGTACCTTGCCTAAATCTCTGCCTCTGGGCAGAGTGCAGGTATGGATGCAGAGAAACTCTTCTGCACCTGCTGGTTATTTATGACTCTTTATTAGTGCTCTTCTGCCTCGAGAGCATCTTTCCAGATTGGTCAGGTTGTTCTCTGCTGTGCTCCGAGTCCAGAATTTTTAGAGACTGGATAAAATAGTATATTCCAGCCCTGAAAAAACTGCTGGATTTCTCTAACCAGGGGATGAGGGCTTTTTTTTTTTTTTTCCTCTTCTTGGCTGGAGGAGAGGGTCTGGGTGTGATTCTTAAATTTTGCTTGGTTGCAGAGTGAGAATAGCTTAATTGGGATACATACATTTGTACCAAAGAGGAAGCATTGTAAAGAATCATTTAAATGAAGCCAAAAATTGTGACTCATCCACTTACACAGGTTATATTTGTGGATATGAGTGTTCTGGAGTGAAAATCTTCTTGCTTGCACTTCCTTTAAGCATTGGGGTTAAACATGATGTGAGTGTGGTGTTGATAATACCAGACTTGCCCAGCAGTGGGGTCTGCCCTGTGCAAGCCCTGGCCAATCCCTTGGAGAAATCCTGGCTGGGTTGTCGTTGGGTTATGCCGGGATGCTTTGGAGGAGGTCGGATGGGAGCTCAGGTCCACGTGTTGTGCCCCGTGCCGGTCAGGCTGAGCCCCTGGACCTCCCTCCCTGCCCTGCTCCTCACTGGGCTCAGACCCAGCGACTTTGAAATGGCAGCTTAGTGCTGC
Source organism: Pseudopipra pipra (assembly GCF_036250125.1). Taxonomy (NCBI): domain Eukaryota; kingdom Metazoa; phylum Chordata; class Aves; order Passeriformes; family Pipridae; genus Pseudopipra; species Pseudopipra pipra. The sequence goes on along the minus strand of NC_087558.1, from coordinate 4,249,178 downwards.
ACTTTCACTTGTGGTGATTAATATTGCTCTAATATTTGTCTGATGGTAACTCCCACCGACGGGCAGGGCAGTGCCCTGTTGTGCTGCTCATTGTACGAGCTGTAGTAAATGACCGTCCCTTCCTCGGTGAGATCACGGGCTAAAATTAATAGCAATTTTGATATGCAGGGTACTTTCTGACTAAGGGCTGTTGTTATTATTTCTAATTTTTTTTTTTTCCATAGAAACAGAACATTTTATTACTTTCGCTGAAGAAATCCGCGTTATCAGTTTCCTTTCATGCAACAAAACACCCTCCCATTCTTCTTTAATAAACATTAAACACTTAAATCTTGTTCTGTGCTTTGCATGTAGAAAACACCGCAGAAATGCCAAGTATCCTTCTTATTTTTTTTCCTCACGGAGCTTCCAATTCACTGAATCCACCAAGCCAAGATAACACCATCTCGGAGGGCCAGTGCTGTGACAAATTTACAGTCTGGGAGCTTATATCTTTCCAGGCAATTGTCTTCAAACAGACAGTGCATTTCTGCGTGTCGGAGTCTTAGAGCTGGAGTTTCTTCTGAGAAATGGCCGAGTCTGCCACCACTGAACCCCTGAGTGACAGCAAGTGCTTTTCGGCTTCTGTTGTGATTTTTCCTTTTTTTTTTTTTTTTTTTTTTTTTAAGAAGGGTTGGCAGCCTGAGCTATTCTCAAGGATTTGGAAAAGAGCCACAAACAGGAATTATTGAACAATTGCTCTGTGAAACTTAAGATAACAGTTTGTTCCACCACAGTGGAATTGCTTTGTGGTAGAAGGAAATTATCTTTTTAGCTCTTGATTAACATTATGTGAGAAAAATAAAATTAAAGCCTGATTGTATCTGTGGTTGAATGGAATGCGTGTTCGTGCGAGGGGAAGAGGGGACAGATGTTTGTGGGTGACACATACAGAGATGAATGTTTGTGACACCTCAGATTGTAGGTGATTCACAGATTAGGAATGTTTTTAATGTTTGGAAAATTCCTTATTTCTTCTTTATTGCCAGATTAATGCTCACTCTGTGCTCAATTTGAGTGTAAGTACTAGATCATTAACGAGTGTGAGCACATACCATACGTTACAGGTTGGAAAGCATATTTTTTTGGTGCAAATTAATATTCTTGCCACTATGAGTTTTGGTGCTTTTGGTTGGTTCACAGAGTTGAAACAATAACTTGCATCTCCATAGTTACTCTATAAAATAGTACTCTTGCCCATGAGTTTATCACTCATACTTCTTAAAAGTAAATAATACTATTGAGAGCCCAAGTACATTTTTAACATACCGACCCAATCCAACTGCCTTGGAAGCCAGGGGGAGGTTTTCTGCTGGGGAAGCAGAAGCTGAGGAGAAGGCATCAGGAGCAGGACCAGTGTTTGGGGTACTGAAGGCAGAGGGTTGCACCTGTTGAACAAATTCATTAGTTGAACAAATTCATTATGTGAATGCAGGGTTTTGGTTCAGCAAGCTCTGTATCAGATCTCACAATGGGGGGAAAATGCATTTACAAGTACTCCAAAAGGGCCATATTCGGTCTTTCTCTTTAAAAACCCACGGGCACAGCCAGGAGTTGCCCTTTCATATTGAGGGAATGGTTGCCTGAAATGGATGCTCTGAAGGAGTGAAGCCCAGGGACGTGCAGGAAGGTGATTTGTGCAGGGCATGTGGGGTTTTTAAGGCACCGTGGCTTTCCCAAAGGCCTGGAGCTCAGCTCTGCAGTCGCATCTTCCCGGCTTCCTGCCTGCCCCGGGAGCCCCACCACTCCCTGACAGCGGCAGCTTTGACACCCTGCGACTCAGAGGGAAGCTCTGAGGATGCCGAGTTCCAAACATGAACTTTCTGAGCAGGCCAAACTTCTGCTGTGATCTCCCAGCTCGGTGCCTGTGCTTATCTGTGTTTGCAAGACACGCTGAGAGATCAAAATATGCCCCTTTTGAGGCGATAGGAAAGAGACTAGATGCTTCTTTAATCATGTCTGATAAATTCTCACTTGTAATGAGAGCCCTAATTAAGGGAAATTACCTATTGGAAAAGAGTTAAAAGGGGCCCCCATACTCCTTCCAGCAAACTTAAAGACAAAAGGAAGTTTCTAACAATGGGTCACTGGAGATGCATTTCCGCTCAGCTTTAAAAAACAAGGTACTGTCTAGCTGATGAGCGGTGAAGGCGAGCAACGAGGCTTTGATGAGCCTTCTCCTGCTTCCTGATATTGTGACCCTCTTAACAAACACCCCAGACGAAAATCAGCATGCCTTCGGTATGCTGTAAGTGCAGGCAGGCTATCTGAAGAGATGCCTCACTCGCAGGATATGGTTTAAATCCTGTTTTGAATAAGGTTTACATCCTTGTCACTGAAATAATATTTTTGTACCGTAAAAATCAATGTGAAGAGACGGGCAGATAGGTCCCCCAATATGTAAACAACTTATCTTTGATGTCACTTCTTACTGACTTTTCTTGTCCCAAGGAATACCCAAGAGTTTAGCTGTTTAATTTTACTTTTATGTATCTCTTCATGAGGCCAGAAGGTGTGCACTGTTCTTGATTTCAAAGCCGCAGGGTGGGAGGCGCACGATCAGCGTTTTGTTTTGCCCTTATTGCTCTGAAATCAGCACTTTTGCTTCCACTTGGGTGGTTGGGGAAGTTCTGGTTTTCCAGTCAGCTCTGTGATTAGAATAAAAACAAGAGGGATTCTCTCTGGGTGTGGGGGGAAAAAAGAAATAAGAGGCTCTAGGTCCAAGAGTTTTGGTCACCGTGATTATCTGGAATGAACTTTCCACGTATCATTAATTTCTCCTCGATGGTGCTTGCTGGAGTGAGCTGAATGTGGTGCTCCAGGCATACTTTACATACTGATCTTTCCTTGGGCTGGTTTGCAGTCTCTGATCTCTGTGTCTTGCAGGGAGCATCTGTGAGAAGCAACATATCTACTCTCCTTCTAGTGTACAAACTGCAGATCCTGTTTGCAGCAAAGCAACAGAAAGATGCATATGCAATAAAAATACTGGGATTTGCTTGCAAATACAGTGAATCCCAGTTCCAGTATCAGATATTAGTGCCTGGACTGGATGAACAGGAGCTGTTTGCAATCCTCCCATCAGGACTGCTGCATTCAGCTCACAGAGTTCTAGGTTCCGTTTCTGAGCCCTGAAAACATTTGAATTGACATCCAAATTTTTCAGTCTGCATTGGTTATTAATATAAAGAGCATCATTGATCAAACTGTAACTTTGTTCCGTGTTATGCTGTACTTGTTTATTTTTTCTTTCTCTGAAGCAAATCATCAGCAATTTTCCCCATCAGTAAGATTTTTTGTTTCACAAAACCACAACCACAACCAGCAGTGGCTTGAGTCATGTTATTTCTTTATTGTTAGGTATTTGTAATGTATTTTTATTAGTCATGATATGAATGTGGCTGAGGCGTGTTTAACCACCGCATTTGCTTCCCAACACCTCTGTGGGATGGGTGTTGCTACTAGCTTTTGTAAAGTAAGAGTAAACTGAGTAGCACAGAAATGAAACTATTTTCCTAGAGATCATGGAGGAACACAGGGGGCTGAAATGGGGATACAGCCTGTGGTTTGGCCAGTCCTTGTCTTAACCACGAGCTCCTCTGAGCTCTCTGGAGTGAAACATGTGGAGGGGTTGGAGCCACAGGGAGGGATGGGGCATGGGCATCGCTCCAGCTTGGAGCAACTCAAGTGGTTTGCATTGGCATGCCAGGAGCTTTGGAAGGACACTTGCCTTTCAAATTAATAGCACGCTTGAGGATTTTCCAGGTACTGCTAGAAAATTACGTGAGCACACTCCCAAATGTAAAACCAGATGTGCTGGGTCAGACCACAGGTCTCTCCAGCCCAGCGGCCTGTCTCCTGCAGTGGGTGGCTGGAGCAGAGCATAGGGTCAGGAGACGTGAGTCATGGGATGTCCCAGAAAACCCTCCTGTGTTTGGCACTGAAATCTCTCTGGTGAGGAGGTGATAACTGCACACACTGAGTAGTCACCAGGAAGCTGCTCTGCAGGCTCAGCCACATGTTTGCGTAGCTTCGAGAGCAGCTCACTGGAGCTCCAGCTGCCTCCTGAAAACATTTGGCCGTTGCCAAATTTGCTGTTGGTTTGCTGGCATTGGGGTTGAGCTTTTAATCTAAGAATGGAGGAGCTGTGTGGGGTGCTGGCTGTGTTTGTGCCCTGGGAGATGGTGAGTGTGCTGATGCGGAGCCCTGCCTCTGGTGTGTGGTGGTGTATGTGACACCTCACCCGCTGATCTGATATCTGAATGACCTCTGGAGGTGGCCCAGTTCAAACAAAATCCCCTTAAATATTCTATTTGGCATATTCTCCTGAAATGTAGGTGTTGATGACTCTGGCAAACCACGTTGACACTGGCTGATGGTGTTACAACACTATATTTTCATGTGATGTAATCCAACCAGGGGCTCTTTGGGGTGCAGCCCTGCTGGCATCCTGTGCAGCCTTCTTTCTGCCTGTCTGGAAATCCAGTGCCTTCCAGCAGGCAGAGCTGGTGAGCAGAAAATGCTGCTGCCATCCTCCTGGTGGCACCTACTGCCTGCCACCAACTCCTTTGATGCCTTTGGGAGACCACCTGATCCCTGCCTTCTGGCACCTGGAGCATGGTGGTGCTTGTGATGGTCCCTTGTCTCATTGACTGCTGAAATGGGAGAAGCGTCAGAGACAGTATAAGTCCTTGCTCTGCTTTTATTTAATAATAATAATAAAAAAACTTAAAACCTTTGCTTTTTCAGAGCTACTGTCTGCACAGAGGAATCTGCTACATACATGGAAATGTGGGAGGTGTAAGAGCATGTGAGCAATGTGTATTTAGATGGACTTTTGGTCTAATTTGAAAATTGGTTTGTTTTATACCAGCTTCGGTTGTAAAAAGGAATGATTAACCCAAACAAGAGCACCCGTGTTACTCGCCTTTAATTATGTTTGCAATACATCATGGTGATATGGGGGAGCAGAAAGCCTTTCTGTATCCAGCACATTTGCCTCGTAGCATATGGTCCTATGGAAACTGTTTTGATTCAGAGCCCCCAGTAGCATATGGTGAAAAATCCGCCCCTGAAGTCAAATTGAAAGTAGAGGCTGGTCCTGGGCCCCAGAGGACTCCGTGTCTCCTGCCAGCCGGCAGGACCAGAGTCAGAGTATGTGTCACTGTTTCACTCATCATGAAGATTTTATATTTGGTTTGGGACGCTGGTGCATGAGGTTCTGGATGTAAAAGTCAGAAGAGATATGGTTCCTGTAATGTCTGTAGAGATCCTTGTGTCGATAAGGTCAGCAGCAAGTTAATAGATTTTTATCTTCTCATCACATGAACTTAATATAGTGCAACTGTTGGAGGGGAGGGGAGAAACCTCCCTGCCATTATTTTCTGATGTGTTTCAGGGGGTTTTAAAAGCCAGTGTGTGCCTTAAAAGCCTCTCTATGCTTAAAGTGAAAATCAATAGTTCAAAATTAATAATAAAAATATTCAAATACAAACTGAAGGTCAAACATTGCGTAGTAATCGCAGCTAAAACTGATTAGAGATGGGTGAAGAGGGATGCGTTTCTCCATAGCAGTGATGGAATGGACAAGGAGGGGGATGGAGATTTCCTATTCAGTGCTCCCAACATCACCAGACTGAGTTTACTTAAACGATGCCAAAGCAACGTTCAGCTCTGTGCTCCTGCCATGCAGAGTGATGCAGAAGCACAACCAGAGGCTTTACGCTACAAAAATAACCATAAATGCTACTCAGCGTTGTTCCTAAATCGATGCATCTATGGGAACGAAGACCCTGACTGAGCCCTGGGGTGCTCACAAAAGCTTTGGTAAAGGAGGTGAACAGTGCTGATCGCTGTGGGGTCTGCTGCCAAGGGGTGAAGAGGAATCAGAAGCAGCGACAAGGAGATGGAGAGGCAGAAAGACGCTCCATGGCCATAAATATCTGTCACCACCAAAATCTGGTGTTGCTCACGTTGCAGCCACCGTGATGGAGGAGAGATTCTGTGGTGATCAGGGAGGGGCTGCTCCTGCACCAGCAATGGAAACCTGGGGCTGAAATACGGCGTCTCTGTCAGGGGCGAAATCCATGGAGGGACACCGGCGGGTCACGCTGACTAGTAGGGCTCAGCGATCAAACGTGTCACACCTGTCTTGGCCACGGGTGCAGGTGTTCTAGGTCAGCTCTCGCTGTGGTTATCAATCGCTGACAGTTGACAGTTTAATTTTACACCACAAGTACCTCATTACTTGTGTAGGCACTTGAAGAACATGTGGGCACTGGGTTGGATCAGTGATCAATGACAAAGGTTGCGCAGGGTGCAAGTGGTAGCAGTAAAAGTGAAGGTCTCCGTGCATGAGTTGGCAGTGGTGGGGATACATGACAAGGGGAGTTTAGCTGACAAACAGTCTGTCAGGGCTGGAAGAATGGAGGCTCGCTGGAGAGCTGGCGCTCCATTATAAAATACAGCTCGCCATTTAAAAAAGGAGGGGATAAAAAAAAAAAGGAGAAAGATAAAAAAGGGCTCTGGCTTTGAAAAAGTGTTTAAGCAAATTTAATGCATGTGAGGGACTGTAAATTTTTATTTTACAAGCATTTATTTCATGACATGGAAGCATCCAGGTGTTTAGGAATGTTGTATTAAAGGAAAGTGGAGATGCTATTTCATAGACATACACATATGTGGTTCTTCTAGTTTAGGCTGCCCAATGGGTGCAGATTTGGGATGTTCAATTTGTAACCAAATCTTCCCACACGAGATTCCTCTTCTCTGCGTATTGACAGGACGATTCGTGACCAAATTTGTCTTGATGGATTTCTTCTGCCACAGTAGTGGGAAAATTGTTGTTCCAACACACCTAAAAGTGTTGCTTTAATCGATCCCATCCAACTTTGTTTTGCTGCTTGTTTTCCTTTGCGGAGTTTCTGACGTTCTTTTCCACGTCGAATCCACCCGGCGGATTATGTCACTGGGGCGATGGCTGAGAGAAAGAGACATATGGCATTAGTTTGGTAGAGCTGTGTATCTTGCATTAGGATGTAAATCTTGTTTGCTTGAGAAACCGCACTGAAAGACACTTTGCTCGAGGTATAACGTTATTGAGTGCACCTTATAATAATTGATATGGCGGGAGCAATATTAATGGAAATAATGTGAATTTCACCCAAACCGTAGTAAATAAGGAAAAGACTAATAGTCTTTGCCCTTCGCTGAATTGAACACGTCTTAAAAAAGAAAAAGATTCTTGATTATGTCTCGCTCGCTGATTAGGTGTGGGCTAACTTTGATCACATCACCTACGGTTCCCACCGAAAGGACACGTGCGGTGCGAGTCGCGCTTTTAGGAATTGTTAAAATGATTGAATAAACAGCTCAGAAAACACACGCCTTTAAAAAATGAGATGCACGCTCTCTGTTGGTGCTTTGTATTGATTTAATGGCAGTGCTGGAAAGCCCTCCCAGGGCTTTAGGTGTGCAGGCTGAAAGGTCCCTCTCCCACCGCTCGCCTGCGGAGCCGAAGGCACCATCGTCTTTGCTCTTTGTTTAGTTCTAAGGTATGTCCAGTCTTTAGTCAATGACAGTGGAAATGAATGAGCCTCATGTTAGGGATGGAAAAAAACTCTCAATAAATTGTAGCAAAGGACAAAATCAAAATGCTGGATTCAGATATGCCTGAAATATTAATTAACTTCTGAGTCAAATCTGGGCTTCTGCAGAGTCTGGTTGTATTGTGATCTTTTTTTTTTATTCAGTGCTCTCTAGTATTTTTTTTAACTTTATTCTAGGTGGTAGAAAGGGAAGTTTTGGGGATATGCTGTTATTGTATCTAGTGGCAAAGTGATCTTTATAAAATACTAGTGGTACAGACTGTCACAGCCACCAAAGCAGTGAGCCTGATTTCAGTTCCAAATGGGTCTATCAGTGTTCAAATAGTCAATTAAGATTATTTTCAGTACTTTTTTGTATTACTGTGCACAAATAATATTGAAAAGTTTCCTTGCCATGTTCATGACTACCTTTTTAGCGAAAATGACCTCCTTTAAAATTTAGAGCAGTGCTATCCATGATAAAAGATCGTGTCTGATGGGTAAATAAAGTGTATTAATGGTGGCCTGATAGGTATAGTAATTATTAGTAATCAGACTATTATTATCCCTTGAAAAGGGATGTTTAAGGCAACGTAAAAGCAAGCCTCTGTCTTATGATCCAAAAATGCTGTGTTTGGTCCTGATGTTGACTTGAACAATCCCATCAACTTTAGTGGCACGAAGAATGGTCCAGTAGGGCTTTCTTCATATGATAATTAGCCAAACACCCTTTAAATTGTCTTGAAGTCAATAGATACGTGAACCCTCTTGCTGTCTACAGATCTATGTCTCTAACCAGCCATCTGCTGAAGGCAAAGAGGAACAGACCAGTTGTAGGTGTGTTGAACCATTTAAATGTGGCACCACAGACGTGAGAATGGGAAGGAAACATGGGCAATGACAGGAGAACAAGGGGAGCTCGCAGGAGAAAAGAGGTGGGAAAGATGTACAGCCTTTTCTGTCCCTGTTCAAAGGGCGATATCAAAAGGATCTAACATGATACAAAGATGTGGAAGGGTTGTGTTGTGGAAATGAAGGAAAAAATACCTGGAGAGATGGAGGAAGTTCTGAGCTATGAGGAGCAGTAATTTGGGTCACTATTAGACCATGTTAGAGAAAATGAACTCTGGAGGAGTGGTGGAGGGGGACACACGCTCTGGAAGAGAAGAACGAAGCAAAGAAAGGGAAAGTAACTGAATTCAAATAGTAATGATAATACAAAGGTCTATTCTTACAAGACTTTGGAAAACCAAGAGTTTTCTGACTGTGTGTGTCCAGCTTGAACTGGGTGGGTATTGAGGGAACATCCAGTGTCCTTGCCATTGTATAAAGGAAGGGCAATTTTTGCCAGAAATATACAATACCAGAAAATATCTAGCAGAAAACAAAGCACCAGAACCTGTAGTGATCTACAGTCTGTGCAATGCCACTGCCTTCGCTGAGGTTTCACAGCCAGTGTGTGTATGTAGGAAACAACCACCTTCAGTTTTTAAGGAATTATTGGGCCACATGTTTTCTCTGGCGACACTGGTGCAAATCCAGGGCAATCCCACCAAAGCTGGAGGTTGCTCCAGCTTTCCTCAGGGTACAGATGCTTGGGTTTGGCCAACTGAGGTCGCTTACACGAGTGTGACCTCACCGCAGTTGGTGTTGCTCTACATTTGAGGTGATTGAGTGAAGAAGTTGGCTCAGTTGCTGCTGAGGTAACAGTGTTCATGTTTCCAAGAGTTACTTTAAATACAGGGGATTTTCTTTTCACATTTGTTATTCAGAGCTAAAAAGAGGCCGGTCTTTTCTAGCTACATCAAAATGTTACTTTGGGGTTGGTTTTTTTTTGTACCTCCTTTCTTCTCTATCCCAAACCATCTATTTCTACATTTCCTACAGGCCTTTTGGATTTAACAGGAATAAATCCTATGGTCTCCTGCAAGTAGGCTTAGCATTGTTAACCCCTAAGCAGCAGTGCCCCCAGCCAAATGGGCCCAGTGTATTCAAATCTCATATAATGCAGGGCTGTGACAGGAAGGGACAAATGGCTCCCTTTCCTCTCCCTACCTGCATGGTGGATTCTTTTTTGGTTTCTTTTCTGCTGGCCCTCACCCTGCCTCCCTGCTGGGTGAGGTGGTATCCCTGTTTCACATTGCTCTTAAAATGGAGTGATTTAAAAATTTTCAACCATTACTTTTTTAAAAAAAGGTTTTGAAATGAAGAGTTTCTGGCAGCACTGATGGGGCAAAACTCATCCCCTTTGCCCAGGAGCTTTCCTTGGTGAAGGAGCACTGGGCAGAGTGCCTGGGTTACTTAAAACATTGGGAAAAATCTGCTTTTTATGGCAAAATGCACTTATCTTTGGATAGGAGCCAATAGTTGGGGGTGGGTGGCTGCCTGTCCCTGTGTTGCAGAAGGAATGTGAGGATGGCTTCCCCTGCATGCCTGTTCCCTGCTCAGGGCTCATCCTTCTTGCGGGGTCATGGAACCAGAGCCTGGGGAAGCTGAGAAGGAGCTGAGGAGCACCAGCTCATAAAGAGGAAAGCACGTGCAAGGCCTTCCCCTGCTCTTATTCCAATTATTTGCAGCTTTTTCTGCTGATTTACATGAAAGCAGAGCTGTGGTCACTGTGACATTATTAAACACTGCTATAATGAGTTTAACACAGCTCAGGCACATTTTCTGGTACCATCTCCCCTGTGCAGGGCCATGGAGACCTCAGCAGCTCTTCCCTGGAGGGGGTGGGTGGCAGTGGGAGAATGACAAATGGGATCAGGATGTTTTTCATATGAACAGATAGTACAGAACAGGTGTGTTGGGGAGCCTGGGAGGGCAGGCAGTGAAATCTGGATAAGGTGCCATGCAAAGCAAGCCCTCTCTGATTTGAAAGATAGAGATGATGTGCTGTGATGTCACCAGTGGGAAAGGATGTGCAGGTGGGAGAAGGATGGGAAACACCTACACTTTGATGCTGAAGCATCCTGGTGATTGGACACATCTTGTTTGTTGTTTTGTTCTTGCCTTGCTGCTCAGATCGTGAGGCACATTCTTTGGGTGAGGGAGAGCTGCGAAGATTGTACCTTGCTAACAAGTCCTGTGAGGATGGAGGTTTTTCCTCCAGATGTAGGAATAAATACACTGCCTATCACAAAATACAAAGAAGAAATGATGCTGGAAAGTCAGGCAGGATTGAGTGTGGGGCAGGTGAGGAGGTGACAGCTCAGCCCCACACCAGGACGTTGCGATGGGAGCTGCAGTTCGGCACCCTCTTTGCCAGCATGTTAACACCGCTGAAGTCCAACCAGATTGCAGAAAAAGGTTTTAAAAAAATGCATTTTATTTTCTTTTGTGGGTAAGCGAGCCACAAGCCCCCGTGGGGAGGCACACTGTGCTGGCCTGGGATGCTCAGCTCTCCACAGGGGACAGGGCAGAGGGCGGGGGGAAGCCCCGAGTGATGCGCTGGCCCACACCACAAGCACATCCGCCCCGGTGCTCCCCAGATTTGGTGGTCTTTAATTTGGCATTACATACTTGGTGCTTGTCTGCAGCTCGTATGATTCAAAGTTCTCCATGGGGTCTAATGTACAAGGCCCGGCCTGTTTTCATTAGGTTTCCCGAGCTCTCCTCCCTTCTCCCCAGTGTTGCTGCACAAAGACACTTTTGTCAGGCGATGTTGGACTCTCCTCAAAATCCAAGCACTTTCAGGAAAGGACTTGGAAGTCTATCTTCTCAGTTTCCATATCCCTTTGCCCTCTGCTTTGGCATTTGGTTTGATTGGTTGTAGAGCCCTCCTTTTTCTCCCCCCCCCCCGCCCCCAACTTCTTTTTGTTGATCTGTCTGCTCCAGAGTCTATCTTGCAAAGAAAAAAGTGTATTGCAAATCATGCAATCCAGCTCTCTGAATTATTGCACGTTTTAAAGTATTAACTCCTTCAGTCCTCAACTGGTTTAAGTGCTAGGACCAAAATCATGACAGGAATGTTAAAGGAGTATTATTATATTTTATGTTCACTGCCACAAGTTTAGTAAGAAATTTAATCCCCCCTCTCTTGCTCACTCTCTCTCTCTCTCTCTGCCTCTTGAGAAAAAAAAAAAAAAGAAAAAAAAAAGGAAAACTGGCACCAAACTTCCATTTGACTTGGCAACTTTTTCACTAATGTGATTTGATATGCTTTACTAGAAAGCGTAACGTGCTAATGTTTCAGAAGAAGCTGATTTTCTGTTAGTGAAAGTATGGTATATAAAAGATCAGGCATTGCTATTAAACTCTTCAATCAATGAATTTGTAGCCTGTTCTAAGTGGTAATGATATAATGGAATGCGATCATTTAATATTGGAAAATATGTTTGGTTTGACGTTTTGGGGATTCCAGGAAATACTGCTATTTATACAGCTACATCTGTGCAAAAATTAAAAACAGGGGGGGAAAAGGATTATAAAAGGAAACCCAGCCAGATTGTTTAAAATCAATTTATCCAAGATGCTTTCATAATGTATTACATGAAAATATCAAATATGATTTTTATATATCTGTTTCCTCAGAATATGCACCATGATTTATGGACCCCGAGTACCCATACCATAAATAGAGTGGTGGGGTACTACTTTGTTTCACACATTTCTAAGCCAGTTTGTAGATTACTTTTTCAGGGGCAGAGGTGGAAATAGTATTTCTGCCTATGGGATATAATTATATTATGATTACTACAGAAGAGGACATAGTTCAGCCCCAATGTTTCAATTAATAATGTACTGTCAGCTCTGAGGGATGATATGAAACTGTATTGGATCAAAGATTATCAGCATCAGCTGGGGCTGCTGCTCTCTCTGCTTTTCTTTTTCCTCTTCTTTTTTTTATGTGCCTGAGTGACTCTTTGCAGTTTTTGGAGCATAATATTTTGCTTAAAAGTAAAATATTACATTCTTGCAAGCCTGATTAGGTTACTTTTAGGGGCAGGAGTTGGTTTCTTGATGTATATGAGCAGATGTTAAGCTCCTTCCATTATATTTTAACATCTAACATCTTGCATATACCTTTTAATTGTTAATGTGGTCAGGCAATAAATTCAGTGTCTTAGGGGAACTAAGAATAATTTTCCAAATTTCATTCTCTAGCCAGTTGCTAGGAAATGAAGTGCTTTGGTTAGTAATATATATATGTAAGATATTTGCAAGATCTCAGTTTAATATTTGTGCTGTATTTACATGAGATTCTCATCAAAAGAGAAAGCATAATTAAAATACATTCAGTTTTTGGTAGCATTTAGCACTGGCTTGAAACATACCACTAAAAATTATGAAATCATTTTGCAGACGAATAGGAAAATATTATTTGAAATCTGACAAGGTTTATTTGAAATAATGCTTACTTTAAAAAATAACTCCTTTTAGGTCTTACAATTCTGCACTTCTTACTGAAAAATGGTTTCCCAGTAGCATACATATCCTATATCAATGTAACTAAATTTATATTGTTATAAATTTTTGAGGTTGGATTCTTGAGTTTTGAAATTAAATAACCACAGTTAACTGTATTAAGTGTAGACTTGAATTCGATCGAAAATAAGAAAAGCACTTATGACAACCTCTGTAAATGCTTAAATACTTTAGTTGTGTTTGTGAGCATTAAATTGTATTATAAGGAGCCAACACTGAGTATACACGCTCCTGTGGGACAGCTTTGACTTTTGGGAGATTAAAAAATCGTGCATTAATGAAATTCTGCAAGTTTTTTATTTAATAGATAGTGCTTTTCAGGGTATGCAAAATAATTGGTAGTGGAATGCTGTATGCATCTTTACACTCACACTGCATAATGTATATAATTACTTGGAGAAACTGCTTAACTTTAATGGGGCGTTTCTTGATCATATAATAGGAAAACTAACAGCTTTAATTAAGATTTATGAAGCAGAGAGGTAATATATTCTGCTAAATTAGGTAACTATTGGTGGGTAGTGTATTTTTAAGCAATTAAAGGCCCAATCCTGCAGCTCTTTTGCTGTGTAAGTTGTTGCCAGCTCATGCAGGTAAGTCCTGCAGCCACGTGAGCGAGGGCTGTGGGAATGGGGATGGATTTTGCCAGTGTGTTTTACAGTCCCTAAGGCATGGCAGAAAAAAGCTATGGGTATATACTGGGCTTATTCCCGTTTTTAGGCCTGGCTTTGAGGTAATTTTCCCCACTTCTAATACTTGGCATGCTGTAATCACCAAAATGAATTGGTTGGCATTGCCCTTGGTGGATCAGCCCCAAGGAGCCCTCATCACTGTGGAGGGAGCTTCAAGCAAGGCTGTTTGGGGATAAGCTGGAGTGAGGAGCAAGCAGGGCAGCATTTCCAACTGGAAAACTTTAGCTGTCCATCAGAAGAGAGGTGCAGAGCCCTCTTGGAAAGGCTGTGTTGTGTGGTGGGGCAGTGTGTGTGCTGCAGGTAGTGGGATGCACTGCCAGCCACGTGCTGGAAGCCACCACAGAAAATGGGATTGGGCCAGAGTCTTTCATACTGCCATGGTGCAAACTTCCACTCAGTTTTCTCATGTGTTGTATGATAAACTTGTTTTTTTTTTTTCTCATTAAACCACAAGTGAATAGCACATCTTGGTTCTGGCCGTGGCCAATCTCCACATTCCCCCTGCACCCTTGTGCCTCTGTAGAGTGGAGGAAGAGTGACAGCCATGCACAGGCCCTTATTTCCAAAAATGTTCTCAATTTTAAACCACACCAGTACATGACAAACCTTTTCTAAATGGTTACTTTCCACCCAAGCACACAGGAGAATTGCTGCCTTTCTGAAGTACAATCACCTGGTCAACAGAGATCCTATGAATTGAGGATGAGGAAGATCTGAATTAGTGAAGGATTGATTTATTCCTTAAAAGCATATCAGACATTCTATTGCACAGTTTAATGCCCAGCAGAAAATGAAAGGTTCCCTCCCCAGAAGTCTTTAGAAGGCCTTTTATAACTGCAAAATGGGGACACTGAGACAGGGACTTGACTAAGATCATGGGTTGGTAATTTTTTTTCTGCTGGATTGTGAATCCTTTTTTTTTGGTTTTCCTTGTGCTAGTGCCTTTTGAACCCCATGCAAGCCAAGTTACTTGGACTACAGCAAGAATAAGTTTGTGTTGTGATGGGATTTGTTTTAGTTGTTTTTTTCCCCTTGTGCTCATACTGGTTCACCATTTAAACTGGAGCAACTTGTGCTGGGCTAAGGAGAAACAGCACTGCTAAGGAAATAAGGGGTTCTTGAGGTCTAGGATGGGAGAGGAATTAAATGCATTAGGTTCCCTTCAAATATATTCAGTGTTTCTGTGTCACTGCCCTCTGTTTTGCCCCAGTTCCTCAGCTCAATTCTTGTTGTTTCCCCGATGCTTAGTGGGCTTCTCTGTTGAAAGGAAGCAACCTCCCAAATTTCCCTGTAGGCTGCAAGCTTCAGCTGGTGACACCCCCCTGCCCAAACCTTTATAGGGAAAGCAACTGGGGTAACCCCAATTTTAATTTAAAATACAGTGAATTTCCAGCACTGTTTGTGGAAAAGCTGTGCTTGAAAACATGTCCTGGAGCACCAAGCCCAGTATCTCATTAAACGTGAAGTATCTCACGATTTTTAGGCCCCCCTTCTCATAGCTCATGGTTTTTGTATGCTGCAAAAAAGACCCTGGCAGTCTGCAATGGTACTTTTGGGGTTGGTCAGAGACTCTGGCCCCAGACTTGGCCCATCAGTGCCCGTGCTCTCTCCGTGAACATGCCACGTTTGAAGGCTCACATATCATCAAGGCCGTAATTCTAATGAATTTGGCTTGGGAAAAATATGAGCACTAAACAGAAGAGGAGGGCCGTGGGAAGCACATTTTTTAAAGTATACCCAACCAGATAAATAGGCTTTTTAAACCCAAAATAAACAGATAGAGAAAACTCACTTAGGCAAAGGATGCATAAATTATCTTTACCCTGAGGATGCAGTAAGTTATTCCCTCTTTACATTCAAAATCTCTGTTTTCCAAGTCCGTATTTCATGTCTAATCACTAAGAATGCCCTCTTTGACTTCACCCGTGCCTGCAATCATGGCCTTTCCTGAGAAGGGCCCATTTGTCATGTGGGGAAAGAGGGTTTAATTAACTAGGGAAAATGTACCTAAGGTGGAAACTGTGAGCTCTGGCCATGTTTCCATAGAAAATACATGAAAAAACATGTATAGATGATCCCAAACTACTTTTTTTTTTTTTTTATTTCATGAAAAGATATTTTCTGGTTGCCCACTTCACTCTTCAAAATCCATAGAGCTTCTGGACAAGACAGATGGGAGTCCCACATAAAAGAACAAGTGTGGAATGTGCATTTATCCCTCACAAAAAAAAAATACATTTTTCAAATTAATTTTTTTCTCCATTTCCTTTTTCCCTCTGGGAACCCAGCAAATGTCTCTGTTGTGCTCTCCAAAAAAATCCAAGGTTTTAACAGGGAGTAGTCAAGAAAAAAAAGGCAACTTGCAGATCCTGTGCTAAAATTCCAAGTATTCCTTTAGAAATGAAATTGAAAGAAACAAAGGGAAACTCTCAAAGAAAGGCATTTAAGTTACTGGAAATCTAGGGGAAGCCTTAATTGTCATGCCAGCAAAAAAATTTCTATGAGTTTTATATCAGAGCTTTACTTACTGTTGTGCTCAACAGCATATAACCACTTAACATGAGAAATGCAGCAACCTGCAGCACCTATACCTTGTCCTTGAGTGGCAATATATGCAACAAATTAAAGTGGGATCTGCCTCTAGATTTTTCTGTGTTTTCAGACCAACCAGGGGTTTGGGTTTTTTTTTAAGCAAATCCGTGGTTGTAGTTTAGCTCGAGTCTGTAACTCTGGATCCTCAGCAGCCCAGTGGGTCTGGCTATTCATGCACACATTTGTTTTCGTTGTGAGTCTTTGCAGCCTTAGGCCCTTGTAACAATCTGTTTGATTTTCTCTAAGCATTTAGTTGGTATTTAGTTATAGTTTTGCCAGGCAAAGACAAACAGTCCCTCTGACAGGACAGCACAGCTGGGTACTGGAAGACAGGCTGGTATTTGATCAGTCCTTGAATTTCCACACTGTCACTTTGTTCCCACTGACAAAACATGCCCCAAAGTGCCTGGTGACTTTTCAGGTGCTGGAGCACTGAGATGCTGCCTTAAAAGAGAGATATTGCAAAGGGCTGATTTTGCTTCTCTTAAAGTTGTGGCAAAACTCACAAATCAGTGAAAAAGAGGACTGGGCTCATGTTATCCCAGGCATGGCTACAGTCCAGGCTTTTCTTACGGAACTATTTCCTAGGAAATCTGTTTTTATCTTCTGAAGCTCTGAATTGTTCTTCTCCAAGCTGAAATAAGATGCTGTGGGGACAAAGGGACAAGGGGTAGTGGAGTGACAGAAATGGCAGGTCCTCTGACAGAGCTATGGAAATGTGTCGACACTTTTGCAGAAGGGATGAGAGAAGCCTTCTTTCTCTTTACATGAAAAGCATGGGGAGGAAAGGAAAAGGGCTGCTGCATTTCTATCATCTATAATCCTCCACTTAACCTATGAATTAGCCCTTGTGTGAGCAAAAAGGAAAGTTGGTGGCTAAACCATAACCCGCCCCCCCAAGTGGGTACAAGTCTTCCTGTTCCCGTCCTGAGCACTATATATAATGGGCCCCTTGAATTAAGGAGATATATTAAAAAGAATCCTGGCTGGCTTGCACCGTTTTCTTCCTGACTGTGCATATATTTATGTAATGTGCAATACCCCAGGACCAGCCTTTTCAGAGCCGGTGTCAAGGTGTAAGGTGCAATTTTAACCTAGTAATTCCACACCCACTTTAAACTGCTGGCACCAATGCTGGCAGGAGTGGATTCCTAATTACTCGTTTATACCCAAACTGCAAATTAGATTTAGCTTCAGTGTGCACTGTGGTTCACAGAGAGGGTGAAAATATATGCAGAGTTACCTAGAAGTGAGTGCGAGCCAGCAAAAACAAAGAGTTCAGAAAGCAGAAAATCCCACAGTGAGCTGTACAATTTGGCCAAAGACCCTTGCTCTGCCATAGCCGATACCATGTACTTAAACAGAAAATATGAGAGGTTTTGAAATAAAAAGGATGAGAGAGCTTCCCTGTAGGTTGCCACAGAGAGTGAGAAGAGTGAGATTCATCTTGCATATATATTGAGCTGTCTGAATGTTTGGATCCAACCTGATGTGGCACTCAAAACCTTCTTGCTGGGTGAGAGTGAGAAGACCGTAATGAGTCCATCCATCTTCCTTCATGGATTGCAGTAAGAGGCTGGGTGACCACGTGGTCAGAACTGCCTTCCCTAAAGCCAGGTGAGATGCTTTCTGACCACAGGAATTGGCAGCTGTAGAGATACGAATGCCAGAGTTTGTGGTTAGTGTTCATTCCGTGTGATGCTGGCACTCACCATCTTCCAGGTTCCCTTCCTATCTGGAGGGGAGGTGGATGCTGCTTAGAGTAGTTGTGGAGTCTTTAGCATTTGGTTGTTGAAATGTTCTTGTTCCAGGGCTGGGCTGCATCCACACAGGATGTGGGAGGGCAGGAGCAAAGCAACTCAGTCTGGCCAAAGGGGATTTATCAGTGAATCCGTGAATGAAAACAGAAAAATGTGGGCTCTGTGGCTTCTGGTCTCTTGCTATTTCTGCTGAACTGTGTCTGATGTGTGTCCCATTGATGGCAGATGCTTGGGGCTGGAGGCAAGGAAATGTCAGTGACAGTACATATGTTTGTTTATGAGGAAAATAGATGACAAAATGGGATGTGTGGCTCTTCCAAGGGAAGCTACGAGTTCACTGAACAGAGAGGATTTGTGTTGTGAGTAAACTCCATACAAAGAGACTGCTCTATATCTGGGCAACACTGTCAACAAACCATTGTACCATCCTCACAGGGATTCAACAGAGAAGGATATCACCCTTACCTGAGTCCAGGAATGCCTTTGTCCTGGAGGAGCAGCAGGCATTTAACAGCAAATAGCCCCCGTGTTTGACTAGTGCTGGCCCTCAGTCCAGCTGGCCACACTGTGACATGCCATTTTTTATTATGTAGAAGGAAATTTTGCAAATATGCCCAAGGGCGAGGCAACATCAATAAGCAGGGAATGAACGCTCTATTACATTCATTTGGTTTTGTAACTTCTGTTGGGTCACAGGGGAGCTGCTAAACAAAACAAAACAGAATCTCTTGTATACCGGCTATGTTTAGTCGTACGGAGCTTTGCGTTTGTTCTAGGGCTGAAGAACAGCATGTCCAAACCTGGAGCTTGGGGTTGAGTGTGTACTCAAGCCCTGGTCCTGCAAAGACTTACGCAGTGTTCCGAACTTTGCACGTTTTGAGTTCAAATGAGCTGTGGGATAATGAGACCACTCACGGGTTGTAACGGGAAATGTCTGTAACCTGCGCGGATTATTCCTTCCACACGTTCATAACACTCGTGCACGCACGGGAGTACAATGTGTGTTTGTACTTGTGTGGTGCATATAGACATCCTTGAACTGAAGGAAAAATGTTGACCTTTGCCTTTCAATTGCCTACCCAAATGTGGCTAAAATAGCATCTTATATAAAATAACTTGATTGTGTGTTTCAACATCAAACAAAACTCCCGGCAGTGGCTGGCGGTCCCCGCAGTTGTGGCCCCTTCTTGTCCACATGGGCTCTAAAACCAGACAACATGAACCCTTTTCCACTAGACCACGTGACTACACCTCCATCATACCTCTATTTTTTTCCTTTACTGTATCCAGCAGAGTGCTGGATTGTTTTGGAGGAGGGATTTGAAATAATTTGTGTGGGAATATATATATATGTTAGCGAAAGTTAGGACCTGTAGGGACCTGTTGTCAACAAACAGTGATCAGGCTGCACTAAAATCAGTCACAGCAGTTTATGACAGGAGTTTTCATAGTCATTGTAACAGGTTTTCCAGTTTCTGGCAATCAAAACTCATGAATCAGGTGCCTCAAAAGCATGGAAGTTAGAGCATGTGGTTTTCTTTATGTTTTCTTTAAGGTTATGAGTTCCTAAGGTAGCTTGGGTAAGAATTTCAAGCCATCTTCTGTTATGTTGTAAGCTGCTGCTTCTAGTAGAGAGTTAAAATCCTCAAATATTCACATGACTGCAAGAGCTGAGGCTTAAAGCAAAACACAAATTGTCAGTACTGATGCTAAAATTGGAAGAGTCAGAGGCACATCTAGCTGTGCCGTGAATACAGCACAGTTTGTGAGCTTCCAGGGTATTTTTGTTGTCACTGCAGTGTGTTATATATTCTAAGTTGCCTACTCAGGTGGTCAGATTCATGATGTACCTATTCAATCAAAAAGAGGATTTAAACTTTGATGGTGGAGGATAAGCCACGGAGATGTGTCTCTAAAATACCCTTCTGTGATGAATCTGGGAGGCTCCTGATGCTGGATTCCCCCAGCCCACAGGCAAGACCCACAGCCTTGTAACAGACATCACTCTGCCCTTGCAGCAGACAAAAAAAAAGGTAAAAACAACACATGAGTTTTTTTGATTACTTAAAAGTTGCTGCAGAAATGCACACTCCTCCTTGCCTCCCCATTACTTTACATAAAATTGTTATGCATTCTAAGTAGTAGCAGCCTGGGCCTCTTGACCTCACAAGAAGAGCTGTTACTATACATTTAACAAAAACAAGGTATTATGTATTAGCCTACACATTTTGCAATAGCTCCAGCAATCTAGTAACTACAGTCCAATTTAAACCGTGCCTGGAGGCAACAAAAATTGCACAAAATGGCAGCTAATTTATAGAAGGGAGAGAGGAAATATTTGGGGGTCTATTCCTTCAAGCCATCTGATTCGTATTATTGACTCATTTAGAAAACAGAAAGTGAGCAGAGACAAGTTTTTAAGGAGTTTGGTTTCACACAAATGACTTGCAATTGCAGCCCATTATTTTTATACCAAGACTTCATTAGTCATATCCCCGTCAAACCTGTGAGCAGTGTCAAATGTTTTCAGAAAACACACCAGGACAGGTATGGAACTCATCAGCCCGTGGCAAAGGTCGCTCTCATTAAGGAGTCAAAAATGAAAACTTTCAGTGTCTCTAACACATTGCACAGACGTTCCTGCCCCCACTTCTGAAGCGTGGGGCCGAGCGAGCACCTCCTGCTCCCCAGACATTCAAACAAGATCAAGATGACAGGGCAAGAAAATGAATAGGATTCTTAACTGGCTGTACTTTATAATATGGTACTGATTGGAAACAACCAGAAAGTTGTTTGCCATGTCTATAGTACCATTTCCTGAGGTTAAACATAACATCTGAAACGAAGCAATTAAGTCTCCTTAAAAAAAACCTAGAAAAAAACAACAACCAAAAAGAAAACCCAACAAAAAAACTGGGGTGGCGGAAAAAGGAAAAAAAGGGGAGGACGTGGGTCTGCGTGGTGCTGACTCGGCACGCCAGCCATGCTCCGATGAGCAAAAGAAATGTCTGTGCAAACTTCTTCCCACCTGGGAGGTTGGAGGGGAGATAGGAGAGCTGTGACACCGGAGTTGTTCGGGGCTGGCTCTCAAGCTGTGCCGTGACAGATGTGTTTTGAGGAATTTTGAGGCGCGGAGATAAGAATAACAAAAAGCCATTCACAGGAGCACAGTTACACAGGCTTAGCACAAAGGGGCGAAGAGAAAATGTGTCAATACGCTCCTTATTTGTGGAAGGTTCGCCGTGTCTCTGGAGCACGCTGCAGTTTGATCTGTGGGCTGTCGCCAACAGCAGCAAGGGTTGCTGTGCTGCCCCTTAAAAGTTATTCAGAGCGCCCTGGCAATGAAAAAGGATTCCCTTTAGCTGCCTCGCTCTGGGACACAACAAAGTCCTTCTGATGTAGAAAATGTTGTTTGTCTTACAGAGGGTTTGCTTATTTAAAAACAGCGTCCGTGGGGGATTATGTAAAATGGCAGAAATACTTTTAGGAAGTTTTTTTGCTTTTCATCTGCTCAGCTCATGTAGACTTGGATCTGCTTGTTGTGCTCCCGACAGGTACTTGGGCAGCCAGGGATGGGGTCTCCAAAATGCCTTGGCCTTGGCTTTTTCAATCTTGGTGTTCCCCAGTGGATTGTGACAGCCTTTGGTTACAGGTGTAACTTCTGCTGGGTTTCCTGTCAAATGGGGACAAGAAGCTTGATTTCTGTGGGTTAGTCAGTACTTGTAACATTAATTCATGAAGATTTAGGTGCTATAGTGATTACTTAAAGAAAGTGGTTGAAGTTGCAGGTTATTTTGCATGTAGAAAGATGAGTGTATGGATAGCTTAATTATTTGGAAATCTTGGTGTCTTGTCCCATGCACCAGCATTTGTGTGGTGTATTTATACAAAATACAAATTATAAACCCACTTGAGTTTATTTGCTTCTCTCTCCCTGCCTTGCCTGTTCATGCCTATGCGTGTGTGCTTGAAAAGCTGAAGTGCTTAAAACCCCTCCAGCCTGACAGCTGGGGGCACAGATCTTGGAAAAGCAGGGAGAAATGCCAGTGCTGCTGAGCAGCTGTGCCACTCTCATGTGGCTCCTTGTGGCTCGCTTCTCCCACTGGAGAGTTGGCTGAAACTGCAGATTGCTCCTTGAACATGGAAAATGGAGGTGATGTGAGACACAAAAAACTTACAGCTGTCTTTGAGCATCATCAGGAGTGCCTACATGGGGTGAGTGTCCTTCCAGAGCCAGCTCCCTTCTCCTTTGGTTATGTGTAATCCACTGGGAGCCACAGTGAGGAAGAGGAGAGCTAAAATTTCTGGGTTCAGTCATTCTCAGGCAAATCTACTTCTCAGTAGCTTGGTTCCCCCCTCTGCAAAGCGAGACCAGTGTGACTCTCTTTGTGAGTGCTGGGAGATCTCCTGGATGGAGCTGCTGGTGAGCAGAGTGCTGCTGTCAGGGGTGAGCTGAGAAATGCTGACACTCATCCCTGACAAGCAATCCCTTGGCTGGACCCACCGAATGAAAAGTGATTTCTGACACCTCTTACCTACCCCAGGCTCATACTGGGGAGCTGTTCCCCCCTGTCCCAAGTACAAGATGAAGGGGGTTATGAGACTCTCTCCCCTGAGAAAGTCTGTTTATCTGCTACGATATCAGGGCTGGGGTTTCCCGGGGTGTCCGTGCCCTCACCTGCCAGCCCTCGGTCAGCCCCTGACCAGGCGGCACATCCTGAGCGCCAGCCCTGTGATTGATGCACTTGGCCGAGAACTTCCCTCCTGCCCTGCTCAGGAAACAGGAGGGCTGGGGAGATAGTGCTCGCCTTTCTTTCACAGTCCCTGCTTCCGAACTCTAATCACCTTCTGCTGTGGGAAAAGAGATGAGATGCTGCCTAAAAAACAGATCATTGTCCGCCTCCTAGATTAATGCAGAGAAAGCAGTATTGTCTGCTGAATGGATAAACCTTCCTCCTGTCACTCAAAACCTAAATTCAACGCTACTTCATTTCTAAGAGGCTTATCTTCCTTGAATAGACCCTTGCAGCTCAAGTAAGAGGCGATGTAATGAAGCGTGTTTTTTTCTTAAGTGAGAAACCTGCTGCAAAGAAGGGGTGAAGCCTGTGCAGCTGTTCTAAAGGGCCTTTGCAGACTCTCGAAATACTTGTCATTTATCTGGTCTTGCCTGACAGCAAATGAGAGAAGATCAAGTTCAAAATCTGCCGGCGCGGCTTTCAGGGCTTCTTCATCTGTTAATTAAATAATGGTCATTAGCGCACAATGCCCCCCGATAAGGGCGGATACGATGCCGACGTGGAAATATGGGGTTTGGGGGTTATGAATAAGCAGATGGTCCCCAGGAATTTTCCTGCTTTGACCCCCCCAGCGATGCCTCGGTATGTGGCTGGAGGAACTGGCAGTGAAACAGGTGGCATCGGGCGGATAAATAAATTCGTAGAAGCGTGCTGAAATCATTGTAGAATTCACTCCTTTCATGTGGGGTAGCGATTAATTCAGTGATTTCCCACAAACCCGCCTGTTTTTGGAAAATCACACACACACCACCGTTGCCACAAATAATGACCTGTTTGCTTTCCTGGAGCCTGCTGCAGTAAAGGTTTAAAACTTAAACTTTTAATGTATTTTGGAAAAAGTACGCTCTAAATTAAGATTGGTTGCTCAGCATCAGAGGGCCAAATCCTGAGGTGTTTACTCAACTTCTGTGCAGTCAAAACTTTGATATCAAAGGGCAGCTCTGAGAATTGCTGAGATGGGATGTAAAATCTGCCTCTGAATAACTGCAGGTGATAGAGGAATTTGTTGTGGACATAAGAGGTTAGGTCTTCTTGTGATGGTCTACATATATTTAATTTTTCTACATGTTTGCAGTCAGATTTTACCTAAAAGCACCAATCTTGTGAGTACCTCTTTCTTTCATCACTGATAGCATGACTTTTCCAGTCTCACCATCACAACATAGACTGTGGCCATCCAGTTTGTGCCTCTGCAGTTATGGGCCACGTCTTGAAAAGTCCTTCCTTGGCTCTTTCAGACACTGCAGTGAATGTGGGTTTACCTCAGCTGTGACCACACAGGACTTACGTGACACTGAGTTACCCAGGATTATATCTGATTTTTCCCTTGAACTGCTGGTTTTCTTCCTGGGGTTATTTGGTAAGACAAGGGAGGAGACCCAGCATGGTGCTCAAAATGTGGGCAGTGAAGGCTCAGCTCATGACAGAACTAAATGTGCCTGAAATGATGTCCAGTCTGGCTTGGACAGGAAAATAAAAAGCTTTAAGAAAGTCCTTGAGGAGATTGGCCATTGGCGGGGTGGTGGTCAGCTCAGGGGGATTTGACAGCTCCCTGTGCTAAGGAGAAGTATAAAGGAGGAGAAATGAGGCACCTGTTGGTTGATGACTTAAAGGATTTTTTGAGCAGTGTGAAGGAAAACTCAGAGCCTGGAGTGCAGCCCCCTGTCATGAGATGGAGCATTTCTAACCCTGCAGTGGGTGCCCAAGGTCCCGTGGGGCAGTCGGTGTCCCCGGGGTGGGTCCCCAGCATGGCATGGCCTGGCCTGGACCAGTGTGGAGACCAAATAAGTCAAGGAGAAGTGGAGAAAGGCTGGGAAAAACATGAAATGTTCAATAAGTGTATTCATGCAACAAATCTGTGCTAAAGCAAACATTATGCTTGTGACAGAAAACAATAAAAGTAAGGAAATTTGCAGTTAATGGTAAAATGTACCATATGTCCACAAATGCCTGGGCACACCAGGGCACCTTGTAACTACTTTCTTGATGTCAAGGTGTTTGAACACCAGATGGTAGATTTCACCTCAAATTACAGATTTTCAGGCTGTTCCTATGTATTTTTGTCCTTCGTTGCCTTTATCATCATGTCAGTGTGTCTTCACTGACCTTCTCCCACCATGTGCTGAGGCAAATATTTTTCAGATGGGGATGATCTGCAGTTCTGCTTGGCAAAGGTTGTTTTTCAGGTACCTTAGAGTGGGAAAACCTTGATGATGGTAGTAGTGCCCTGAGCAGATTAGTCAATGCTATCACTAAATGTGCTGTAACCCTAAAATACTGTACCTGGTCTGGTGGAGAAAAAGTTGTCATCACAAATCATAGGTTATTCCTCCAGCCCTACATCCTGAGATGCTCTTGACAAATATAAGGCTATATTTCTTGGACTAATAGGCATCAATAGCCCAATTCCCTGGACTATGGAAAATTAACAAACGCTTTCATCTCTACTTTCATTACAGGAATTATTTACAGGGATGTTCTGGTGGTAGGTGCTGTTTGTTAACTGTTTAGGGAGCTGGCTGGAGGCTTCATGTCTGCAGATACTGACCTTTTGCAGATTTTTTTCCCCTTAGCTGATGTCGTCGTCAGTAAGGAGACACCTGCATCCGTGCAACTCCGGCGAGCAAAGCAACACAGCACTTCAGTATTTCCCCTCCTTCACCAGCTGGATAGGACCCCTGATACAAAACCCGAGAAATGTGCCAAAAGCCTTCAAAGTTCAGGCCAGAGGTGTTTGTGTAAGATAAAAATGGGACAATATAGCATCCCTGTACAACTCATCCGTTTACACATGACACTCGCGCTGTGGTCTCTGATTAGCTTGTTAGTGAGGAGGCAGGAAGAGGTGCAATCAAGTTTTTATGATTCATCATTTCTGTTCCCTGTTTGGGAGACAATGTCAGTGCTCTTTGCCAATCATAGAAGGTGGCTTTCGAGTGCCTCAGGGATATGCTTTTTTTAAAGATGCTCTCTGTGTTTGTGAAGGCTGAGCCACATTTCTAAATAATAGGGAAGTCCTGGAGTTTGTTTTGTGTTGTGGTTTTTTTTTTCTAATTGTATCTACTAACAATGCTTTTATGTTTGCTGCACGTAAGCTGAAAGAAAACATGCTGCCAGTTTGTCTGTGATGCGGTTTTCACTCAGAAGTGTTTGTGCAGAAATAAATTAGAGATGGTACCTGGAATATTTTCCACAGTACAAAAGGCAAATGTAAGTTTTATTAAGTTGAAAAGGATACATTCCCTTCTTCTGACCTTGATTTTTTAGCTATATTCTCTATACCCCTGCTTTAGAAGTATTATTCTTCATCCCATCCAATTACCATTTCTATCAGCTCTTCTGAAAGATTATGCTTTTTGGGTGTTCTTCTGTAGATGTCTTTCCAGTGGCTTCACTTGATGAATGTGACAAGTTTTGTGTTTTCTCCCTCCCCTCATTGAATTGAAAAGTTTTTTGATAAATACAGGCCAATAAGTGCCCAAAGGCAGTGTTTCAATGGCTGCTAAATCTTTCAAGGTTAGGACTTAACCTCCGTTCTCCCTAATTCAACTGCAACCTTCAGTCTGGAGCCAATCAAGAATATCAGATGATACTTAAACAATGAAGGATTTCTGATATTCAGGTACAGCCTCTGTTCAATAGGATTGCAAATTCTTTGTGTGAAGAAAGTCGGTTTTGCTCTAAAGTACTGTCACAAAAAGTGAAATTACCATTTGCTTGGAATGATGCCATTCATCATTGTCAGAATACTAAGCATTGTAAGTAGCTAGGCCTCTCCAAATTAATGCCTTGTTTTGCATCGGCTAAATTTCCCAAATCCTCGAGGATGGGTCATACAAAACTCATCTCACCGTTTTAATTTATCAATCCAATATGAGTGCGGTGAAAGGGAGCTTCATTCGGTCTTAGCTCTTTTATTTACAGTCTAATTCTAAAAGAAAAGGAAATAAGATATGAAAATAAGTTGGAAAATAAGATAAATCTCTCAGTGAAATCACAAGATCTACTCAGTCCTGTAGCAAACCCTCTATAATTCATTTGTAGGTCAGCTCAAGGGATTAGCCATGACGTATTTGGAAATTCATTTATTTTTATTTTATTTTGCTGTTTCTTATGCATAAGGGTAATGCTGTCCCCAAGGCTTTTCAGGTAGCCCTCAAATCTTGACAACATTTGCTGTCTCTAAGGTCTAAGCCAAAATTAATTTTCAAATAAACAGCATAAAAATGTATGGAGTTGTATAAATTTGAATACAAAATGCATTTGTTTTGCTTGCTTCCATCCACACATACATACTGTTGGCTCAGCCAAAAATCATAACATGACACGGAAATTAACGGCCATATGTACATCATGAAAGTCAAAAAAGTTTCTTAGTTTATTAGAAACACCATAGTGTGGATTTTTTTTATTTTTTTATTTTTTTTTCACCCACACTCTCCCATCTCTGCTAGATGTGTGCTGGGGAAGCACTGCATGTTAATTGTGCTGCTCTCTCCGGGTGCCTCCGAGCCTGTGGCTCTGCTCCTGGACCACTTGCTGTGTCCTTGCATCCCTCCGGGATTTCGATGGGTGTGACGCCTTGAGAAGCCTTGACATGTTTTCAGTGAAAGTGAAATGAAAAGCTGCTTGGTATCTCTTGCACCGAAAGTGAGAAAGGTTGTTTGGACAGCCAGGCTGGGAAGTGCCTCTGGTCCTGCAGTGAGTGGAGAATTGGACTGGAGGGTTAAAAACAAAGCTGGGAAGGCGAATCCCCAATTTTGGGCTGAACCAAAACAAAAAACCCAACCAGCAGCTCACACTGAGGGATTATAGAGTAATAATGCAAACATTTTGCTGGTGTTTAAATGCAATATGGAGTGGATTCTTCTGTCATGTTGCCGGGGGCTCCAGTGCATCCCGAGACGTGCCAGGAGCCACTCCTGCCCCAGGAGCCTGCAGCACCTGCAGGATCAGCCCTGTGGCAGCTAAAAATAACTCCTCTGTTGTCTTAGATTAAAACAATGCCTCTTTTCGGCGTAGTTTGTGAAACCTCATTCCACAAGGGGGCTGCAGGCACGCTGGAGATTTAGCAGTTGGCAGGCTGGGGAGTACCTGGGAGAAAGGATGCCTTTTCCCAGGAGGAGCTGCCCAAGCATGGGCCAAATCCAGAGGGAAATGGTCCCTGAAGTCAGAGTGGTGCCTATGCATGGCTTTTTCTGAAGGTGTGACAAGTGGTTCTCTGACAAAGTCAGCTGTGCCTTCAACTGGGGACGGTGGAAAGCAGGAGGGAAAGCCTGAAGGGGTATGTTGGGATGCAGAGCTGCATCATCACACTCCTGCTGCTCCTACCCCAAAGGTCCTCCTGATTAATTGGGTAAGCTGAAATATCCTTTCACCTGTGCTTCATTAAAAAAAGTATGGCTGTGTGAGATCTCACTGGTGCATTGCCTGAAACTTTGTATCTGGAGCAGTATCAGCTGACCAACAAATAGTTGGTTAATTATTAATTTGCTAAAGATTATGTTTAGAAGGGTAGATCACCTTGAAATGTTGCTTTCTATTATCTTTCCCTGCCAGGCAATGAAAGATTTCAATTTAATGTGACATGACAAACTACAAGTGTGTTTTAGGCTTTGGCAGGTGAGGAAGCTGGGGTCTGGAGGGGTGCTGCCAGAGACTGGTTTTTCTGCACCATACCTAGCCAGGATTGGGTGTCATCCTCCTCCCTGACGTGTTTGGGGTGTGTATAGATCCTCTGTTTACCAAATAATTTATGTCCTGGGTCATCACGAGTAACTTGTGAATGATCTTCCACCTTTCAGTATTTTGAAGCTTTTCTTTTCAGAAATATTAACTCACCCTGCTGTGCACAGTACAGAACCTTCTGTCCCAAACAACATCAAAGTTCTTTCTGGATTATTTTCCAACTTTATTTATGTCATGCTGGACCTTGGGGTGAAACAAGTGGGGACACTCCCTCGCCCTGCCCCTGCATGTTGGCTGGTGCAGCGGGCAGGCAGCTCCAGGAGTGCTGCTGCTCTTCCCCAGCCAGGAGCACGTCCTTGATGTGGATGTTGCGGTTCAGACCTTCCCACCTGGCTCTTCCCAGCTGCTGTTTGCAGGAGTGAATTTTCCCTCCAGGCTGAGTGAAAAAGCTGAGGCCAGTTGCTGAATGAACACTGTTCTTCCCATCCACCACGGAAGAGCAGCCCCATGGCCCTGGCTGAGGGCTGAGTGGGGAGCAGCTGTGGGCTCTGTGCCAAGCTTGGCCTTGGCTGCAGATGGAGCATCTCCTTCAGCTTTTGGTCTCCTTCCAGATCTCCCTGGTTTAGCTCACCCTCCATCACTTGGCAGGTTTTGCCAACTGGGCTGCAAGAAATGCAAGTGGAGAACTTTTCACTTGCTGCCCAGAGCCCAGCCCTGGGTTAACTGGGGGTGGGAAGGGGAACAGCTGGGAGCTGCTGCCATCCCCTGCAGGCTGGGAGCTGCTCTTAGCGGCCCAAATCTACTTTCATGGTTGCAGGTCAGAAAGAAAAAGAGAGGAGGAAAAACAGTTTTACTTGCAAGTAAAGGGTATTTGATAAAATGCACTTTAAAAAATGTGGCAATCAAGATAGACACTGCCATACAGCACAACTTAAGACTGGAAGATGGATTTTAAAAATGAATAATCCCACTAATATCAAAGATAAAAAAGAATTTGGTTTGAATATGTTTCTAAAGTGAAAAAAGCAGATAGGATCATTGAACCATGTGATATTGCTTATCATCTGCTCTGTTTAGTGTATCTTTTGAGATCTGACAAAAAATCACTGAGGGCTTTTTTTTTTTTTTTTTTTTACATACTTGGAATCTCCTCAAGTCAAAATCCCAGAGGAACACAATGCCTTATTCTTAATATACACTATATACAAATTGCTTTTTAATTAGTAACACTTCCTAATTGCTATTTTAGGCAGCATTTGTAGAACAGCAGAGTACAGTGCTGCGCTTCTGGCTGTGTACATTGCAGCCACTGACAACATGTTTTTGACATGTGAACTACGTGTCTTGCTGTACCTAAACTCCACCAACCCAGACACATCAATAATATGTTTAGCCCTGTAAATGTCTTTCCATTGTGCTCATCACCCTCTTATGGCAATTGCTTCTTAGGTGACTTTCATTTCTTGCCAAAGCGTAAAACACCCCATGATGCATGAAATGTGGGATTTGCATTCCCATTTGAAGCCTCGAATTCAAAAGTATGTTGGTGCCTGGTTCCTCGAGGGCCTGTGTGCGTCAGTGCAGGGTTCTGCAAGGCTTGGCAGAGCAGTGTAGGGGGGTGGTGTCAGCGCTGGATCCTGTGGAAGAGCAGAGAAACAGTGGGTTTTGGTTTCTCTTAGAAAAGGTGGCACTTGGTTTCCCTGGCCATGCAAGCAAAGGGGCAGGTGGTTGAGTGCTTGCAGTAGCACCAGCTCTTTGCTTTAGCTAAGCAGGGCATGTGGCTAAATTATAGTTGTTCCCTCCTGGCTATGCTCCTGGAGAGCAAAACCCCGTTGCCTTTTCTCCCTGCTGATGTGCTGTTGTGGGGACAGGTGGCTGTGGCACCTGGCAGAGCCATCCCTGTGTCCCTGTGCTGAAACTGGCACCCCCCTGTGCTCCTGCCCTCCCCAGGCTGAGGCAGGAAATCCCTCTTGGCTGCAGCAAGGTGCATTATACTCTCTTCTCCAGCTTCACTGCAATCCTTTTATCCTGTGGTATTTATACTTCATATTGATAAAGGAAAAGGGCTGTGTAGTCCTATACCTGTATCTTAAGTAACTGCACATGTTTTATGACATCCAGCCATCGCTGGCAAGTAAGAAAAGTTTCAGTGTTTTGGTTAAATCCATTCTTTGGACTCCTGCACGAAGTTTTCTGTAAAGTCTTCCTGTTTACCCCAGGTGAGGATCTGACTCCCTTCTTTGCTTTCAGTTTGGCACTGCCACTAGCTCCAAACTTGAGATATTTTCTGTTTCTGTTAGGAAGAGGGGAGGGGTAGAGGGGGAGCAAGGAAATTTTGAGGAAAAACTCCAACTTCTACATTTATGAGAGTGATTTTAATAACTTCGAGTTGCCCGTGCTAATCCTTTAACAGGAAGGGGGTCTGAGAACCGACCCAACCTCCTTTCCTTTCATTCGATCCCAAAACACCTGCAACTCTCAGCAGAGTAATCTATGAATCACTGTGTCTGTCGTCCACTTATTGTCTTGTCTAGTGCACTCCACGGTGGAACTAATCAACAGCCCTGAATGAAGCATTGCTCCTGAGCTGAATTCCTTAAAGCTCCTGAAGTATTCAGCAAGGAGGAGAAATCTTTTAGTATGATTTGCTCCACATTCCAAATTCATTTATAGAAAGAGAATAGATGATTAACAACGGGTCGAGAGACACAGATTTAGCACTGCTTTGCCCTGACCTGCCCCGAGTTACTCCTTCCACTTCCCAGGCTGCTCTAATAAGATGGGTTCAAGGAGTGGGATGGCAAAAGCTGCTTGAATCCCCTGCACCCAGCCGTCTTAATTTGGTTTATTTGCCTTAATGAAGAAATCTGGGTCCTTAATCACAGGTGAACGGAAAAGGTCACTTGCCACTCTGACAAATGGGTTTACCCTGAGCTGTTTGTGTTGGGCTCAGAGATAGTGTGTTTTTTTCCCCCTTTTCTCCCCTGCAATGAAATGCCAACGTCTCTGCAGCACCTCCTGTTGCGGCCATTACCTGTGGTGCCTGGGCTGCCTGCCAAGGAGCACCCTCAGTAGCAACAAAAGCATAATCATTTCCAGTTGGAAAAGGCTGAGCTGTGGTAATTTTCCTCTTTGAAAGCTGCAGCAGCCGAGCTCGGGTTAAGCAGGAGAACGTTTGGTCCCAGGACAGAGCACAACGAGGGTACAAAACTTTGTCATCTGCAGCAGCCATTTGGGAAGATTGTGAGGTCCCCAAATATGTTCTTCATCCACACTGAGCAGTGTCCAGCTGACCTCTGCAGGGGGGGTGGCCAGGAGGAGTTTTGCAGTTTGCAAATGCCTCTCTTTTGCTTAGGTATGGGTGGAAAATGCTAACAAAATGGGTGCAAAAGGAGTAAGTAACATCTCCTAAATGAACAGCTGGTCTGCAGAGGGGTTCAGAAGAATGAGGGGTGTAAAAAGGGCACCCTGCATCTCCCAGGACTGGCCATGCTGTGCAGCAGTACATTTTTAGGGCACATTGCAGGCCCTTTCCCAACCAGTGCAAGCCTTGAGCTCGCTGACCCTCGCTGCTGACTTTAGTAGTAAACTGTAGCAGTAAAACCATGCCTCCATCCCGATGTACTGCTGGAAAAAGCCAGCTGAGTGGTCTCACGCAAACCCTGGCTAGTGGCTTACTCCAGGAAATCCTTCTGCAGCCGGTGCAAAAGGGAAACCATTTCAGAAAGCAGCTTAAGAGCTGAGTAGGTACGTACGGGGAAATCATTTCTTTCAGGTAGGGCTGAAAGCCTCGATCTGTGTAAAAGACAGAGAGCACTTAGAGCATGTTCATGGTGATGTACGTTTATCACCACATGTGAGCTTTGTGGACATGTGGGCTGTGGAAAATAAAACCTTTGAGAAGCGGCCCAGGAGGTTTGCAGAAGTATCGCCCATGCGGAGCGGTGTTCAATGTCAGCTGAAGATGAAGCTCTTCTCCAGGCCCTGGGTGCTCACAGACAGCCTTGCTGGCAGCCTTCTTGGGTCACATAAAAAATGAGTTGGGTCAAACCACAGATGTGCTGACTGGGTGTTGAGATGCACCGATGTTCACTTTGCAGGAAAAATGATGTCTCTTTTACTTCACACTTCTGTTTTGAAACAAAAAGCAAGGGGGGAGCTGGTCCAAAACAGAGCTTTCCAATTTTATTTGGCATTTAAATTCTGCTATTTTGGAGTAATAGTCAAAAAGATAAAGCTCTATCCTGCAGAAATGTCCTTGGACATGGAAAAATGCAGCAGACAGGTGACTGGCAGGAAGCGAGAGCGGCTGCTCCCACGCAGATGCAGACGACTAAATAAGTTTTGAGATCATCGTTCCTGTTCAGGTCTTTTCCTTTGATTCTTCAGATTATTTTTATGTCAGAGGCAAATAAGAAACAAAGACAAATCTGCAAAATGACGGGCCGGGGTTTATTGGAGCAGGAAAATAAGCCATTCACACTACTTCCCGGTTTGCCGTGAAAGGCAAAATCATTCACAACGGTGAATCATGGCAGCCTCAGCTGCCTGAAATGACTGCTTTCTGGAGTTAAATTGCTGCTGGAATGCATGGGCTAAACAAAGATGTTAGCTCTGTTCATTTACAAGTACAAGTTTTCTTTAGCTTTGCTTTCACATGTACTTTTGCAGTGCCAATGGATGGCCTTATTTTCTGACAGATGACATTTAAGAACATCTCTGTGTTTCCTTTGGGGAACTGTGTAATTTAAAGAGAAAACCCCATCAGAGATGATGAAGAAACGCACTCAGTCCCATCTCCAAGAGCCAAAATGACGAGATGAGATATGGGCTGAACTTCTTCAACAACTGAAACTGTTGCTGGTGAAAGAGTCTGATTTTTCTCCCTGACATGAACGTGGGTTTTGGAAAGAAAACCGCTCCTTCTGGGAGAAAGCATTAATTCATCCAGGTTTTCTGTGAGAATCTCCTTGGCATGGACTTTCAGAGTCAGCTGGGTACCAGTGGCTTTTAGAGATACTAAAAGTACTGTACAGGAGCTGAATGTTACATCTCTAGAATGTATTTTTTGGCAGGTCTTATTCCTTCCCAGGTGTTGGTGAGACAAGATAGGTGGTTTATTACAACAAAAACGTAGCTCCTGAACTTCAGCTGTTTGGACTGAACTAGGTGGGGGAAAACCTTTCAAAGTCCAAATTTAACAGCAAATAGGTGCTTCTCCAGCACAGCAGTTCCTGCCCTTCTGGCTCCTCCTGGGCATGTTGTCCCTTGGAGTTTCATACCTTTCTCTGGCTGCAGGGAGCAGAACTTCTTCCCTGCAACCTGACCAAAAGTTTCTCACTCTGTTCTACCAAATTTAACCTGCATGTGCATGGGCAAAATATCTGACAGGACCATCTGCTCTGATGCCTTGTCGTGCCAAAACTTTCCATTCCTTCCGGTTCACAGACTCTCCAGGTGGGATTTCTGTTCTATAGGTGCCTATGAGCACTCCTACCACTGAGCAGATGGTTTAAATTTCTTTTGTACTTGACAGACAGCTTGTAGGAGGTCATCTCACCTCAAACTGGACATCTAAACTGAGTCCCCTAAACGGTCTCTCCCAGGACTCAGTTTCCTGCAGCCTGGGTGAAGCTGATGTGGGTACTGTAAACGTCCAGAGCCGGTGGTGGTGGATCCCGGCGTAGGATGTGTGCAGACAGCAGAGGGTGCTGGAGTTTTTTCCCTTTCAATGCACCTCCAAGGTTGCAGGATCATTATAACCTAAAATCAATTGGCTTTTATTCTGATTGCTGAACACACAGAAGCCAGGCAGGTACAGCAAGAGAGGAGGTACTGAACTTGAGTTAAATGGACAATGTCACCTCCAAAGTCACACCTCTGCCAGAACTTCTGTATCTGCCAAATCAGTAAGTGAAAACTGAGATTATCATGATAATGATTATCATGATAAACAGATTTTATTTTTTTAATTTTTTTTTTTACTAGGATTTTCCTCTCTTAAAACATTTTAGAACCTTTTCTTTTTTCCCCAGAAAAAAAAAAAAAAAGGCCTCTACAGTCCTTTATTTCAGAGAGTCAAGAGTCCAAAAAATTTTGCTCTGACAGAAATACAACTTGCAGACATCCTCAACCTCGAGCAAGTTGCCAGGGTAGAGTTTTACAAATCAGAGTAGCAATGTTGTCAGCTGGCATCTTGCAGCAACATCCAGATCTGTACAACTAAAAAGCTTCACCCAGGACCGACAGTTCCATGGCCAGGGGTGCAGGAAACGGTCCCTTCCAAATGTCAGTGGTAAGACTTTCAGCAGCAGGATTTAAAAGAAGCAAGGGTAGCAAACCAGGGTTCCAGGCTGTAAGATTGGAATAACTCCCTTAAGCTCAACAGGGCTTAAGTGACTTAAAACTCTCAAAGCCAGGCTTTCTCCATCAGCACATGGATGCACTGGTTTGTTGCAGAATAAGTCTGAAATTCAGACTTGCTCTTCAGATCCCACCCAGGTGTACCATGAATGAGGAGCTTGAGGGCTGTGTTTTGGGCTGTTTCATGTGTGCTGGCACATGTGCTAGAGTTTTTGGTGGTGCTTGTGGCAGGGAAATGGAGCGGGTGTAGAGCAGCAACTGCTTCACCTTCCAGTTAATGTATCCTTACATCCATCCGTGTTTAAAAGCAGAAATTTCACACCCCAGGTTACCACTTCAGCTGATGTCATAGCCAGGATTAAAACTTGGGAGTGACTGGCTTCTGGCCTATTTATTAATCTATTAAATCACAGAGTCTCTCTCGCTGGTTACTGGGATTGCTTGGCAGCAGCCAGCCCAGCCCGATGTCTGTTGCTGGCTCCGTTACCACATCAACTTGGTTGCCAGCTCAAGGGCATCCAGTCAACAAATGTCTTATTTTTGGATTCTCCCATTCTCCCGAGACCACTGCTATGAAGAATGACCTCCCTTACCTCATTCACCTTGTTTGCTGTTCCCAGCCCGGATAGTGCCGTGGCTATTGCATGAGTCAATCGTCCCGTGGAGCGGTGGTCTCGCCGCGATGTTTTCCTTAGCATTTGAACCAGAGCAGTGGTTGGCATCTGCAGGACGGTTCAGATGAACATAGAAAAGTCTATATTTTAGTCATGTTAAAGCTATGACTAAGCTAACAAAAGTCAGGAAATCCAAACTGAAGACTGACAGGTTGTCCTTGGATTGCCCTGCCGTGTCTAGGCAAGGGATGGCGGCACACATGGGATGGAGCATTGCAGTCCGTGGGGAGGTGCTTCCCTGTACAGATGTTCTGAGGGTGGAAGAACTGTACTTGTACACACACAGTTAGGACTTTGATGGGTTAATTGGTCTTCTTTTTAAGGCCAATTTATTCTACTCCAGAAGTTAACTTTTTTGTTTGCAAAAACTCATTTTGCAAAGATCCTCGCGTTGAAGTAGAAGTCTTCAGATCTGAAAGCCAGGGTGGTTTCTCCACCTCTGAAGGGTATGTACAGGACTGTCTCTGGCTCATGGGGCCTTTTGCACAGCAACACCCAGAAACTTCTTCCCAGTGCAAATAGGCCATTTCCCCATCGACATTTTTTGTAGCCAACATCACTTCTCTATTTTGATTTTTTTTAAAATTTATTTTTTTTCTCCCATATGTGTTTACAGGTGAGAGCCATCTTTAGAGAATGCACTATGGAAATCCAAAATCTTCCAGTTCGCCTGCAGTAGAGAGTAGTAGAGAGTCACAGATTCTTATGCTAAACTATGTTTTTTATGAGTAGTTGGAAGGCCTCATCTCTGTTTCTTATTAGAACTGGTAAAATTATTCAGATGAAGTTAATTTTCATAATTTCCAAATTTCTGGTTCTGTTCCACAGGGTAATTCTTTAAAAATGTTTTGCTTCTCTCATTGTCAATGTAAATGGGTAATTTTAATTTTCTTTCCTTTTGGCAACATTGCACGTGCAGCGTTCGGTGTTTATAGCTGTTGCTGAGCGGACTGACCCAATGTTGGGGTGGAATGGCTGGACAATTTGATGCAAAAAAGAATGACATTTAACTATAGGATTGAATTTTGCAACCTGATAAGCAGCAGCAATCCCAACTGGAGCAATCCAGGCTCTCCTCCTGTCACGCAGTGGGTCCCGGCGGCTCTCCACTATCTCTTGGGGCGACTGGGAGTTACAATTGCCCTGCAACTTCCTCCCCTCTCCTTGCAAGGAGAGGATGGGAATTTGCTGAAGGCTTTTATCAGTAATATGCATCTGCCCCCATTCTCACTCAGCAGCTCTCGCCAACCAGTGGGAAAAGTCGGGCCAACGTGTAATCTGCTCCCAGCTTGCTTCCTGCTGCCGTGCCCCAGGGATGGAGGAAGCAGACAAGTGGCCCTGTGTGCTCTCTCTTTGCCAGGCCCAAAAGTTCAAGGGGCTCAGGGAGACAGAGGAAAGTTACTTGCTCTCTTTTTCAGGGATATTGCATATTTAATGCTGGAATATAGTAAAAGTCTGTGAAGATGAGTTATATGGGACAAAACCCAGAGGAGCCGTACACCTTCAAGCTCTTTGGACACCTGCTGAGTGAATTTTGGCCACTTGCTCCGTACAATCCGATGTGATATTAAGGTGCTATCTGAAGAGTCTCCCAGTTAGATGAGGTGTCTTCAGGTTTCAGTTTGTACTTTTGCTCCACCTGCAGTTTGAGTGTACCTGGGGCCACCACTTGATTTGTTTCTTTGCCAGTTCAGAAAGCTTTAGCATCAAGATTTTCTCTCGTGTCTACAAAAGTTGTTTCTGATGAAGCGTGGGGTGGAAGGGACATCTCTACTCCTGGCGCACGTAATTTAAATAAGTTTGGTAGAAGCTTCTGGATATGAAAGACTGATATACAAGGCCAGTGGGTGAACACAGGGAGTGTGATGGTGCCAGAATTTCCCTCCATGTGTTTTTTTAACACCTGAGCTTAGGTAGGGTTCAGAAGAAGGCAGCTGCAATTAGAAGGTTGCTCCCAGCCTTTCTGTGTTGTATCAAGGTCTGGAGTTAACAGGGCAGTCACAAAGCATGGCACATAATGCATTTCTGCATTAAATACGCCCACATTATCTTACATCCCAAGCAGCCCAGATTGTCAGTAGACAATTATGGGTTTTGCTGGGTTTATTTTGATTGGCCTGCTCTCAGTTTTCCATAGTGGTACTCTATTTGTAAAAACAGATCATTAATGATAACAACAGATGACATGTGTCTGAAATATGGGGTGGACGAGGGAGTTAGTTTTTCTTCCTATTTTTTTTTTCCTGAGTGTCTGCACTTTGACAGCACGTTTGCCAGGCTGTCACTTGGTTGAGAGATCCACAAGATTAGGACCTCATTGTGTGAATGTTTTCACAGCACTTGTTGCTGTAAAGAATCTTCACACTTTGGTGGATGAAATCTGGACTCCTAGACACAAACTGTTAAGAAGCAATCATAACAATTAGCTAATGTGTCAACAATTAGCACTTTCCATCAACCGGCATTGAGTGGAACCTTCTTCTTATCCATATGCAGACAAAAATGCAATGATGTAGTAAAGAAAAGCAGTGAAGTTGGCTGGGCTTGTCCCTTGCTGTAGCCAGCAAGCTCCCATGGGCATTGTTTACAATGATTATTCTTCCATTATGATGTTATTGCACAGGTCAGGGGTGGTAGCTAGACTGAAAATAAGCTTTTTTTTTCTTCCCCCTTTTTTTTTTTTTCCTTAAACTCTTGGCTGCTTTTACAAAAGTACAACAGAAACAACTGCTGTGAAAAGGTCAGCCAGTAACAGTACTTTAGTGTTTAACTGGTAAATATTTCAAAATAGTATTTCTAATATTTTACCATTTGGAAGTTTTTCAATGCATCTCCAGCCCAGCGCGACTCAATCATTGTAAGATTTTCACGGTCTCCGCTGGGAATTCTTTACAATGGGTACATTATGGTCTGTTACCATATCTACCACCAGTTGGTCAGAATTTGTTTTAATATCTTTTTATATGGTATGTTACTGGCAGTAATATAAAATGCTCTGTTTTCTCAATTATTTTACGTATCTCCATATGTAAGCACTGAAGAGAACTAAAGATAGTTCTTCTGACATGACCTTGCAGCCACTCATACAGTAGCTTCTTAGAGGACGATGCGTTTGACTGGAAAGAAGATCAGTGTCTTCTCCAAGGAAATGACTTTTGACTGGAAAGAAGATCAGTGTCTTCTCCAAGGAAATGACTTTTGGAATGTTTCCTGTAAATGGTGCTCATAGCAGACTACTGTGAGATGAACATAAAGCACTGCAGCATCAGTGATGGTTTCTCTGGTTAATTTTGGAGCTGGAGCCAAAGTGAAACCATCTTAAAAACAAGCAGTACAGTTTCTAAAAGTAACACACTGCTTGACTGCCAGCCAAAGCGATTGATTTAAAACAGGGCATGGTGCTGGAGCACAGCCTCTTCTGGTACAGAACCCTGGGAGCCACAGTCTGGACCATGTGTGCATGTTTAGGAATTATTTGACAGCTCAATAAAGAAGGCGTGGTAATATGAACAAAAAGGTGGTTGTAAGAATGCAAATAAAACCAACAGTAATCAAAGTTTACTGATTTCTCTAAGTGCAGCACATGCTGTAACAAGGGGAAAGGACAACTCTGCAGTTTAGGGGTAGATGCACCATCTCCCCAGCTCTTCCCAAATCTCCCTGGGACTGCAAACACAAGACCTCAACGTACCTCACTTGCCTCCTTCTAATCCCAGTTCTTCCCTGTCCCTTCCTTCCAGTCTGGGACACTGTGATACTAAACAAATGTTTGAGATTTTTGGAGTGGCAGGGGGCGGGGGAGCATAATTACACTAAGGATTATTAATATGGGAAATATGGTCAATAAATGTGAGAGGGGTTGAGTAATACAGGAACATTCTTTAAAAATTCTTTAGTAACAGAGAGGGCAGAGTGCCACAGACAAAGAAAATCCTCTGAATTGCAAGTGTGTTCTTACGGGTTTTGCCAAGACAAGGACAAACCCCGTCCTTTCTTCCCGCATTAGAACTCCTATTAAACAATACACTTAAGCATGTTTTTAAATTCTGTTGACATTTGAAAGCACTGTTGACTTTAACAGGACTTAAGCACCTGTTCATGGTTAATTGTGTACTTTCAGGGCTTTTCTCAAAAAAAAAAAAAAAAGATGGATAGACGTAGGCATGTGCTTAAAGTTAAGCAGGTGCTTAAGTGCTATGCAAAGCTCAGGCCTTAGAACTGAGTCTAATCTCTGAAGTCAGAGGATGGCTTTTCCCTGCAGCACACAAGTTGTTTAGGTGATAAAATGAAGACATGAGAAATATCTACAAGAATATTTTTTTCAACAGCACCCAGCAATGGGTATCAGCTGCCGACACCTGAATTACAAAATTAGTTTACAACCAGACTAAATGTACTAAACCAAAAGCTCTCCAAACATTTACAGATACAGGTGCAGATAATATCACTGAATAACTCTAACTATATGCTGAAAAAAACTATTTTTTTCATTTTTGCATGGATACTAGAGTTGCTTCGGGCCAGTGCAGGGCTTGATCCCCCAAGTGAAGCAGGATTGACAGCCCTCAGGTGAGATGGGAGAGGAGGCATGTTTTTTTCCTCTGAGAAAAGGCTGCTTTGGCGTAAGCAGTGATTGATGGCTCAGAGAAAACAGTGCCAGAGGTGTCTTTCCTGCCTCTTAGCCTGAAATTAGGCAAAAAGCTTTTGGGTGGTGGTAGGATTACAGGGACTCGTTCTTCTCCAGAGCTGCCCTGGATGTCCCTTCATCTCCACTCCTTGTCTGAGAGGAGCAGGCAAGGGTTCTTCTCTCTTTCTTTCTCTTGGTTCATATTACAAGTTCCACCACATCAGGGACTGTCTTTTTGGAAGGTGGTGAGTAATGCTCAGTGAAGTGGATCCTGCCTGGGACTTCTAGCTAGTGCAGCAGTGTGCTGATCTTGGCTGGGGTAATCTTCTTCACAGTGACTAGTATGGGGCTGTGTTTTTGATTAAAAAGTTATTAAAAAATGCTAAAAAAATTTTAAAAATAGCCAAATGAATGTAGATTTGGGGATCAGAATCTTACTTTAAAGTTAAAATATAGTACCTTGGCTTTTACCCTCCCCTCATATACTGAGCATGGAGGGGAGCAGTGTTTGTGTTTTCTTGTGGTGAACATCCTGAAAGATAGATAATCCAAATGGGATGATCTGAGGTGTGGTGTCAGTGTAAGTGTTGACTTCAAAGCCTGGACATCTTCCCACCATCCCTGGAGAAAGCAGAAAAGGGTGGTTAAACCTTTCTGTTCCTTGTGAGCCTCAGCTGTCCTACCCCATGCTGGGGCGCTGCTGGCTGGGCTGCAGGAACAGTGCAGGGCTTTGGTAGGGAAGGGTGGTGGCTGGTGCAGATCTGAGGTGTGGGTCCTGCTCCCATGGTGGAGATGGACCTTGAAGATGCTGCAGAGTTGATGGTGATGCACCATGACAAGGCAAATCTAAAAACATGAGTGTTTTGGGCAGTGAGCGGGTTCCCCACCAGTGCCTTGACCATTCATCTTGCCATATTTGGTGGTTTTCTCAAAGCCCCATTTCCTTCAGTACTGTGAGTAAGTGACAATATTGTCTTCTATTAAAAAAAAAAAAAAAGGAAAAAAAAAGAGAGAAGTTTCCAGCCTTTGTGGTAGCAGAGATAAGCTGGAAAGTGTGAGCCAAAACCATTTCCAAATAACAAAGCAAATAATTAAAAACCAGCACGCATTTGTAACAACAACAAAACCCCCCAAGCCCAAAATAAACCAAAAATTAAACTGTATTCCTTGCCAAGTGAATTTGGATGGTGGAGGTCAGCAGCACTGTCTTGCTCACGGGACATGAGTGATGTCCGGTGCAGATTCCTTTTCCCAGGACTCTGGTTGTGATTTAACCCCTTCACCATGAAACTGTGGTAAAGTTAAATGCAGTGGGTGTGGTTGGGGCTGTGGTTGGAGGGATGGATTCCTCACCTGGCTGTAAGGGTTTTTGGAGAGGATGTGCATAGGTCAGCTGGACAGGAGGAGTTTTATATTCGGTCAGGAATCTGGTAATCGGAGCAGAGTGTTTCACACAAGACCTGCCAATTCCTGTCCACACTGTATCACAGATTAATAGGAAAATAAAAACCTTGAAAATTATTGGGGTTTTTTTTGTATTCAGATTATTTACAAAACATTCATACAGCAAGCAATCCTTGCCACTGCAGAGACAGGAGAACAAAAACAAGGAGAGCCAGGTGCTCCAAATAAGAAAATGTCAGGAAGGCTCTACGTCTCCGCCGAGCAGCCTGTGCTATAAATTGTGGAAATGCCACCACTGTGACCTGGAGCCTGGGGGAAGAGAATAGTATAAAAATGATAAATCACAGCCAGAGTTCCAGATCTTAATCAGACAAAGAAAGCTGGTTCCATTATCAGGCAGATTTATATAATCGCTTACTAATAACGCTGTCTTCTTCCTCCGGTTTCTTTTAGTGGATGTGGGGTAAGACCCCAGATAACAATCCTGAGGTCACGTCTGTCCTGCTGTTGGAGGGGACCAGTGCTCTTCCAGGCTGAAATTCTGCATCACACAGGCAATAGTTTCCTTGCATTATTCCTTGCTTGAACTAGAGCATCTCTCAGGAAAGAAGTGAGTCCTGCTGCCTCCTGAGTGCAGCATCTGGTGAACTTTCCTGACAATTAGTTTTGGTTGTATTCCTCATGCCGTGTCCCCAGCTCCCAGCCACTGCTCTCATTATATATCCACTTACTTCAGCTCCAGGGATTTCCATGATCAGACCAACGTGATCTTTCTCCCTACTCTCTCTATAAGCTAAAGAAGCTGTTCCCCACATTTTTCTGTCAAAGGCACACTTTCTGTGTGGAGGTGCCAGACCTCATGGCAATTTTCCAGGAGTATTTTCTTCGGTACCACCACTGTGGCACCACTGCTGTGGTGCAGCAGGTCCGCCTGCTCCTGTCCATCTTTCAGGGGAGCCTGATTCCTCTGCTGACTTGTTGTCTTCCCTACTCACAGGTCCTCAATTTTTGCATCTTCTGAATATTATTGAGGTGCCTTTTCCTTGTCATCCATTAAAAACTCTGATTGTGGTAATGCCTGAAAGTGATTCTTGTAGGAGTCTTGTGAAATCATAGTTACTTGACAATGACTTCTTTTTGCAGTTGCATTTAAACTTGTTTGTCGGGTGTGTGTTGGTGTCATTCTATTTGATTCCATTATCAGATAAAATATGATTATTTAATAGTAAGGTTATTGCTGTATTTCAGTTTCTAAAATATTATCCAAGGATTTATATTATAATATAAATTTATAACTATTATCCAGCCAAATATTTTGAACATTCTGTGACCAGGACTATCTTTGCCAGATAAATATACAAAAAAATTTCCTTTTACTTTGATAGGATCTATTAATAATACATGCCTATCAATTAGCATTAACTCTAAATGTATTACTTTAATTCCTAAGGAAAAAACTCTTGTTTGTTAAGGAAATAACATTAGCGTAATTTGTCTGCTGTGATAGCAACTTGATTTGACTTTGCCTGGCCCATCTCACATTCCAGAACCAGGCTGGATTTCCTTCAGTCCTCTGAAACTGGCACTTTCTTCGTACAAATCCACTGTCACAGTTCAGGGGATGTCTCCTTCAGCTGCCATAAAACTCTTGCATGCTAAGTTTTTTTATAAGTTAATATAAAAAAAAAAATTGCTGCAATTCTCTTTTGGGTTATTCTGAGATTGGGTCATCATTGAATATTTGTGTGCTATGACATTTTTCCCCAAATATTTTGCAGAA
Organism: Pseudopipra pipra; assembly: GCF_036250125.1. Classification (NCBI taxonomy): domain Eukaryota; kingdom Metazoa; phylum Chordata; class Aves; order Passeriformes; family Pipridae; genus Pseudopipra; species Pseudopipra pipra. The sequence continues at coordinate 4,205,753 of NC_087558.1, read as the reverse complement.
GAATCTGTTTGAGCACTTCTTGCTTCTGTATCTTGTTTTGTACAATTAACTAGTACCATAATTCAGATCATTTTTTTTTCCTACTGAACTTGGAGTTTTTCTTGTGTCATTATTTTCCTCTGGCAAATTTCTGTAATTTATAGCTTGAAATTAACATTTATGGTTCTTAGCTTCCCTCTTTTCTGTTGTATTTATATCAGCTCCCACTTCCCCTCAAAGTGACACTGTTTTATAGGTTTTCTGTTTGTTTGGGGTTTTTTTTCCATTTTTTACTTTAGTAGTAACTTACTTTCTCAACTACAGAACAAAGCTTTGTAAACATCTTGTAAATGTTAACTGATCCCAAGTATCATTCCTATACTTGCATTTAATTTCTCCTTTTCCACTGAATGCTTCGATAATTGCTTTCAGCTTAGTAAAACCATCCCTTAGAGCAATAAGTGTGTTAACTGGTGGGACTTTTATTCTTTTTACACATAATGAGCGTAATTAATGTGATTTCATGAGGACTGGGTGTCATCAGCATCCTGCTGTAATCCAGGTCATCGCAGTGCATGAATCCCAGTTGAAACTGTGTTTTCCCAACCCCCCATATTACTTTCTAATTAAATTGGGTGTTCTCTGATTGCATATTTTGCTGCTGAGGCCCGTGTAGCCGGTCAGCATATACTTGTGCCAGCTCTGTATTCACAAAAACACCACTACAGAAAGATCAGTGTGTTGGGAGACATCTCTGCACCATCCTTATTTTCCTTGGAGGAAGCAAAACCAATATGGGAAATGTGTGCCCCTGCGCTGTGAAGCGTGCTGTCCAGACACCTGTACATAACGTGGAGTTAAAGAGGGGAAATAATAGGGAAACCATTTCTGTTGTCATTTCCATTTGGATCATCCTCATCATCACATTTCAGGGTGACAGGTACAGAAATAATGTGTGAAAGTCTCTTTCCATGGTGCATTTTGAAAGGGCTGCACCTGCGTTCGAGTAGTTGGTCTGAAACAGGCGTGAGAGAAGGGTTTGAGCTGTTTGTGTGTGCCTGTGTGTACCCCTGTATCTACAGAAAATTAAATTATGCTTTAGTGCCAAATACATTTGAGTGGACTGGGAAAGACTCTTGGGAAGATGCTGGGTCTTTTCGCTATGATATTTTCTGGTAATTAAACAGTTCTCTATTTTATAATAGTTAGTGAAAATGAGAGTGGTTGGAAGGGTTATTTCTGTCTGTTACTATTAGATTCTCCAGATTTGCTGACCCTGAATAATTAAATGTTTTTGATCACTCTGTTTATATTACCTAGAACTGAAGTAATTCTGATCCTTCAGCAAACTTGAAGCACAGCATGGAACATACTGAAAGGCGCCAAAAGATGAAACATTTCAGTTTTGTGGTTCACATCTGTCTGTCCTGAGACCAGGAGACCATTATAATACACTTAGAGCATTTAAAAGCTCCTCAAGGTTGAAAGCCCTGATTAGGGCAGTATCTGTTCACGTGTGGGAGTCCTGGCTGTGCCAAACCTGGGAGCAAGGAGCCCTCGGGTCCCTCTTCTATGGGAAAAAGATGTTAATGATGTTGGGTAGTGGGGGAAAAATAAGGGGAAAATGTAATCAAGGAAGCCCTGACACTGAAGTGGAAATAGCAATGTACACATCCATCAGTTTGTACTGTTTTTACAGAGAGTATAAAATATTTAAACTGAAGCCATTAATCATCCTGCTCCTCCGTTCTAATCCATGGGAACCACAGGAGGTCACCAAATATGCATTTAATATAAAAGAATGAGAAATACTGGAGGGAAAAGTAGTGTAGCCTAAAAGCTAGAAATGCTAGGAGCAAAAAAAAAAAATATTTCAGGCAGAAATTTTGCTAAAAATCAAAATATTATTTTTATAATGTTCTGTTGGAAAATCATTACATTTTGGGCAGAAATTCAAAATGTATTTAGATTTAGCTAAAAAAAAAAATACCTAAGATGGAAATTGGTTTTACTTCTTGATTTTTTTTAAGATAGTGCTGGATAGGAGCATTCTTTATTTTGTTTATTTTGATAAAATCCCAACATTTCTCATGAAAAACAGATGCTTCTTGCAGAAGCCATTGCCAGGTTTGCATTCCAGGTTTCCGTCAGGTAATTTTGATGGATGTTTTAAACCCCTCACACCGCTGGGTTTTGTGATATTGGTCCCCAATTTTAATACCTAAAAGGGAGAGGGGAGGGAGAGGGGATGGGGATGCATTTTCCTGCCTTCACTGGATGCTCTTTGGGTGTTGGCGTGGAGAGGAAATCCAAGCACTGTGGCTAAGCTGCATCTCTGTGATTTATCCAATATTGTTTGAGTTTCCTGGAGTAAGCCTGGCTATTTATTAATTTATTTATTTACTGGTACTATGATGGTGTGTGGAACCAGAGCTCGCTGTGCAGGGAGGGAATTTCTTGGTGGAGGGAGGTGAGGGGTGGCAGAAGCAGATTCACTGCCCAGCCATGGGTGAGAGGGAGGAAATATTTCCATTATCCAGGGGCACTATCCCATGGCTGCTATAAGAGCTCAGGGCCGTGCAAAGCAAGAGCACAGAGCTCTGCTGTGCCTTGTGCCACCTGGGAATGCCGGGAGAGACAGAACACAAGGCACAACTATGGCTTTCCAAAACCTGCTTTCAGCTTTGGCACAATACAGCCACTGTGGAAGAAGACATTAGGAACAAAAAATAAAGCTTGAAGCTTCAAGAACAGGCTGCCAGAATTATTAAGAAAAACATCAAAATGATGCCATTAAAAACAGATGGGGATTCTATAAAGTATTGAAAAGAAAATGTTTAATTATGAGCCTTATGCAAAACCCATCAAAGTTGGATTAATATTATAGTGCTGTTGCTGTAGAGGGTTTAAGTAGTCCGTGGTGGAACATTAATCTTTCACTCCTTTAAAAATAATGTTTTCCTTTTGTTGATGACAAATTCCATCTCTTCACCGTTGAAATCATATATCCAGATTAATAGCATCTAACATAATGAAATCAAAAGGCACAGGTAATATGGATTAGTTTAGAAAACAACAACAACAAGGGGGAAAAAAAAGCCCCAAGGGGGAAAAAAAGCTTCACTGGATGAGTGCTTTTGTCAACATCACTGTATTTTTTCCTGTTGTTAAAGGATGAAGGGGTAGTCTCTGTTCATAGGTATCCTTGTCTGGGGTATCATGTCATGGATGCACATCCATACTGTTTCTAAAAATGTCTCAAGCAGAGGATGCTTTACAATTTTTTGGGGTGAGGGAGTCTCGTCTGTCTTGAGTTTCTGGAAGATTGCCCATGGCTGAGCAATCTGAACACCTCTGGCAAAAAGTGCTGTTGTGAACTTGCCTGTCCCAGCTCAGCTGGCTGGAACAGCTAGAAAGAGTTTCTGGGATTTTATTTAATAGATGTATCTGAAGTGTGGAGTTGCTGGTGCAGAGAGGGTTATTTTGGGAATGTAGGGCTGCTTTTTTCACCTCCCCTCACCGTGGCATTGCACTGTCCCACCATCTGTGAGGACTCTGGGGCTGCCTTGGTGGGTGCCCTGCCCACACAGACCAGCCCCTGCCCAGCATTCCCCATCACTGCTGGGATCTGGGCCACCAACCTGCCTGAAGAGATTTGCACCCCAGGCCAGGAGTTTCAGGCATTTTCCTTCTTCATTAATCACGTTGAGCTTTGGAGGATTTGGCAAATTTTTTCACATGTGTCACGATGCTTTTGGATTGCCCAGAGAGGTTGGGGATGCTCTATTCCTGGAACTGTCCATGGCAAGATTGGATGGGGACCTGAGCAATCTGATCCTGGTGGGTGGCATCCCTGCCCATAGCAGGGGTTTGGAACGAGATGATCTGTAAGGTCCCTTCCAACTCAAACCAGTCTGTGATTCTCTGATTTTTTTCCCCCAGTGGGGTTGGGCATGGGTGTCAGCTGCTACTTTGGGTTGGAGAAAACCCCCAAATGAAACCTTTTCCTTCAGCCTCTGTCATCCTGGTGTCTGAATTTAGACCTCTTACATAAATAAGGTGAGGAGATTTTGTTTCTGTACTTTTTCTCATCACCTGTTCTCTACTTAGGGCTGGGCCGTGGTGCTTAGTGCATTGACCCACGTGTTGGGATTCACTGCCCTGACCCTCCATCACGTGTCTTTCCAATGTTTGCAGCCAACTCTTTGTGCACAAAGCTCTACCTGTGCTCTTTAGCATTCAACTGCTTTATCAGTGAACCACAGGGGCAAAAACTTGTTGCTGTATTCGCTTAATACAACAGGAACAATTTTTCTTCTTCCCTTCCACCCTCCCAAAAATAAAATTAAAATAATCTGTGCTATATTGAATCACCAGGTACACCAAAAGCAGGCTCTTATTTTAGCAAAAATATCAACACTGACTGCCAAGATAGATTTAAGGTATTCATTACAAAATATTTTGTCCTGGGCTTTAAGAATAATGCGCTTTCACTACAAAGAAATGGTTACTCTGAACATTGGACTTTTTTTTTAAGTTATTTACAATAGGTTTCAAGATTTAGAATTACCATGAAAGATTTACTTATATTGCAGTTCATGTAAAATTTAAAATCAATAAAGTAAATAAATTTAGCTTGTCCGCCTGAATCGATTTCCTCCTGTGCTAACGCAGCCCTGTAATACTGCACCTCCTTATCTCCCATGTCATCCTCCAGTGAGAGTTCCAGGGTTGCAGTGGTGCTGTGGTATCATGTCCTTTGCAACGCACTGTGCCTCTGAGTGGCTCACCACTTTGATATTCCAGACCTGGGTTTTGAGCATTGCCTGCCCTGAATGGGGAGCTGCCCGTGCTGGGAGCCTCCTCCCCCACGGAGCAGCCCCATGGGTGGAGAAAGGGAATACTGCTGCCAAAACAAAAGCAGGTATCTGAGCTTGGACACAGCCAAGACATGGATGGAGAAGAGCTGAAAGGTTCTTTCGCAGGGCAATCCCACAGGAGAGGGCAGAAGGATTGCACTTTTTTTTTTTTTCAAAGATGCCAATACTTAGGAACAAACAGAGCTTCTATTTTTTTCCCCTTCTTCCTTTTCCTTTTTTTTTTAAATTTTACTTTTTATTTTTTCCTAATGTATAGGATTTCAATAGTGATTAAAAGGCAATGTGCTCATCCAGCTGTTGCATTGCTATTTTCCTCAGCATGAGAGATGGGGCAATTGCAGTGTGCAGGAAAGAGGAGAAACCCCCAGTGATGGATTTTCGTTGTATTTACCCTCTTTTTTATGAAGATGCCTTAGTCAGCTGTCAAAGGTGATCCACCTTTGGGAGGTGCCCTGGCATGACTGAAATGCCATGCTGAGGGAAAGCTCTTGGTCACAAATGTTGTAGCCAGTTCCAGGTTTTACCCTTGGCAGTCTCCTTAGCGCTCCCCACGGAAGCTCAAACGATAACCTAAGCCATGGACCTACCTTGCAGTGCTGTCAAGTGTGCTCAGCAGACACAGCTGCACCATTCATAAGATTTGCAACAATAATAATCTAAAACTGATGAGCTTTAAAAACATTGGATTTACTTATTAAAAAAGGAAACGCATAAATACAAATGCTTTGATTCTGGGTCTGGCAAAAGGGTAACTGTTTTTATAGCCACACAAAACACTGTTCTTTTAAGGGAGTACTCTGGTTTCATGTGAAGTAAAATGTTCCTTTTTTATTACTTGTGAAAGAAAAGAAAATATCAACCCCGTCTGTCAGTGTTGCTGTCGGGTTTAAGATGGAGCACCCTTCCGGAAGCTGTGAGAGGGATGTCTATAAAATGTTAGGCAGACTTTAAAGGAAAACAAAAAGGAGAATAGAAAACAGAAGAGGAGAGGGCATAGTGATATAACAATAATAAAAAGAGGAGCAGTTCTCTTTCTGGTTTAAGTTAGGATAAATTGAAGTGAAACCAGTAATGTGCTGAATTTATACCAGTTCAGCAGCAAAACATTTGTGTATGTCCAAAACTCATGAATTTGAGCAAATAAATACAAGCTATGTAATCAGTTTTATTTATTTTCTGAGTCATGTCTGGTGCATGGAGGCAAGAGTCTCCAGTGGAGTTGTCCTTCAGTCCGGACTAATGGTAAACTTGGAGCATTAAATCATAGGAAGCTGCAGGATCCCCCGTTTCAGCTCTGCAGCCACAGGCGATTTTGCAGGTGATTTTGAATGTGGTGTGATTCTAGCCCAAATACAATTCTTATACCATCCTGGTCAGTCTTGGAGAAAACAAGATGTGTTGGATTGGGTATGTGCATTAATGACCAGGTTTCCCAGATGCAGAGTTGTACAGCTCCCGAGGCTGTTTCTCACTGGAAAACTTGGCCAAGATGTAGGGAATTGGGCTAATTAAGAAGATGTTAAACACAGCTCTGCAGTAACAGCAGCTGACTGGCACGCTGTCTGGAACAGGAGGCTTACTGAGCCTGACTGTCACGAAGCTGAGAAAGGAAGAGCCTGTTGTTTTATTAACTGCAAAACTGTCTTTGATTGCATTAGCAAGGCTCTCCCGCAGCAAAGCAGCCTAATTTTCCGGGGAAGGCAGAGTGGGTGCCCGGAGGGGAACACTGTGCTCCGAAGGTCAGCCCGGGCTTTCATTTTCCCCCCTGTTTTTTGATAAAGAGCTCTATGTTGTCAGAAGTGAGCAGTGGTGGTTGCCCTCCTAAGCACCTACGGATAGGCTTGAACAAGTGCTTAGTTTAAAAACTACTGAGCGTCAAGTCAAGAGACTCCCTGTCCTGTTCTGCACTGCTGGGAACCAGAGCACTTCTCCTGGCACCGAGATAAGGGGAAAGACAAGGTCTGTAGTCACCCATGTAGAAATGATTCAGAAATGCCAGCCCAAACTTTTGAGAACTTTCTGCTTTGCCTATTTAATAAATAGATAAATAATTAATCAATCCCATACAGTGTTAGTTTAAATTCTATTATCTCCTGTTTTGTCACTGAGGAGCATAAGCTGTGCCCCTGCACGGGGTGACTGAGGTTTAATTTTGCAACCAAGAAGTGGCAATGCTCTGCTGCTCTGCAGGAAGAGCTCAGTCCATGCAAAGCAGAAATGCTCAGGACCAGCCAGGAATATTTCTGAGTGTATGTAATCAGCACCAAGCTTGCAGACTTTATTTAAACCTTCAACTTTTCTACACTTAGACTGTCAAACGTTTTAAGCCTATTCACCAAGTCATCCCTTCCACTCCTCTTGTTTAGTTTTGTAGAATTTGATTTTTATTTTTTTCGCTAGATTTTTTTTTTTTCCTTTTCAAGTAACGAAAACACCCTCTCCTCCCTGGGGCAGCCAGGGGCACTGGTGTCAGAGAGGTTTTCCTCTTCAGCACAAAGATGCTGAGCTGGTTCCCCAATGCTTTAGCTATGCCTTTAACTCAGCCACCACCACAGTGACTTCTGCCCATCATTTCACAGAAATATGAAGCTGTGATGCCAGTCACCATTTACTGACAATACCCTGTGGTTAATCCAGTATTTCCTCTGAGAGGCGTGATACGATAACAGATTGTGGTTTTAATTTTAATGGCTGCTAATGTGTGATCCTGTGTGCTTTGGGGTCCATTAATTAGGATGTGAGAATAGCTGAAAACAGATAAAGGAATGTGTCAGGCTGACAAACTCTTGTATTACTAATTTTGCCATATCGAGTATTTATATTGATCCAGCTGCTGGACTCCTGTATGCACTCCTCCACCTTGAGTTGTAGATGAGATTAAAATCATGTCTCTGCTCATCTTTCTCAGGATGGAGAGAGAAGATATCGGAGGAGGGATGTGATATCAAATAGGCAACCTTGGTTTTCTTGCTCCCATATGCACAAACCCAGCCATAAATATCAAATTCTCACAGTGTTTCAGTCTTTGGGTCTTATCCACATTGAACACTGAGAAGTTGTTTTGAACAAAATATTTATGCAAAAAGTGAAAATGTAAGGTAGGATCTCAGACCTGATTAATTTAATTGTCTCTCTAGAAAGCTGTAAAGTTTACTCCCCAAAAGTATTCCCTCCTGGCACTAAAGAGACCATAAAAGTCAATATCCATAGTGCAAGGAAAATACGAGGGGGTAGAGCAGTGGAACATATGGACTTGGGGCAAACTTGGCTTGACCCCGCTCAGTCCTTGGTTTCCCTGTGACTGGAGGTGATGTAAGGGATGTTCCCATCCCTACCACGTGCTCTGGGAAGCAGGATGGAGGATCTTAGTGATGTCTGTGGGCAGAATGACAGGATTTGTTTTCTGAGCTGCAGTTTTTGCTCCTATAACAGAGTTTGGAACGCAAATAGTTTTAGAAGGTTTTTAAAGTTATTATTTCAGTCATTTTATTGCTCAGCTCCACCTGCTGCCATTTCAGCTTGATTATGGCTGTTTTCTGTCCTCCCTTTGTATGTGCACACTCAAGTCCTGTGTGATCCCGGGTACAAGCGCATCCCTCAGAGCTGTCGAGTTCCTCTCGGGCCAAGGGGCTGGAGCTCAGCATTTCGCAGGGTTTTTCTGCGCTATCTCCAAAATCAGCCCCGCACCTCCTCCTCCTCCTCCTCCTCGTTTATCAGCCAGAGCACACAGATAACATCCTCGTGACGTGGCCCTGACCTTTGTCAACCTTTGTTAAGGCTCCATCTGAAGTCCGGCCGAGTGTTTGTAAACAGGATGTAATTAAGGCTGGGAACTGACAGCGCCTGATGGGAGGACAATGCGGAGCTGGCGGGACCCGGGCTGTCAGATGTCCGCCCGCATTGTGCTGCCGGTGCCGTCGTGGTAATTGGTGTCCTCTGGCCGAAGGAAGTGCACTCAACTCGGATTAATCTGCCGCAGTGCGGAGGCCATCCCTGCGAGCCCGAGTGTTTCCTCCGATAAACCCCGCCGGCCCCTCGGAGCGGGGCGGAGGGAGCCGGGAGGGAGCTGCGAAAGCCGAGACCGCGGTGACAGGTGCCCACCGAAAACTGGGAACAGGAAAGGTGTGGGGGGGAGAAAAACTGGCAAAGGCAAGACGTCTTCGCAGCTCGCCTTATCGGCCGGGCGAGCGGGAGAGGTTGTGGCTTTATCGCGTCCCGGGGCAGCCGGAGCGAGCGCAGGAAGATGAGCGAGCAGAAGGGATGCAGATAACGCCGGCTGCGGGACACGGCTGGATCGGGCGGCGGGAGAGCCCGTGGCAGCCTTGGAGCAACAGTTCAGTCACACTTTTTGTCCAGGAGAAAGTTTAAAATGCGATAAATATATATACATGCATATACGTTTATATGCATAAGTATAAAATGGGTATGTGCAGATACACACACACGCACATATATATGAAAACTAAAACTCACAATTGAAGGGAAAATGTTTTCCTGGCTTTTTAGTTATTTATTATTTTTTTAATATCCTGATCAGGTTTTATAGCTCATTTTATAGTCCCGAACTGGTGCATAGATGAGAGTAGAATTGACTGAAAGTAAGACTTGAAGCCAACTATCCCATTTTGTTTGCTCGCTGCTTGTCCAGGGATGAGGAAGAAGCTTGGCTTTAAAATCTATTTTTCATCACCTAAAATGAGCAAGTATGTTTCAGAGTATATCCCTTTAATTTTTCACGTTTACAGGCTGACAGATGTCTGTCCAAGTTAACCTAAAGTTAGATACATATTCATGCATGGGTGTGCATTGACTTAAGAGAGGTGTAGCATTCTCACTTTTTTGGCATACATGTGCCTAAAAATGTTATGGCATGTTTTTCCTGTAGGTTTAGATTAGATAATCAGCTTAAGGATTGTACTGATCCCACTAAGACTTCAGGTTTGTTCACTTAGTATTTAATGCAACACAGTCTACTCCATATTCACTAGGAAATTAAAAAATTGCCATTTCAATATAAAAAATATAAACACAGACCATTCATTGAATATTTTTAAACCTTGTAATGTAGGGCTGGAGGAGTCAGACTGTGCTCCTAATGACATCAGTAGTCAAATTTGTGTTCTATATTGCTCCAAGGAGAGATGAGCAATAGTAGGGGCATTCCCCATATCCCAGCCCAAGAGCTCAGCTGTGTCAGAAGGAAGAGAAGAAGGTGGCCACTGTGTTGTACATCGAAATGACAATGACTTCTAGGGGAATTAGGAGAAAAAAGGGCTCTGGTAACTTTTTCCCACTTTTTTGGCGTCTGCCTGAGAAGGAAGGCTTAAAGATAAAAGAAACACCAACAAAAAATCCACCTGTTCCCAGGGGAGAGAAATGATTCCCAGAAGCCTACAAAGAGACTAGAAAAAACACTCTCTCTCTCTATATATATATTTATGTATGTACATATATATGTGGATATGTCTATTTCTGTGTGTGTATGTGAGAAGACAAATGAATGAATATTTTTTTTCTTCTATATGAGAAGGAAAACAGAAAAAATGTTCTTTGGCAGCTCTGAGAGTCATAGTTTACTCAGCTCAGAAATATGCCTCAAAGTTCAAACCAAAGTTGACCAATCCTCCAAAGCTGCTTATAGCTGCAGATAGCGACATTTGTTTCCAGATGTTAATGGGAATAAGGTAGAGGAGAGCAATAATGCCTGGAGCCCGTTGGGTGGAAATGCCTGTTTTCCTGTATTAGATTGTACATAGTTGTCAGACATCCATATCCCGGCGCTGGGAAGACAGGCAGGAGCACGGCGGTGTCAGAAGGTTTGCCAGGTTTGGTTTTATGTACATGTGTGTCTCGTCTGCAGAGTGGAATATGAAGCAGAGCCCTTCACTCAACAGCAGCAAATAAATACAAGAAAGCAAAGGGCTGAGCACAACACCTTTGGGAGCAGAGCAGGGCAGGAGAGAAGGGGAGGAAGGACGGAAGCTGCTGAGAGATGCAAAGGGGCTCATGGCTAAAGAGAGATGAGGCAAACCAGGGCAAAATGGTTCCACTTAACCTGCCTAACCTGCTTAACTAAATAAACCCTTGCTGCCACATGCAGCGGGGTTTCCCTCAAAGACCACTGTCATTAGATGAAAGAGTTAAAGACAGAACACTCTGAAAGAATTAATCTTGATGTTTAAATGTATTTTTGACATGTAAATGCACCCGCCAAAGGAAAAAGAACAAAATACCCAATTCAGCGAGCATAAGGTGTTTTATTTTTTGTTTGGGAAGGGTGGGTTAGGTTTTTTTTTTTTTTTTTGGTTAGGTAAATCATTTTCTTTTTAAATGAAATTCTGTTTGACTGCATGAAATATGAACAGTAATTAAATGCACAGTCTGTGGGCCTTCCATACTTTAAAGCTCTTTCTTAAAAAAAAAACCCAACACGACTGCTCACCTCAGACAGGCCAATTACCCAAGAATGATGGAGTCAAGAGGAAAGTAGCTAAATTTCTTTACTTGAATGATCACAACCACAAGCCCGTGATTAGTCCCTGCAGCACCAGCAGGGATGTGGTGGGGACACTCACATTGGAAGACTTCAAATAGTCATTTCCTTGGTTAAAATAAAATCTGACTGCACTAAATAGACAGTTTTTAATCTCAATTGGACATCTGAAGATTTCTCAAGCTGTTGTTGGCTGCGGCAGAAACAAATTTTTCTGCTTTGTTGATTAAACCAGTGGTCTCCACCATTGCTTATCGGCCTGCGACGAGCTGTTCTTTTTAATTAAAAGTGAGCCACCACGAGAGAGCAATTAACAGCTAGTAATTACTGTGCTCTTCAGAACTGCAACATTTTGCCTTTCATTCCAATTATATAATGGACAAGTGGCTTTTTGATCTTCAAATTAGTGAGCTCTTGTACTATTTGTTTTGAGGCAGATTTGGAAGGTTAATGATGGCCTGTGGTGGCACTCTTTCCACTGACTGATGTAAGACAAGAAAAAAAGGGGAAGGAAACAGGAATAGTCTATCAAGAAATGCAAATGCTGCCTTCATGATTATGAACAGGAGAAACACAGGCAACTTAATATGCAGGTTATTTAATACAAACCAAATAAGCACTTGTTTTGGTGCTAGCCTGTGCTATGGAATTCTCTTTTCTTTTTATTTTTTTTAATAAAAAAAAGTTTAATTAAGCATTTCAATATAGATTCTTTAGAGAGTGACACATAACATTTAACTGTTTGATACTTAATTGTGTTTGCCTTTGATTGTGGCACCTTTAGTTAAATGTTGTACAACATTACTGAGGCATTGAACTGTCCCCTAGGACACGCGATGCATTGACTTTGTCTAAAATCTTTTAAGTAATAAGTCTTAATATATTTAATGGCCACTGTGCCCTTTGAGTACAAGGAGCCCTTACATCACAAACAGTTGTCTAATTTTAATTAATATTGATTTGCATCTCTTAAATAGAAACTATAATTGTTGCTGTTGCTTATGGCTCTATAATAATCCTGGAGGATAGACATGGGGAATATGTAGTGTATATAGGAGTGTGTGTTTTAAAGGAAAGATCAATAATGCTGTTATTAGGGCAGATCTCTGCTCTTTTGATTGGAACTGCTACAATCAGCTGGGTACTGCTATGCTGACATACACCAGTTGTGGTATTTGTATCTGATTTTTAAGCTGTTTTTATTACTGGTATTACTTTTTTTGTGTACAGGTACAAATAAGGTTTGTGCTGGTCTCAGCTACCCTGATTTTTTGGAAGAAGTCAACAGCTGTAGTATTCTGCTGCCTCTTAATCTGTGGATTAAGAATTTGGCATTTTCCTTGTGCTGTGCATGGCTGGATTATTCACATCTGCACAGTTTAACAAAAGCACGGACCCAATCAAACAGACAAATTACAGATGTTGGGGAAAAAAATTAGGTATCTTCAGTGTGATGAATAAAACATAAATCTCTTTCTATGGATAGCTGAAACAACAGGGCCTGTGTTTAAATTTCTTCACGTCCATTGATTTAGGTTTTCCTTGACTAAACACAATCATTAATTACACAAGTAACAGTAGGCGTGACAGAACATAGACAAACCTTTTCTTTTGGGCTGTTAGAGCTTTAGTCTTGCAGTTGTTCCTGTAGAAGAGAAATGGACTGTTGACTTACTTGGAGGCAGAATCAGGTTTGTATTGCTCAGCAGATGCTGAAAATATAAAATCAGATATAAAAATCAGGTTTTTGAAAGTGTTTAAATCATGTTTTCAAGTGTCCACCTAAAACCTGAGCTGGAATATGATACTATAGTTATGATTTTAAAGAAAGGCTCTGCAACCAGTGTGCCAAGCTGGTTACATGGCTTATGGTCTGCTGGGTAACTGCAAGCTGAGCTCTTGGAAATGTACAGTGAGAGTCTCTTCCCATGTCCTGATGAACAAAGCTTCCACTGACAAAATTTTGGCCTGGGAAGATTTCAGAACTGAACCCACACACGCAGGGCCTTGGAGGTGAAAGGAGTTGGACAGCTGGAAAATAAGGAAGCTGAATAAAAATATTTTAAGCAGGAATGGGGACAATATACATACACACAATTTGGAAAAAATACTTGAGGTGCTTGAAAGTTTAAATCACTTTAGAGGAAACAGGTTTGCTGTATGGGACAATTGTTGGCTTTTCAATTACAGGTTTGTTAAGGATCATGGAATGTTTTGGTTCACTGTCTAGAGCGTCCTCCCAGGTGGTTCCAGGTTTAAAGATGAATGTGTGCTCTTTGTTCTAGTCAGTATGGAACCTCTCACAGTAATACTTGCCATGGGCTGAGATGTCACCAATGTGACGTTTGTATTGCAGGGATGTGGAGAAAGTATTGGGGCTGCATTCTCCATTATCTTCCATTCAAACAGTTATTTGAAGTGGGTTGTAGTAGCTCTGCTTTGTTTTCCTTTTTCCCAATATGTTGGGGTTTCTCTTGGAGAGGTGAAGGGAAGATTAAGATGAACACGGGATCTCTGAGCCACTGAAATGAACTGGGGTCACAATGGGGAAAATGGATAGAAGGGAGTAAAGACTTTAACCTTGAAAATTTAGGAAGATGCTGTTGGGAGAAAGATAGACAGCAGGACACCCTTGAGTTGGACTACTTGGAGTCATACACCAAGAGTCCTCTCAATTTTCCTTTGATTTTAGCAAGCCAGCCCATTTCTTGGGTCCTGACATGCCTAGGAGAGGTGAGGTGTGTGCACCTCCAGAAACACTCCTAACAAGTAACTGGTCCTATGGAGAGGGTTGCCTTTCTCATTTCCTAATCTGAGGGTGGTTACATTCTGAATATGTGAAAACCCGTATAGTTAGTAATTTTGGATGACTATTGCTGGTGGTGATTCCTTCTGCACTCAAGACCAAGTTAGTTTCGTGGTCACTTTGGCTGTTATCTGTCCCCTGCCTCATGGCACTGATCTGGTGTAGTTCTGTATCTAAAAACATCCAGTGGGGATTCACAGAAATGCTGGTAAAAGGAATTGGCAGAATTATTGAGGTAATTGCCGTGGCTTGATCTTGGACATTTCTGATATCTAACTCAATATAAATAAGAACTTGGCTGTGATCATTTGCAGGTAGCCCACAGGGCAAAGGCACATATGTTAAATGCTGACAGGTCAGGATGACACCCAGTGTGCACAGATACATTTACCTACGCAGGGTGCAATGTGGTGGAAACCAAACCTGAAACACTGGTGTGCTTAGGTGACATGTTAAGGAAGAAAAGGGATCAAGGTTCCATCAGTGGCAGTGCTGCTCTTCACTGCAATGAAAGGCTCTGAGGATTTCTGCATCTGGTTATTGATGTCAAAGCCATTAATTTTGTAAAACCCGGCAATGCTCTCCAGCCCTTTGCCTCACTTCTGGGATGGCCATGGATCCTCAGCCTGACTTCAGCCCAGCTTATCCTGACAGATATCAGCATGAGGGGAGGATCCAGGCATTTGCTTCAACCCTTGCAAACTCTTCACCATATATCTACATCTTGGAATCCGAAGGGGAGCCCTGGCAGCAGCGCCTGCAGTGCGGTTCACCTCCTTAAACAATATATTCCCTTGATCTGCACACATATGGTGACTCCTGTTAATGGGAGTTACACATGCTGGGTAAGAGGAGACTAAACCTTTCCTACATTTTTACTAGAGAAATACTGGAAATGGGATGATGGCAGCCAACAAGATTGTGAGGAGTCTTGTCAGAAATATGATTAGGAATTTGTTTCCATGTAGCTCACACAGTAACAGACATGAGCCTAGAGCCAGAGACGAATAGTAGTTAATATCTAGAGGAGGCAAAGTGTTCTCTGAGATGTTTAAATGAGAATTCCAGAGCAGATGAAAATTGGCCTCTGAGGGAATAACATTTTCTTTTTCTTCATAACTGCGGATAAAAATTCCAAATAGATCATCAGTATGTATATTGAGGGGAGATCACATTCCTGTGATATTGCTGGAAAATTCGGTAGCAATGTATTTTTTGTTTTTTAATTTTTTTTTCCTCCCTGAAATTTTTTTTTTCTTGGATTTTTGCCATATAATGCAATAAAATGCGCCCATGAGATACAAGAGATTTAAGGTCTGTTGGTGTTCATTACATTACTCAGAGTCATACAGAATTTAAGGTCCTATACGTTAGTCTGCTTCTGAATCAACACAGGCAAGTACATCCAAGGAAGAGGAAGCAAAACCCTGGATGCCTCTGCTGTAGCTAGAAATATGAGAATAAGTCCTCTGGATGTGTATTTATTTTGGAGTCTCAGAAAAACCCAATAGTAGCAGGGCTGCTTTATGTGAGGCCTGGAGTGAAAGAATATATATATTCACCAAAAAATAAGAGTGATCAATTTAAATTTCATCTTTTCTGCCTTGTCCTGTGTTGCTGTCACATCTCCTGGGCTGAGCAGAGCAAGACTCCATGAAGGGCTTGAAGAGAATTAAAATAAAAATCACTATATTACTAAGGAAGAAGATAATATAATTTTAAATTATAAATTGCAATCTGTACATTTTAGTGAGAAGAGCTCTACGCGAGTTCAACTGGCCTGTTGTCTTCTGCAAGGTTTTGTCCTTTAGGATTTTGTCTGTCCTATTTGCCATAGCCAGGCAGCTCTTCTAGTGGCCATGTCCTGCTCAGATATGGCAATGCTTGGGTTAAACACAGTGTTTCTCAGTACAGAGGTATTTGAAAATTGTCTGCAGATATGTCTGAAAAATGGCAACGTTGTGGCAACACTAAGAATAATATTTTTCTCAATAGAGAAAAAGGAAGTTTCTTCAGACAGTTTTGGAAAGTTCAGTCTTTGTAAAAGAATCAAAAGTATATCTTTAAAAACGTGTAATATCTGTCACTTGTTTTGTAATACATCTTGATTTTTAATATGTGCTTTAAAAATATTTGCAAAGATCCTCCAAAATATTTGGAGTCCTGTCTATGACATCATTTTTTGTACCCTTTCTTCACAAGTCCAATCTTACGTTACCAGATTATTATTTTTTTTTTAATTTCATTTTTGCTTAAATTTCCTTCAGGTTTCAAACATTATCCCCATAATCAGGTTCCTCTATCTCTTTCTCTGTTATGGATATCATACAAGGAGATACTGAGATCTTCATGGTTCATACTAGAAAAACTGTAATGAGTTATTTTTTTGGCTGGAGCTAATAGTTATTAAATCCCCCATATTACTCCTGCCCTGTGGATGTCTCTCCTCCAGTGAGCACCATGTGCTAATCTCTTGTTCTTCCAGTGTATGCATCCATGCCTAATGTGGGGAAACAGGCTTAAACTTGTTAAACTCATGTTAAATGCTCAGACTTGGCTTTTACAGCTGTCCACATCCAAAGGTGGGAGGGCATCCCAAAGCCTTCCCAATGCTGCTACTGATGCAGAGTGTGACCAGGCACAAAGCACTTTGCATTTAGCTGCATATTTTAAGGTTGGAGCTCTGGCTTTTGAAGTTACCTGCTAATGCCATCGCTCCTGGCACGTTGCTTTGAACAATCATAGAATCATCTAATGGTTTGGGTTGGAAGGGACCTTAAAGATCATCTCATTCCAATCCCCTGCCATGGGCAGGGACACCTTCCACTAGACCAGGTTGCTCAAAGCTCCATCCAGCCTGGCCTTGGGCACTTCCAGGGATGGGGCAGCCACAACTTCTCTGGGCAACCTGTGCCGGGGCCTCACCACCTTAAGAGGGAAGATTTTCTTCTTAATATCCATTCTAACCCTGCCCTCTGTCAGTGTGAAGCTACTCCTCTTGTCCTGTCACTCCATGCCCTTGTCCAAAGTCTCTCTCCAGGTCTGTTGGAGCCCCTTTAGGCACTGGAAGGGGCTCTCAGTTCCCCCTGGACCCTTCTCTTATCCAGGCTGAACACCCCCAGCTCTCCCAGCCTGGCTCCAGAGCAGAGGTGCTCCAAGCCTTTATGATCATTTTGGTGGCTTCCTCTGGACTCACTCCAACACATCTATGCCCTTCTTATGTCGGGGACCCCAGAGCTGGATGCAATGCTCCAGGTGGAGTCTTGTGAGAGCAGAGCAGAGGAGAAGAATCACCTCCCTCAACCTGCTGCCCACACTGCTTTTGATGCAGCCCAGGAAGGTGACAGAGAGCGTGGCCTCCTTGGCTGGGTCCAGGATGCTTAAAAAGTTCCTCTTTTCTACCTGTGAGGCAAATGTCTGAGACAAATCACTTCCCAACGTTGGGAGCCTTCCCTTTTAGCGGGGTCAGAGGCTTGTCCTCACCCAAGATTTGCCTGTGGGGCTGCCTGGTGAACAAAAGGGGTTCTCATCTATGTGGGGAGTACAGAAATGATGTCAGATGCAGAACATGTTTGTGCTGTGCCATCATAACCTTGTTTTCTGTTAGGGGCAGCAGAAGCCAAAGGAGCCCCTGTGTTTGGAAACCCACAGATTTGGTAGCAGCGGGAGCTGCCTGAGCTGTTTGTCTGTGGAGCTGCTGGGTGCCATGGTAGGGTGTAGCCACAGGAGATTGGAGACCATGCAGTGGACTGCAAATTAATTGAAATTTGTCTAATGGCCTCTGTTTTTTGCAAGTCTAAATTTTATCTAGCACTGTGACCCTTAAAACATGGTTTACTTTTGTGTTGTACTACTTTTCCTTGCTCTCTGTGAAGTGGGAGATAATGTGCTGGTTGTCCAGCCCCTTTTCCGGTAAATTAAAGACATTTTATTTGCATGCTGATCACTTTAATGCACATTGTTCTAGGGAATATAATGCACATTCCTGGGAAAATACTCTTTTTCCAATAGAGGGAGTGTTAGTGCCAGACAATGCCCTTCTTTCTCGCTCTCTTTGCATCTCGTAAAGTTACCTATAAGCAAATAAAAGTATGTGTTGTGGCTTGGTGCTGTTTGGGCTGAGTTTGCTCCCCAGTCTGCACCAGCTCACTGGCTTCTCTGAGCCAAGACACACACACACAAAGCAAGATCAGTTTGTTCATAACAGCAGAGTGAGGTGAAAGTTGGTCCTCACAGAAACCTGCCTCTGGATGGTAAGGGTGAGACCCCATCTCTGTCACCCTTTGCATTTGTTTGCCTAATCTCTTGCAGACAAAAAGGTCATGTTGGCATCCAGAAGTTCTTTAAAGAAAAGAAAAAAAGTAAAAAATAAAGAAAGGAATTCAAACCTCTAATCCCTGTCACCTTCCACTGAGAAGGCTGGGGGTGGTGTGGGGTAGGGAGGAGGAGAGCAGCCCCAGCTCTCAGAACAAAACCAATATAAGCCCCTTGCACGCCAGACAAAGCCTGGGAAGGGGATGCTTGTCTGGGAGTAGCAGCTGGGCTGTGGATCCTGAGAGCTCCTCTGCTCTGAACCTCTCTGCTCTGATCCTTGTGCTGCTCAGTCACTCTCAGGGGAGGTGGGATGCACCAGGACATCACTCTCCTTAGCCCCCAGCTTTCCTTGGAAAATCATAGACCTCCTGCCCCAGGCATTTGAAAAGGAAGGAGATGGTTAAAGGCAGGATAGAGAGTTAAAAGTTGGCATCCAGCATGTATTTGGGATGTGATGATGAACGAATTCATACAGCTCCTGCTTGTGGAGGGTCTTCTGTCCCAAGAGCAGTGCAGGCTTGGTGCTTGTTTGGATCATGTGGGCCAAAGTCTACTCCAGACTCAAAGGACACTGAAACTTGCACTTCTGCTGCAAGTGAGATCAGGATCTGATCTGATCTGAACTTAATCTCTAGCAGCTGCCTTGATTGGGAGTTTACCTTCTGAGCAAGACAGGCAGCACTGATTAAAACCCAAGTCAAGGGGGCAATGACCCCCAATTTACTGCCTGCCCTTAGGCAGTTGAGAGGGTCCAGAAGTCAAACTCCCAAACTCTGAAAAGGCTGTGGGAGTGGAAGAGACTCTGGAGCAGTCCGAGGAGAAGCTGGGAGCAGTGCAGCAGCGTGGGGAGGCAGAGTGGGTGCGAGCTGGGCTGTGCCTGCCCGGCGAAAACAAAGGCTGTAAATCCAGCGTGAGTCATGGAAACGGAATTAACTTAAAATTATACTTCCAGGGTGAAATATTAATGGTTGTAACAGTTTGTTTTTGTCACGCGGTCGTGTGCCGCTGTGAATTTTAGGAAACTTTTCCTGGTAATTTAGCTTGAGGATATATGGCATATGCTGGGATGTCTTTAATGGGGAGATGTAATACCGTGTGCTGTGGGACCTGTGGGTTCAACACCGAAGCAGGCATTTAAAATGTAAAAGGGAGATTTATAACGTTTCCATTGACACAGAATGATAAAAGCCAATAACCAAAAGTATGGAAAATTAGTTTAGATAGAAAAGATGCATCCTTCCGTCTGTCTCACATCTGCTGTTCTGGGATTTCTGCATAAATCTATATGTTTTGGTTCTATTTAGTGCTGCGGGTACTTTGATTAATTTAGCTACATGTTACTGTCATGTTGGGCACATTCATCTTCTGTCTTGAAGCATGTACTCCTCAGCCTCTCTATCATTCCACCCCTTCAGGCCTTATTTTCATCACATTTAAGAGAACTCTCCCCTGCCTGTCTTTATCTTGTTAGGCTTTCAGCAGCTTAAGTTGAATCTTCATTCTTTCAGTCTTGCTGTCAAACCTCCTTTACCAAGTTATCTCATTTTCCTATTCATAACATCTAACCCATTATATTTAATACTCAGACACAATTGCATCTGAACATTATGTAGGACTTGCCAGCACAAATACTTGTAAATGAAATCAGACCACCCCTGGAAGGAGTAGTGTTGGCTTTGCCTTGCCAGTGTGTTTTAAATTGAAAAATGCCCAGGACTAAATCCAGTCCTGGAGAAAGCAGAGTGAGTAGAGCTCCGTCTGAGAGCTGAGATGGATTTGACCCTTCAGTATTGAAAGCTGGAAGGTTAATAATGATCACATAATCTGATATGAAGCAGAAATTAGTGTCAGAACTGTCCCAGTGGGTGTGCGTACATCTACAAATGACAAAGCCCTTTACAAGTATGGGTAAATAACAGCCTTCATGCTGCAGCTGGAAAACTGAGGCAGGGTAGTTGAGGGATGTCCCAAATCTCAATAAACCCACAGTGTTGAGCCTGTGCTGAGGCCTGATTTTTTTCAGGAGGTGATCCAAGTCTCCTTTCCTGGTGGCAGTCTCCAGGTCCTCAACCCCAGGGTTGGAGGCTCATCCCCGTCAGACTGGAAGGTTTGGTTTTTCTCCCTCTGCTTTTTGAACTGACGAAATGGTGCTGCAGAGGGGCCTCTTCAGCAGCAGATGGTTTGAGAAAAAAAGCAAAAAAAAAAGAAAGAGCGTGGTTCCTGGGTGAAACACACTTTTTGCCAAAGTCCTATTGCTCTTGCACCTTTCAGAGGTTGGAGCAGCAGAGGATGGGAGTTGCAGAGGCACCACTGGCCATCCTAAGGCTCCTGCTCTGTTTTTGAGGTGAATCCCAATGTTTCTGCCTGTTGCAAGAGCTGGGCTGGTTTGTGTAAGACGATATATGAATTAGTTCCTTCTGGTAGCGCTGGACAAAACTCAGTGACCCAGGAAATGTTTTCCTCCCCTTTATTCCTATGACTGCCTTCTTTTGCTGGCAAGCTGACCTTTTTAAATGCTTCATCCTTTCCCTCCCAAATGTGGAATTTCCTCCCAAAAAAAATCAGTCTGGCTCAGGCCCCAAGGCTGGTCAGACTCAGCACAGGCTAGAAATGGGTTTTGATAGAGGACAGCATCATGCTTTTGGCAGAGTGTCCTGGCCTGGGAGAGCAGCAGTGCAGAATTCTGCAGTGCCGGGGCTGGCGGATCCCTGCCTCCCCCCTGGGGCTGGACTCACACTTCTCAGTTGCCTCAGAAAGGGGTTGAAGTGTTTTCTCTGTGCATTGCACTATTTTTAGGAGGAGGAAAAGCTATTTTAGGATACGCTAAAATGTTTTTATGGTTCTTTCTGAGCCTTCTGTAGCTAGCTGGTCTCAGGGTAATTAAGGCATTTGGCCTTACAAGTGGAGGGATTATGAAAACAGCTTCAGCGATTTCTAGAAGTGCTCCAACATATTCCCAAAATAGGATTTTTTTTTTTGCATGTGTGTTTGCTTTCGATTTTTGTTTTTACAAATGAATGATGCTGCCACTTTCACTGGGGTGCTCTGACCCAGCCCCTGACGATGGAGAGCACAATAGTGCATTTCCTAGACATTAATATGCACCACTTACATTATTTTTATTAACTGGAGCAATCAAAATATCTTTGCTTAGCTTCTACTTATCCTTACTGCTGGCAGAAGCCGCTGGAAGATTTATATGGGAATTTTTCTTGGACAGAAGTAGGAAAAGAGCTCCGATTTGGGGCTCAGGGACAATCCACTGCCTGTGGGATCATGGCACTGAAATCACACTGCAGTTCGCCACCACCTCCAAACCTTTTAAAGTGATGATTAATGTTTTACCTCTGCTCTTCCCGCTAGAACCAAGTCAGCTAAACCGAACTCTTTCCATTAAAAGTGAATATTTTCTGGAGTGCGTAGGTGATGTAGAAATGTTACACACCCAATGGGTTTGGGTCCGTATCAACCGCAGTGTTACGGGATCGTCTGCATTTCAACGGCTGTGTAAAGTAGATGGGATGAGGCACTGAAAAACCAAAAGTATCACTTTCAGGGCTGGCAAAGTAAATGGCTTCTTGTGGTCTAAAAGAGATGTGTGGGGCTGTTTGGCTGTGGGCAGCCCAGGCTGAACAGTTGGTGCAAACCTGTGTCGATGCTGTTAACTTTAATGTGGAATTGGAAAAAATGAGGTTGATGGTGGCCCCCATGGCCAACAATTTGCTCTCTGGAACATATTTCTAAATTCCCTGTGATAGAAACAAATAGAGATTTAATAATGTCAGATGAACACGTAAATAGAATAATGTCCTAAACAATCTCATTATAAGTCCTAGTGCAGTCAATATAATCAGTCTAAAACCTGGCAAGTGGATAGAAAAATACCCCTTTTGCAAAAACTACATTTATTCAAATATTTCTAGAACTATTAATATCATTGACTTGAGGCACAAACACAGGTTAGTGCCTTTGGGCCTGAGTACCTTAAACATTAAAATTTATTATTATTATTTATTTTTATTAGGTTCATGCGGCAGAAGATTTATAATATTTTAGTTTTTATTAAGTACTTGTGGTTTTTAAAACTGATCATAATTGTTGCTGGGCAAATCTCAAAAGGGGAAGAGGATTGGTTGGTTTAGTTTTGATTAAACTCTCAGAAGTTTGGGCATTTGTCCAAACTATCTCAGCCTCCCGCATTTCTAATATGGGTCTGCATATCTTCAGAGGATAGACTTTTATTTTTCTTTTTATCTTTTCCTTTCCTTTTTCATTTCTTTTGTGAAGGTTCCCGTCCTCCTCCTGTTTGGGTCAGACACATGGTAGAGTATTTTGGTATATCTGCTTCTGAATATGACCTGGGAAAGGCAGCCAGGAAGAGAGTTCAAAAAGTTTGCAGCAAGTAATTAAAAAGAAGTTATCTGTATCCCTTAGCTGTTAACCCTTAAAAGCCTGGCTCAGTTTGTAATTTATGCTATACAATAATCATAGGATCACAGAGTATCTAGAGTTGAAAGGCACCCATAAGGACCATCTAGTCCGACTCCATATATGTCTGTATTTTGTGCTGCAGACACATCATGGCCTTTCAGAGGTAAATCATTAGATAAATATTTTCAACAGAGACATGAAAAGAAAAATACGAACCATTCCTCGTTAACAGAGTGCATTTTTATCTTTGTAGCTCTACTGTCAAATATTTCAGTGATCTTCTTGCTTGCATTCTTCAGAACCATGCATGAAGAACACCTTCATATTACAGGTCATTTTGACAAATATATAGTAAATGCTTTTCCTACAACACTGCCACATTAGATTACAGAAAAATAGGTCACGAAATGTCCTACTATAGCTCCCTGTTAATTCAGTTCTGCAAATCAATTCCTGTAGCTTCCCAACATGTCTTGGAAACAAAAGACAGGTTCTAGAGCAGTGCATATTTTGTTTTGGAGGTGTTTTGGGTATACACAGAGATGCATGGAATTTATTTGGCCCCTGGTTTTCAAAGTATCTTAAAAGAAAATTTCAGTGTAATTATGCTTGTGTGAATGTAATTTTTTTAATTCAGAAGAAAGTACATGCATTATGAATATTTTTTTTACCCTGGTTTGTGGAAGCATCATTTTCATCTGGCAAGTTTAAGGCACCTGTTGCAGCAAGTTGTTACCATGGACTTGTTGGCACTGTCAGAGCTCTCAGGGATGGCACAAGGACCTGGGGCTGTTGGTGCTGTGCCCATGGCCACTGTGAGTAATGGCTTTGAACAACTGCTGGTATTTCCCTTGTTCAAACTGGTGCAAACTGGCTGAGTTCTTGGAAGGAGCCACGTCGAACTGATGGGCTTCTCTTACAAGGTTGGTTTGGGTACAGGCAAGTGTTGAGGAGGAGAGGTGCACAGGTGGGGCAGTTTTTGTATGGATTGTGTCTATCATAGTCTGGAGAACCTGGATTTCTCCCTGATGGAAAACCAGCATGCTTCCTCTCCTCCTGGAGGAACAAATGAGTCCTCAGTACCTGGTACCACCATGGAGCACAACACTGGTTTTGATCTCTGGTTTGAGAGCTGTGCTCAGCTCGCCTGCTTTGTTTAAGTTTTTTTGTGGAGCACTGAACAGACCTTTATTCCTTTCTTCAGCAAGAACAACTTTCTCCATTTCCTCTCAAGCACAGGCTTTTGCTGTTATAATCGTGCAATTCCACCTGGGTTAAAACTGAAAAGTGTTTCTAATTGGATCCAGGCTAATATCAGGCCAGCACACAGTGGTTTTCCAGCGTGACTGGGATATTCCACCCTCTGCCAAGCAAAAGGACACACTTTTTGCTGTAAAATCCTCACGATTTTCACTTGGGAAAAAAATGCCCTTTTTTCCTTAAGAAAGCCAGAATAATATATATAATAAAAATATTTTATACAGGGCTGTATTTTGATAGTTTGGGAATGATGCTTTACTAGACCAGTTTCTGGTCACTGGTAGGTTTTGGTGGTGCTGACAGCTCTGTGCACAAACCCACCAGCCGTGTCTGAGCCGCGACCACCAGCGTTTGCATTCGGTCACCTTCTTCAAGTGCTGAGTTTTAAGTGCTGCAGCATTATGTAGTTTTATTATTTTAATAGATGAGAGAGGCCTGTGATCAATAGCAGGGATGCTTTTATCTTAATCATCCATCCCTCATTCATAAATATGGAGATTTTCAGCCTCCTGTAATATTGCTTGTGATCTTCTGTGGTATGGTAAAATGGACCGAAGTAATTTCACCATCCCTAAAATGCCATAAAAGTAGTGGTCAGATTATATTAATTTTGCCAACCATATTATTGTGCATATCTGTTTAAAAGGTGTTGGGAAGGCTGTAGTGGGAATATATAAGGTTCTTTTTCCCTGCTGGCAATGTTCAGTCCCTAAACCTCATGTGTAAGTTTAGGATGACACAGAAAAGGTGTAACCTACGTGCAGCACTGAACCAATGCATAGCCAACCTGTAAAATACATGGGTGAGTATTTCCTTGACCAAACTAGAATCAGTGACCTTAAAACCCCCTAGTTTCTCTGAAGGCTCAGATCTAACACGTCTGTTTTTCAAAACTGAAAATAATGTTTTTGTAAATGGTCAACTTTATTATTTATATAGGGAGCGTGCCAGGGTTGGTTAAAAACAACCAGCAACGTTTGTTAACCACTGAATGAAAGGCAAAAGGAACATTTAGGATTCTTTGCTCTACTCATCGATCTCTAATATGTGAGTGCAAAAGATTTTAAGCTAATTTCTTAGTAAGAACAAGGAATTTTATTGTGTCAGTCTGACAGCTCTTATAAGCATTTTATTACAGAGGTAACAACCAGCAAGTGTAAGAGTGCCTCTTAGCTTGCACGCTGCTGGAAATCAGTTTTAAGGGGGATGAAGCAGCCAAAAATTTCAGCCATTGGTAGGCAAGAAAAGGCACTTGCCTTCGTCTTTGATTGTTGTGGTTTTAGTGAAAAAATAGTTGTCAATTTTTACTTTTTTATAGAGAAAGGAGAAACAAGAAAGAGGAAAAAAATGTCAGGAGAAAGAGTTCGGGGCCAACATCTTCTAGAACACATTGACTTGAAGGCAGGCAGGGCGATGGTGAGGACGGGAGCTGAGGATGCATCTCTCCCTTTGCTGGCCTTTCCCTTTGCTGCTCCTGCTTCTCCACAGGCACCTTCTGGTCCTTCCAGCACCCTCCTTGGGCAGGGGGCTCAGGAGGAGGCATCCAAAAAATACAGGGTTAATGAAGGTGGGTTCAGGGCTCCTTGGTTT